>NW_005841865.1:1304520-1365582 GCF_000455745.1 Alligator sinensis
TTCCTCCTCTTGCTGAACCATTTCATCCACCTTTTTGTTCTCCTCAGCCAGCTTTTTTTTTCTCCTCTCGGAGAACCAGCTGTCAATTTCCCTCCTCGTCATCTTTGTTTCACTCCTCAAACGGTCCACTTCTTCCTCTGAAGGGAACGGATTTTGTGCAAAACTGCCTTCCAAAGCTTTGAGCTGCTCTGGTGCTCTCTCTTTGTATTTTGTCGGGGTGAAGTCAGGTGTCTGATGCCAAGATTGCCGCCTGGTGTGATGATGAGTCACAGGTGTTGCTGCAGTCATAGAGGTTAACTCCGTGCCTTTTGTTGATACGGGGAAGGTCATTTCAGTCAGAGAGTCTATTGTGTTATCTCCCACAAACATGCCTCTACCACCTTTCACGTTCCTGTTATGGTATCTCCTATCACTAAACCATTTTCGAACTTCCCTTGTGGAGAGGCCTGTAATTTTTGTCAACCGCTCAACTTCAGCATGGCCTGGGAACGGATTGCGACCAAAACTGCCCTTCAGTGCAGATAGCTGTTCATGGGACTTCTTATTTTTGTAGACGTTGGGATCCAAGAAAGCCTGTGAGGATATGGTAGGACATGCAGTTAGCAGAGACTGAGCAGTGTTGACCACTTTCACAGTAGATGCGGTATTTGAACACACTGTGTTGTGCTGTGTCACAGGCTGGAGCTTGGGAATAGAAGTCACTGTTAAAGTGAGAGAGGAATTGGTGCCTTTTAACTCATTTGTCATTATTGGCTGCGTAACAAGCAGCCCTCCTGTTCCTTCTGGTTGTCCAACCACATGTCCAGGCAAAGTTGCCTGAATAAGATGTGGGACGCTGCTGGTGTTTGCAACTAGGGGCGTATTTAAAACTGTAATGGTAGGCTGCGGTACAGACTGGATAACCGTGTTGAACATTTTTTTCCGTGCATCTTCTATCTCCTCCGGTGACCAGCTGATGCCTTGTTTCAGCCTCTGGGCAGTAAACCAGATCTTAAGCTGTTCTTCTGGATACTTTGTCACGACAGTCAAGTAGCAAAGCTCAGCCTTTGTGGGATATGGGAACTTATGGAAAGAGTTTTTCAGGAAGCTGTTGGAGTCCATGGCAGCGTTGTATGTTGGAATGCTGCTCAGAGGAATCATTACCTTCGGAAGGGATTTGGACGTGGGTAGCTGTTGGTGTAATAGTGGCTGCTGTTGCAATGGTACAAGATGTGCAACACCTGTCTGCAAGACAGGCACACTCCCTATTATGGAGCCATTGACTATGGGAGATGGTTTTGCAGAGCTTGGAACTGACTGGCTAACCGGCACAGACCCATTTGTGAACAGATGGTCACCATTTTTCATCTCCGGTTCATTGGCAGACTGATTGGTTATGTTCTCCTTCAGCGTGTGAATCTTTTTGGCTTCAGCCTTACCTTTCATTATCTTCATAATGGGTGTTTTGGTAATGATGATTTCAGCTTGACTATCCACCCCTTCCCCAGGGATTTCCCCTGGAAGGTCTTGGTTGCTGGTGGCATCACAGATGCTTTGCTCCACAGTAGTACGATTGTCCTGCTTAACCACATTCCAGACAAAGCCAGTTTCTCCAGCATGGCACTCTGCATTGTGTTGCAAGAGCCTTTCATGGCTTTTTGCCAGAAAACTGCACTCTGTGCACACCAACAAGGGGTCTTTGCTGAAGTCTAAGTGCTCAGAATCCATGTGCCCAAAGAAATGATTAACATCTTGAGAGCCAAATTCACAATACTTACACACATAAGTATCGCCCTCTGCAAGACTTCGATGCCCGTTAGACAATGTTCCATTATTGTTGTGGTTAACAACAGTGTCACTAGCAGCCGGGGCTTCAGGACGCGTGTCCTGTTGTATTCCTCCACGATCATCTTCCACGACATCTGATTCAGTTTCCTGCAGCACCAGCTTTTTTACTGGTATCATGCAGGGAGTTGTGGATTTCCTTTTACTAGCCATCTCTGCCACCAAGCCAGATGATTAATGCTTTTTTTAAAAAAAGCAACATTTGCAGGCATTCTGAGGTCTCGATTCCAGCAAATTCATGATGTCTGAAGACAGACTCTTGTCAAGTCTTTGAAGGATATTACACATGCTCTTGAACCTGAGGGAAAAAATAGGAAAAAAAGTTACTACACCTAATATTTGGCATAGCACGCACCCATTACAACTGCAACAATCCTCCTGTTTTTATTGTTTAAAAAGATAATTATTCTCATCTGCTAAATGGGAGAGATGTTGAAGCTGGAATTAATCTGACAGTCTTCTAAATGCTCACTTGGATGATTTTGTAGAACTGGAGAAAAGTTTCAGATAGAAAGGCCATACCTGCCTATAACATTGTTGTATCAGGCTGGTGACACTTTTTCTACCCGCCTAGTATGAATCAAAAGGCATCTTCCTTTGTGGGCCTAATACCTTCACTATTTCCCCTTGATAAAGGGTCTTCTCCTGCCTCTATCCTCTCGATTCTTCCAACAACAGAAGTCCATAAAAACTGACAAAGTAGGACTGGCCAGAATCCTGAAGTCCTGGTCACTGTAAAATTCTGATATTCAAAAAAAGTTTCCAATTAGGAACAGTCCTTGAAATTTTTGCCACAGAGCAGGGAAACCTGGGCTCCTTGAGAGCTGGGGCCTCCAGGCTCTCAGCTATGAAGCTGTTTGCCAGGCAGGCTGCCATAGAGGCAAGCTGGCACCATCACAAGCAGGTTTCCCTAGAAAACCTGCCTAGTTTCTGTCAGTTTTGACAAGAATCAAAAACCCATTCTCACAGGATCTAGGCATTGCTTCACATTGGTGTTGGATAGCAGAAAAGCAGTGTTGGAAATTTTCAGACCAGCTCAAGCACCAAACCTTGCACATGGAAACTGTGGACATGGTGCCAATAAGGGCTGTAGTGTCACGGTTGGGATATCACACTTTGATCATCCTTGGAGGAGCTCAGGAAAACTACACATCACTGATTAGATGTCATGTGGGTCACTTTCTCCCATGACTGCTTTGGCTTTTTGATTTCAACAGAATCTATCAATTCTACAAAAGTGACAAAGGAGGGCAGGCTACAGAGATCAAGTGGAGTAAAATACATGCACACACCACCCCTCGGATCCCCCCTCCGTCTGTCCCGCTGTACCCAGGAAAGCGGCATGGCAATAGCTTTAAATGTTCAGACCAATCCAATCTATACAGTGGAGACACTCCTTGAGGAAGTGCAATGCATCTGTGACAACTCTTGGTTCCTAGGCACAAGCAAGAGGAAAGATATTCAGCTCTAGCACTGAAAAAAAAAATTAACACATCTTGTTCACAGGTCACAATAATTTTAAATCCATCAAGTGCTCTGCCAGAAACTGGGACTGGACATTTCTTCAGGCACAATTTCATCTCCTGCCTGGTGGAGTTCACAATATGCACAGCAGATGCTCCATGCCTGAGATCACAACCCCGAGGGCAGTAAAATGGTTTGTTGTAGCTGGCATCTACTTGCTAAAATTTATCCAGATGACAAAGAAAACAGGAGATCTGAAGAAATTTTCTCCCTGAACCCCTCTTCCATCTGTTATTACAGTGCATTTGCACAAGAATAAGAATAGCAATTTCCAGATTGCAAGGTCACTTGGAAGTTCAGCATGAGTAAGGCTGGCCAAAGATTCTGTGCCAAACTAACAAGATTTGCAGGGGAATAGATAGAGCTTCATGAAAACACTAATTACAACTAAACAGAAAAAAAAAAATCACAACTAAACTACAAACCTTTCCGGGGTGGCATTAAAAGCACTATGCACTGACAGACTAAGCCTGCTTAGATCAGATCCTGGGGACTGATTTCATGCACAGAGACATGCAGATCACAAGTATTTGTTGGCTGCTCATGCAATACCTCCTTTTTAATTATTTTCAAGTGAATTAAGTAAGACATGGAGGACAAATGGTTCTAGCTGAAAGTATATCTCAGGAAGTGGAATTTGACCTCTGTAAGCTGGTCTCCAAAAAAACAAAACAAAAAAATAAATTAACAAAAGCATTTTTTTTTAAATAAATGAACTCTGAAGAACCCGAGTCTGGGTGTTTAATATGAACACCAGCCACACACAAATTTAAAACGCTGATGGGAAACCGTAACTTCCAGTTAATGTGGGCTGATCTGAGATTACAAAACAGTCCTGTAAATAGTATTAGTCATCAGCGAAGTTGGCACTAGCAAAGGCTGTTTGCAATGCTCAAGCTGCATAAAAAGCTATAAATCAGAAATGTATAACGCTGTGATCCTGAATTGGCACATATTAATTTCATGCTCCTGATACCCAGTTTTGTGGTATTTCTATCCCAACTTGCAGAGACTGCTTTCCCTTAGCACTAACAAGACGAACACTTGGATAACTCCTAATGGGGTTGACCTTTCCAAGTCAGGTCAACGAGGAATGACAATAGGAACAGCCAAAAGACTATACAGATAGCTTTAAAGGTCTTAAGGATCATTGGGAGTAATGAAAGCAAGAGTAAAAATGAACAGTCTCACTGCATGGATCTGCTCTGTATCAGGTCTCCTCACGTGACCATCTGAAGTCCTCACTACTACTTACTCTTATTGACCCTAGATGGGTAACTTAGCTGGGTGAGAGTTAGCTGTATTTTTTGCAAATTTGTGTTTTCAACAGAATTGTTATTAACAGAGTTCCAGTTACAGAATCTCTATTACCGGAGATGATGCAAGAGCCAGACACATCCCACGCTGTGTTTGTAAGTTGGCAGATAGATAAAAATCATCTTTTTAATTCTCAGCTGAATAAACTTGATACAAAGAAACAAAGACAAAGACCCCGGTTTTGCCATTTTTACAGTCACTCTTCAGAGTATTTAATCAGTACTCCTCGAGCTTAGTATACTTGAGATGCTTTACCCACCTATGAAGAAACTAAAAGGCATTGCCACCTATAGTTACTTCATTTACCAAAGTTTAATGTTTACACAAGCAAATTCTGCTGAAGTCCCAACTGGAGAGATAAGTAGGTTTGAGATGTCAGAGCATTCATACATTGGCTCAGATACAAAATATTAAATTTACCCAAGAGTGAAGATTGCAAATTTATCTTGTCCTGGTGGTAACTCAGTAGCAAATTTAATCAAGTGCACTGTTTGTCCATTCCTTTTCCAGGGAAAAGTTACACAACCACATAGCAAAACCTAACATAGATTCTCAGCTGCAACAGCAACATGTATATTGACTAAATCAAAACATTAGTAGCATGTTCTCAGCGCTGTCCATCCTACAGCATCTGCTAACACTCCTGCACATTTGCAATTTAAAATGTAATTGAATCTATATTATATCCCTTTTAACTATCCTCGTAGCAAGCAACATTTTTTTAAAGAAAGTGTTCATTAATAATGTAGTGAATAAACCATTCTTAAATTAAAAACTGGCACAAAAAATAGAACTGTACCATGATTCTTAGGGTGCATCCCCATGAGCGTGCACGTGCTGGGATGTGCATTCCCTATGGGACAAAGAGCAGTGGCACATTTTTGTGCCATTGTTATTTGTCCGATGGCATGCCCCACACATGTGCTCTGGTGTGTGGCAAATTGCCCTGGGTGGGGTAGGGAAGGCTGGGGCCAGCCCAGCAGCCGCAGTTCCTGGCTGGCAGCCAGAGCGTCGCCTCTGCCTGCGTTTTTTGTTTTTTGTTTTGTTTTGTTTTGTTTTGGGGGGGGGGGGGGTTACAGCAGCAGCTTTCAGTGTCAAAAAAACCTGCCATGCTGCAAATTAGCAAACATGCACGTGTGGTGCGTGTGGTTTGCAACATCACAAACTGCACATTTGCACTCGTGGGGATGTGCCCTTAATGTTTTGCACTTAAGTCATGCATTCAAATGGGAGCTTTATATCCCACCAAATGGACCCTTTGATGGAAAGTGAAACATCAGCGGAAGGAAATATAAACCCCCCAGTTATGAAGATAACAAGACAATGACCGCTTTCCTAAAAGCTGACAATTTCCATTTAATTTATACCTACTTAATAAGGAGCACAGCTCTACCCACTAAACAGGTGAAGTTTACTGAGTGAGCCACTCTTTTGCTAGCTACACTGCTTCCACAATCCTTTCTAGTAAAAAGAAAATTCCACGATCCTACAAATCTCTGTGTCTCCTGACAGTGGGACAGACTAGCAGTTCACCATTTGCTGAGAAGCAGGATCAAAAATAAGATACTTAATAGTTTGTGACTGTGGTTTAAATTAACTCATATTACCCTTAGGTTCAGCAAGGTGTTGGGGTAGGTGGAATGCACATTAAGCCTGTTTAACCCGGGAATTAAAACTACTGAACTTCTCTAAATATTTACACTGGTTTAGAAGTTTGTTCCTAAACAACAAGCTTAGCTCCCCTTTCTGCCACTGCCTTTCACCAACAACCCCCTCTATTGTTCTTTGCAGGGAGATTCAGCAGCGTCTAGAGACCAAACAAACTGAGCGTTACCATTTCAGAGAATGTATTTTATATGGATTAAGAAAAAGTATGCACTGTCAAACATGAACTTTCA
Organism: Alligator sinensis; assembly: GCF_000455745.1. Taxonomy (NCBI): domain Eukaryota; kingdom Metazoa; phylum Chordata; order Crocodylia; family Alligatoridae; genus Alligator; species Alligator sinensis. The sequence continues at coordinate 1,311,084 of NW_005841865.1, forward strand.
GCTTCCCTCCCTCCCCCCCCCACCCCAAACTCAGCTGGATTTAACTGGTTTGGTTTTAAAATGTTTCAGTGAATTAATGAGTTGTGTTGTTAATGCAAAACATTCATTCCAACCAATGCCAAGCTCCCCAATTAGAAGATTAATTTGAGACCTTGTGCAAACCTTGCCCAGAGACCAGAAAACAAAGCAAAAAAAAAGAACCTAACAGGCACCAGAACCACATGGATCATACAGGGTAGCTACTGTCCTGCCACTACAGTTCAGGGGATGGTAAGAAAACTATGCTACCTGTGCCAAAAGCATTATGGCCGTGACAACTTTTAAACTTGCCGGCAAAGATTTCAGGGATATAGGAACCCCTTTTTGCAGCACTGTAATTTTAGACCCAAATTCACTTTGGTATTTGACATGGCTTTGCCCAGAAAATGTTCAATTAAAAAAAAAAATCTGCTCTTTTGCTAATGCTTCATGTTCCTGCTAAGAAAACACCCCTCAAGTCAGAAAAAATTGATATTTCTGTCTTGTACAAAGCCAAACACAATATTGGCACTTAAATACCAGTGGTTTGTTTTTATACTGAAAATGCAGGCCCAGGCTTGAGCAGTATTATGGTTATTTTTAAGAGGAGGAAAGTTAACATTTGAGAAGTTTTTAACTGTGGTTTTACTACAACAAGCTTCAGGTTTTTTTTAATCCCAAGAGCTTCATTTCACTTAGGGATGATCCCCAGAGGACTCACCCAAGTATAATCCTAGATGTCTGTCAATAATTAGTGATATAAACTGGCCTGAATGAAAGATAACTTTGAAGAGCCAACACATTTCAACCCTCCTAGGCATGTGGAACCTTTAAGGTGCCAAAATGAAACATTTCATAGAAAATTCCCTACTTTACAAAGTATCTCTCTAACAGTTACAAACACTTTACCTCCTAACAGGCTCAAGAAGGGCATGGCTCACCTGGCATGAACTACTTGCTGTAGGTAAAGAGAACTGTTTCAGTCCATCGCATTTAGACTGGCCCCCAACACGGGGGAAAACAATACATTCTTGTGAGCGCAAGTGAGGAGGAAAAGCATGCATGTGCCATCTCTCTGTAGTCTCTGCTCCATCTACCAGCCAGGGATGTTTCAGGGCCTGTTCTCCGCAGTTAGTCATTAACATTTCCCTGCATGCAGAACCAGCTCATGACAAATCCCGCAAGGAGGTCATCAGTCAGATTAATTATCCTGCTTGCTGCCAGTGCATGCACCAATTTAGTGAAGAGGAGGGGGAAGGGCAGGAGTACCAAGGGATAAAACTAAGGCTTGCTCTATACACAGGAAGCTGCACTGATTTAACCCAAATAGTTATTAAGCTGCATAGACTAACCTAGATACATAGCGATGTCAGGGTTAACCTCTCAGTGAGGCAAGTAGAGGCCTTTCACAGCTCTGAGCACGAATCCCAACCTCCTGTCTGTGGCCATGAGTGGGGACTTTCTTTTAGCCAACCCAATGTGATTGTTTGGCCTAGAAGAGAGATCACAGACATTTCCCCCACCCCAACCCCAGGACTGTGTCATGTTAGACTGAGCAAAAATCCAGGCCCTTGACCATGGTCCCTGCTCTCTGCTGCTAAAGGAAGATCTCACTAGCTCAGGTCACACAGGGAAGATTATCTCCCTAGACCCTGCTACTTGAAATGGAACTAAACATTCTGCAGAAACAATATGGGCAAGACCCCGCTCACAGGACTATATTTCTAACTTAGTGTAGCCCAAAGCTGCTCTGGCTACAGCCTGTATTTAGCAGTCTTTACAACATGAAAGAAAAAGTAGGGGCTGGGGAGACTAGGTCAGACTGACAACACACTGTAATCCAGAGACACTGCCCTTGAGCATAACATCCCGTAACATAGGTCAGCAAACATTTCATTTGAGATCAATTTAACCTGCTGAGGGACAGCAAATGATATGAGTATCTGCTTATATTTGCTCTGATAAACCATGCCTCCCCGATTGTGCTAATGTCTCATCCACTTAAAATCAAGATGCTCAATAAAAGATGTCCCTCCCCCCACAAAAGAAATCTCAAAACAAAACGCAGTAGTCCAAGACAACCATCAGAGCAATAATGTGTATTTCATTATCTTGCATTACACATGTATGACTGGACACATGCATCTCAGCAGCTTCAAGCTTTAAACAGCATCACATAGTCAATATTTGTATTGAGAACGATACAAACAATGTACCTATATGTCCAATGTCCACAGTGTTTTATACATCAATCCTGGCATTGAAAATGCATGCGCATGCATAGTTTACAGGCAATGGAAACTGGTTGATTGAATAATTGTATTCATTTGCTATTAGCTGGTACACCAAAGTAGAAAAGGCCCATTTCCACATGGACTAGTTTAACAGAATTAGTCATTTATATTTTGTCCCAAGTGCAGCTGTATTTGGTCATTTAAAAGAATGTGGTTAAGAGAAGACCTTTCTATTCCCTTGCAATAATTTGTGTTCACTTATTTCAAGTTGCTATTATTAAACCATCATCACTTTATGAATAGCAGCTTGGGACTGATCAAATACCTCCAAGAAGTCAACAGCTTACCAGGATCTTCATTACTCAGCAGTAACTTATGCTCTGTATTAACAATGAGGTGGTAATCATCATCTGCCTTTTCATATGAGCATACAACAGGGACAGATTAAGAGTTAAGGCAATATGGCTGTAACAGAGTCCGATTAGCGTATAAAAATAGGTCACCAGGATAATATAACCTTTAGACTTCTGGCAACACAGCTCTGCCTGGGCAACCCTGTATGCTGTATTTCAATAGCATGTCAAAACTAAAAAAAAAAAGCATCCTGTGCGCACTTCTGTATGGACATGAATCCTGTCCTTCCTCCACATTTGTTCAACTATGTACAATATAAGCTAAATGCTAAACTCCTCTTTAAAAGCAGATGGAAGTCCAACAAGATAACCTATTAACAAGGCACATCTACGTGAGATGTTTAGAGAAGTGGGTCAGAGCAGCCCCAGGCTAGCAGGCTGACCCCCCCCACCAGGCCACCTGCCAGCCGGGACTGGTTCGACATAGCTCAACATGCTGCAGTCCCACATACACATTTAAACGGTGTGCCCAGAGCAATAAACTCTGGCATGATGTGCCCCCGAGTTTACTGCTGCGTGCTAATAGCACATGAAGACCCATCCACAGAGTAGTATGTACACTCCAGCAATGATTCTGGGCTCATACATCAGTATCTCTAAAGTTTGTGAACAACAGAGTTAAAAGATCAACTCCTAACATGATGGAAATAAAGATTTGTTTTTGATAAACCCCATATTAGAAATCAGATGGTCAGAACTCAGCAGGTTTTGTGTAGCCTTCTTTGAACCAATCCCAGATGGTAAAGGAAAGAAAACTGAGTCGTAATTCTATGGATTCACCATCCTTTCTGTTTTATAAAGCCACTTCAAAAGAGAAATACTATCCCAGGACTCATCTCCATCGTCAACTTCAATCTCCCACATGCTCTTAACACTAGCAAACATTCCTGGCATTCTGAAGAAAGACAAGGCCTAGAGACAACTGGCCACCTAAGGACCAGCAAAGAACTACTGCTAGCAGTTGTGTTTCCACTACAGGTGCAAAAATCCATTAGTCCACCCAATCCCAGATCTTCAGCAGCTGAAGGACATCCACAGCCATAGCACTAAATGGCTCACTGCTTATACAAGGTAATTTTTGAATACTGAAATAAGCTAATGTTTATAAATTCACAGAGACTGCTTACGGTCTCTTCAATTTACTGTGTGCTGCTGACTTATCTTTTGTAGCACATGGTTACATTTTTTCAGTCTAAAGTGATACTCTACAGTACTGCATGTGCAGCCTGCACTACAAATGACAGTTCCTAGCCCAGGTTACTTAGAGATTAGAATTTGATATTAGAGCTTAATGGCTCACAAATAATTTGGTAAGCAGCACAATTCCAGCTTCTGCACAATCAGCTCACCCTAATACAATGGCAGCTTACTGCTGTCCAGCCTTGTAGATAAAACAATGCATACTAAACCCAACAGTCCCCATTTCTACCACATGCATGCTGCACAAAAGTCACCACCCTAGCACCACCTTTCTCCAAACCAAGAACAGGGCCATCTCAGTCACTCATTTCCTATTGGATGGCTCAGAAAGTAGAAGTTTTCCAGCTTCCAAAGGGGTGCAATTAATCTTCCAGGTCCAGATTAATACTGGCCATTTTCAGAGTCTGACAGTAGGGCTTGGATCTTTTAACAGGCAGCAAGCACTGTGTGGAGCTGGTTAAGCATTCACACACATAAGTGCTCACTGCCAGCTGAATATCAGAAGCATAAAAATAGGGCATTGATTTCATGATAGGCACGTCCAACACCTAGTATAAACAGGGACTCAACCTGGTCAAAGTCTCTAGGTGCTCCTCTAATATTAGTCTTAAATAATACCGGGGAAAACTCTTACATCCCCAGTGGAAAGGTGGCATACTAGCTTCGCACTAATTAAACCATGCTGGGAGTTGCAGAACCTTATCACCAAGTCTCTAGTTCTGCCTGCGGAACAAGAGCTTGCTACAGACATATGCTGATCACAAGCTGCCAAGTGGCCACAGGCAGGATGGAGGAGAGGCATTTCCAAGAAAGTCATTGTGCGGAACAAAGATTTCTAAGGTCCAGATTTTTAAAAGGGAGAAATGCCAGGTTGTTATTCAAGTACCCTATAGTGGAACTGAGATGAGTTCACTCTTTGCAATGCATATTGTGCCCCAAAACAGCACAATATCTCCTTGCCAGCACAGTGCTTCTGGATTATTTAATTCACGACGCCCTTCTGCAATTTGTTAGTTTAAAAGATGACGTTACATTCTGGCTTAATGTCAACTATCATTTCCTAACTAATTTACTGTTACTGTAGGTGACACAGGGGCTGCAGACCTAAGCTTCAGGTCACAAAACAGGATTGGCAGTTCAGAATAATATGGATTCTGCCCCCTCTCCCAACCCCCAATCCTCCAGGCTTGGTTTAAGATTACTCTCCCATATTTCAATATGGATGATCTGTTTTGCAGCTTTTTGAATACGATAGTTTATGGCAATGTTTTTCTGCTCACTGAACTGGCTCATTCTTTCAGTAGAACAAACTGTTCCATGTTGAGGCAGAAGTTGGCTGTGTTTTAACAAAGGATTTTTTCCCCTTCTGACAGTGTTTTGCAAAAGACTCAAAATCAGCTTGTAGCCAAGTTACAAAAGGTCAGCAGAGGCTAGTCAGGCAATGGGTGTAGTTCCTGTATGTCACAGATAGTATAGGAAATGGGTGGGGACAAAATGTATGAAATTTTGATTCGAAATAATGTCTACATAGATATCAATGGGGAAACAGGCTTATCAATGGGGAAACAGATATATATACATCTGTGAGCCTGAAAGCCCACAATTTCTGTTCTAGAAGACTGGGCTTGGTAGGACAGGTTGAGGTAGATTAATCTCCATGGTCATCCATCCGAGTGCGTGAATGACAGCCATTTAAGCAGTCATGGTAATAAGAAAAGCAGTGCTCTTGGGTCCCCCCCCCCCAAGCTATTTTAAAGGCCTGCTGCCCTTATTTCTCCTAGTCAGCAAAATGACTATTCACAAGGCCAACAGTTTGCCTTCAGTAAAAACCAAATGCTGGCACAAGCCTGAGGAAAATGGCTTTCATCATGGGAAGCTTTGGTGTAGTTGTGGGTACTAGTGTCTCCCTCACCCTCCACAACTCATAGGGAGGTTCCTGTAGATGCAGACCTTCCTTCCAGGTGTGCAGGTTCACCAGCAGGGCTGTTCTACCCAGCCAATCCTCCTCTCCAGACAGGACAAATGCACTGTGCTTGGAGCCTCTCCTGGGCTGCATGGATATATTTCATACGTGCATCCTTTTTAACAGTAAATTATGAATAGCCAAGAAGTGAAAAAGTAACATTGTATGTGACAAAGGAAGAGATGGGCAAAACCAAATTTCTATCTGCTTTAATAATCATAAAGCTCTCAGGCCTAAAACTCAAACATCTGGTTTATATTCTCTTCAACCATGAATAAGGGATGCTGGAAACTGAATTGCCCTCTCTTCCACTGGGCTCCTACACAACTAGTATCACAGATTACATCACTGCTCAAATGTGTCAAGCCAACTGGGTTCAGTTTTCTTCTATGGTCATCAATCTCAGTGTTCAGGATTATTATTGGAATTGCCTTGGATCCCAGTCATAAACCTGACCTCACTGTGCTAGGTATCTTAAGGACCCAGAAGAGGACAACTGCCCCTAGACTTCCAATTCCTCTGCCAGCACATAATGTTTAAAGTTTTTACAGTACTCACAGCATCTCTGAAGAGTAAGGAAGAGAGAGAAATCCTCAGCCAATGACATGCACCCACTTTGATGACTGAAAGGTAGGGGTGCACCGATAGAGATTTTGGGGGCTGATACCGATAGCAGATTTTTAAGGAGGCATATCAGCCGATACCAATCCGATTTCTGATACAGCTGCATGGAGCTGGTAAGTCTGTTGTGGTGAAAGGAGAGGGGGGAGGGAAGGGGTGTGGGGGAGCAGATCAACGCCCCCCACGGTAAGGGAGGAATGGGGCTGGGGCAGGGGCAAGCACTGCCCAGCTGGGGTGGGTGAGTACAGGATGGAGCCGCGGCTTGTCCAGGGGCAGCGTGTGTGTGTGTGTGGGGGCGGGGTGCTCCCGCTGCTGCTCCCACTGCTCATCTGGGAAGGCACAGGGGGTTGGGGGGTGTGCCCCCGGATCTCTACGGGGAGGAGGGTTACTGGGGGAGCTACAGCCACCCCAAAGTTTGCTACAGCCCCACCCCCGTAGCCTCCTTCCCAGTGCCGCCACCTGCCCCAAGTGCAGCGCAGCACTTCCCCCACCCCCAGCTGCAGCCTGCCTAGCCCATCCCATACAGATCCGGGGGCACATGCCTTGCCATGCCCTCCCAGATGAGCTGTGTTAGCAGGGGTGGGAGCCACCGGACGAGCGACCAGATTGGCAGCGCACAGAAGTGGGAGTTGTCCCTCAGACGAGCCGCATCTCTGTCCTGCACCCGCTCCACCCCAAGTGGGCAGCGCCTACCCCAGACCCAGTCCCACTCCCTCCCTCACCATGGGGGGCATTGATCTGTCCCCCATGCCCCTTACCTACCCCCCTCCCCTTCCACCACAACAGACTTACGAGCTGCACGCAGCTCTCCACGCTGCCAGGCTGTGCTCCTCACTGCCTATGTGCTGCGCTGCGTCTGCATGCACACACAAACATTTATTGGCCAAACTATTGGCCACTTCAGAACAATATAGTCAATCTTCTTTATATCAGTGCCGATCTGATATTGGACCAATGTATCGGTACACCTCCGCTGAAAGGGATGGAGGTTTAATGGTGTGCCCTCACGTTACAAAACAGCTGACAGAAGCAAAGCCTACTGCATCCAATTAAATTGAAAAGGGAAAATAGGGACACCAGTGTAATTCTAGAACAGGGATTTAGAATAATTTAATGAGCCTGCTTGTCAAAAACCTCAGCAGGAGGTTTTTCATTGCCTTAAATGATCAAGATCCTGCTCTTGAGACTCAGGCAACAAGAACGCGAGTGCTTTAGGGTCACTGCAAGCTAAGGAGCAAATTTTCTGAAGAACTCAGCTGTCCTGTTAGCTCTCCTGTTAGCTTCTGCATAAGGGACATCCCACAGTGCTCAGCATCCAGCAGTTCTCACTATGGCATGCAAGGACAGATACCGAAAGGGCACAGTACCCAAAAGACCAAGCAGCTTTGAAAATCTGGCCCCTTGCTCAGGTGCCCAAGTGGAAGTGGAGATTGTTGGAAAATCTAGTCCCCATCACAAGTGCTGAGGTTTCTGAAAATCCCACTCACAGTGTACACCGCTGCCTGGTGCACTGGTTCATCACTGACTCCCAGAAGACAGCCTGCTCCTGAATCATCCACACCATGTCCAGCAACACGTGTGCATGTCTTTCATGTTGCTCAGTCAAGGAAAGAACTTGGATCAGACCCTATCTTCCATTGCTTCTCAGATGCAATCACAAGGTGAAGCCCAACGGTGAATTCCTCCAACTAGGTCTACACTGCAAAATCAGAAGTGCAAATGCAAAATCAAGTAGATTAACTCAAGCAGGCTTTAACTGAGCTAGCTTGAGTGCCAGTAGCAGTAGACAGCAACACAACAATGCCAACCCCCAGGGTCTCAGGTGGGATTGGGTAGCCCTGGCTGAAATGGCATCACTGCTATTGTTACCCAGTCTAGTTAGATTAATGCTAGCTTAGGTACATCTGCATATGTTGCAATTAGGCTTCCTAAATGCAGTGTAGCCGTAACCTCTGACTCTAAACCCAAAGCAGCTGATAACAGATTTTTTAGTGAGGGCAGCATTCAAGAGAAACTGGCCTGCTAATGATTTCTCCCTCTTTCAAAGAGCCTATATTTCTCTTATGATTAACAAGAAGAGACAGATGGGTTTTCATTTCAGACTTCAATGGGCAAAACCTTCGAACTAGAATCCAGCACCATGGGAACCAAAGAGTACTTCATTTCAGCTTTGTTTGTGTTTTGAAAACTATTTGCATTTGAAATAATTGTCCATCCACTGTAATTTGGATGAGTCGCAGTGGAGAACGGAGTTTAGCGTTATTCATAATGTGAACCTTGCCTGGCACAGCTTCCCACTTTCTCTGACAATTCAGAATGACACTTGGAATCAATTATCCTTACACAGGAGAGTCAATTATTTTTTTAATTGAAAACTCGTTCTTTTTAGGGGTCAGCAGTGAGGTACAGGCAGTCCCTAGTTATTTACTGCCAAAGCTAAAGGCACTTTCTGTACTATCAGCACACAGACATTTAAAATTACAATTAGTGTGGGAAGGGGACAAAACAAATCACATTTTAAATCCTTCCTAGGGGCTCCAACAGATCTTTCCCAGGCCTATCTTCACCTCATTTAAAAATGCCTTAGCACGAAACTGAAGCAGAACAATTTAGTCATATTCTGAAAACCAAGGAGAGCTAGATTTCTGTTTTTAAATGTCTGCCAGTATTCTGTTGCCCAACTCTTTTGGCTGATTGAACCAGAAAGTGAATGTTTCTGGCCTGCCTTCACAGTGCTCATAAATCAAGCACTTGGCCAGCATCATGTAAATTTCCAAAATATTGGTAATGCTCAGCCAAGGACGCATTTGGCATCTATGTACCATCTTTCGCATGGAGCTCAGAGCAGGCCCTGACCTGTTATGAGAACCACCAACCAAGTAAAAGAAACCAGACTGGGCCCAGAGTGAACTAGATGATCTGTCATCTGTCCTGGGCTGGGAGGATACACCAGTTTCTGTGGCCAGGTAAGCATTTGAGCTTTCTCTGGAAACTCAGCTAGTGCCTCTTCTTACTCCAAGGAATATGAGCTCGCCAAGCCATTTCATATATGCCACTGAACAGCTGTTGGCTGGAAGCAGCTTTTTTCCATATATATGGGGCAAACGAGAGATTTTAAAAAACTGTGATGGTCCATTTAAAGGATTTTGGGTTTTGGACTGGTTTCCCAGAAACCTTGTTGTCAACTACCCATGTACTAATTTACTTGTGGATCACAATGCTTTACTAGGGAGAATTCAGGCTTGCTGGCAGAATTGCTTCCTAATCATTTATTAGTATGTGTATATCCCTATGAATTGTCACAACTATAAAGCCTCCTCTTTATATTCAAAGCTCTGTACAATAGAATTTATTATTTTTATGCTTTTCAGACACCATTACAGGGGACTTAAGTGTGCAATTTGGAAGAATTAAAATCTGAACACCACCCCATTACTCAATTTAGCTATATTCCTGGACTTTTTTCTTTCTGTGAGGAGCCAGACAGAATTAATATTACATTTCCCTCTCCCCTGCCAATGGGGACAAGTATTCAAAGCTCTAAGTCAAATCTTACCGTGACCTGGCAAAACTGAATTTAAGAAAAAGAAAAAGAAAATCATCTTCTTTATGCAATTATTACCCAATTACTGTCACGGCTCATAGAATCTAGCTTCAGGCCTTTTTCTGTATGTTTCTAAAACTAATGTACAAAATACCATAAAATTATGCAAATCCCAGATAGATTTATCCACGCATTAAGTCTATGAAGTTGCAGGAAGCTCTTCAACGGCTAATATAAAATAAAATATTGTAAAATAGAGTAAAATGCCCTGTATTTTAGACACACACACACACACACACACACAACACAGCCTAATAGTATCTTATTTTTCCATCCCATTCTTTACCCCACATGCAAAAGTGACTCAGCCTGAGATTACCTCTGCACATGTCAGACCACAGCCTCAAATCTGGAGCTTTGACATGATAGCACAGCAGCTCACCTTGGCCTGCCACCTTGTGACAAGCCACCCCAGCTGGTCAAAGCCAGTGTGAAGTCTCCAGTAGGGCCTAACCCTGCACCCAGTCCCTGTTACCATAGTGGCCAGCAAGGGTCAGCTGACCCTCTACTGCCATGTAAACCCCTGCACAGGAACAGGAAGCGTTTAGGAGTAGTAGAGCTCACTTTGATTAAAGAGTGCTTTGTTGCTCTTTCTTATTCACTCTGCTTAATCTCCTAGCTTCTTGGCCTGGCTGGCTTCTAGATCCTGTTCCTGGTTTTATCTCTTGGCTTCCTGACCTGGTTTGTCCTCAGACTCTGTTTGCCCGTCCTGCCCCTGTTTGGTACCTTGATCCCTGTGTGGCCCCAGACTGGTCGCCCATGTCCTGGTGTGGCAGCATGTTCCCATGCTTGAGGTTTGCCAGTGGTGCAGGCTGAAGAACTCCAGTTGCAGGTAAGGAGCCTCTCTTCTTTAACAGGAGCTCTGCACTTTCCCATTTGTGGTAAAGACCCCTGCCAAGCAGCACCACTGGAGCATGCTCAGCATGTTCTTCCTTTGTTGGCTTCTGCACGTACCTAAAGCCTGTTTCTCCTCTTCTTTCTCCATAGGGCAGGAAGAATCTTACATCAGTTATAGGTATTAAACTTTGGTGGAGGAGATGTGCAGCTTACCTTTTGTCTACAGAGTAATTTATAAGATCCCCCAGTAATTTATTATTCAGACAAGCAAATGAATCATTCCAAGGCAGAATCAATTACTTCATATGGTTCTTGTAAAGTGCCTGGAGACATTGTCCTTCTAGAGTGAAACTGTATAAAGTTTGCTAAATAGCTGTATTCCTTCCCTGGTCACCGGTGAAGGGGTCTCATGGGAGGGGGGACCTAGAATGGGTTTACACCAGTTTTGGCCCTTTAATCTATAAATAAAGGGCTAATGGTAGGTCCTATCCCTTGGACAGTTTAGTTCTTCATTTTGTTTTTCAGTTATACTAGAGTGACTATAGAACTAATTGGATTATGACAGCCTTAGTACCAAGGAAGTGCACCTCCAGAGGCACAATTATGTGAGAGAATTGATTTTTATGGACTGCTTGAAGTTTTGTTTTTCTCCCCTAACGGTTTTTAAATAGGTTGTAACAAATGCTCTTATAGGAATCCAACACTTCAACCCTTTGTTGGAGGACAAGGAAAGCTCCCAATGCAAGGGGGTACGATGCAAGGGGTTGTGCCTTGTTGCGAAAGTTAACAGTGTACTGGGTTGCATTAGTAGCATTGCCAGCAGTTGAGGGAAATGATTATTCCCCTCCTATTCAGCACGGTGAGGCCACATCGGGCGTACTGTGTCCAGTTTTGGGACCCCACTACAGAAAGGATGTGTTCAAGCTGGAAAGAGTCCAACAGCAGACAACAAAAATGGTTAGAGGTCTGGGGCACATGACTTCTGAGGAGAGGCTGAGGGAATTGGGCTTATTTAGACTAAGAGGGGATTTAATAGCAGCCTTCAACTACCTGAAGGGGGGTGCCAAAGGGGATTGAGCTGGACTGTTCTCAGTGGTGGCAGATGACAGAACAAGGAGTAATAGTCTTAAACTGCAGCAAAAAAAGTTTAGGTTAGATATTAGGAAAACACTTTCTTACAAGGAGGGTAGTAAAGCACTGGTACAGATTACCCAGAGGGATCTAGTTGGGGATGGTCCTGCTTTAAGCATGGGGTTGGACTAGATGGCCTCCTGAGGTCCCTTCCAACCCTCATTTTCTATTATTCTATGATTCCACTGATTGCAACTGAATTATTCTCAATTACCTGTAAGCAAGAGTAACTGAACTGTATTTTCTTCCTTGGTGTCTGTTATACCAAAGGTATTTCATTCATATTCTCCTCTTTAGATCAAACTCTCTGCTAAACAGTGATCAAAAGTCTGCTCTTTTCCCTTCAAAAGAAAGACTACCCCCACATTTGGCCATTCTGAAGCATTCAGTGTTATCACTGGAGTTCACGGTATAAATGATTAATTCTATTTGCTTATCTGAAGCAAAACAGGAGGATAAACTAAACTATGGCAGGATCCAGCACATGGGGCATATAAGCAAAAAACTTTGTGGACTGGATGCTGATAGAACATAAACAGGAATTTGAATGACCAGATGGTACAGTGGCTGAGTAATGGAATGATGGCATCTTTCATCCCTAAATCACCAATCCAAATCCAATTTAGGGTACTAGCAGCCATCAAGTGGTATACCTACTTGAACAAAGTGTCTGCTGTTCCTGCTGGATTATTGCTACACACTTATTCCCTACAGCAACTGACATGTGTTAGGGGCACCAAGAAGAGCAGAACACCCAGTAGTCTAGATCTGGTCAGGAATCTTCTGACAAACTAGTTCAGAATATGCTAACGTCCCCTGCCCCTGAGGTGTTTTGAGGACCCACCAAAATCAAGTGCTCAATTTAAATACATTTTAATAGTGTGGTTAATACTAAAATGCAACTGGTATAGGAATGGTAAGATGACATGGGTAGAGTCTTTCAAGCCAAATAATCAAATAGGTGTTGTCACAGGGCACTTAGGTGCCCTGCTCCTAAAGAGGGGAAACTGCTGGGGGAAGAGCCCTAGCAGGGAATAAGGAGCCCAGCTGTGGGTTGCCAGGGCAACCAGAAGGTCAGCTGACTGAAAGGGGCAGGGCCTGGCTCCTATATAAATCACAGGCAGGAGGCCAAAGGTAGTTCCCTGCCAGCAGTCATTGAGGAAGGAGCTCTCTGCTGCAGAAGAGAGGAGAAGCCTGCTGAAAGCAGCACATGATACGGCTGTGGGATGAAGAACCCTGGTAGGCCAAGTGTTGTTATAGCCAGGTGGCTTCTGTTTACGTTATAGCCAAGAGGCTTGTGTTTCTGTTACACCGGTGGTTTGGGTGAGGCTATTAGGGGTTGGAGGAGGCCTCATAGGGGACTCACAGTGGATTGTGAGGACCCCAGCGCCAGTGAGGGTGCAGCATTTGGGATGCATAGACCCCAGCCCCAGAGAAGGGGGCAGCGTTACTGGCGAGCCCCAGAGAAGGGGGCAGTGTTGCATTGCAGAGGAGGCTCCCGAGAGAGAGACAGAGCTGTTGAGAGCCCAAGTGCCAGAAAGGGAGTGGAGACAGAGAGAGAGACTGAACAACGTCTATTCCAGCTGCAAGGCTTGGGGTGTGCTATAAGGGGTGGCTGGAGCCACGCATAGCCCCTAAGGCTAGGGTGCCCCTAAAGCACCCATTGTAGAGCAGGACCCATGAAGAGTCTGGGAGTTCACAGGGCCAGAAGTAACTGTGTCCAAGGAGATGTAAGACAGCCTCCCTAACATATGTGAACATCAAAGATGTGGCGGGTGAGAATCTGAGGGTGCCCTTGGGCCAACTTGGCACGGGAAGGGGGCCTTGAGGAGACCACGGCCCTCCTGTAGGACCTCGCCCGTGACAGTTGTTACTAACAGAAAGTTGAATCTCTTTCAACTTCAAATATTAATCTTGAATAGAATAAGTCCTAATGTCTTTAAAAGCCGCTAACACAAGGGCGGGCAACTTTTTCAGGCGGAGGGCTACTTACGGAGTCTTGACAAGCCATCGAGGGCTGCATGGGTAGCCCTGTCCCCTGGTCACCATCTTGGGACTGGGAATCCCACCCCCCTGACCTTTGCCACCAGAAGTCCCTCTCCTTGATCCCTGGAATTACTTCTTTCAGCAAGGAGTTTTGGCATCTCTAAAGCAGAAAAATACCAAATTATATGCTTAAACGCAAACATGTACTACAACGTTCATTAATTTCACTTCAAAAATATATTTTTGTCCTGATTTACATGCGTTCGTGTAGTAGCTTAAAATGAAATCTTACTCTTGTAGATTGTGGGAGGGGTGTGGGTGTGAGGTTGGGTATAAACTGTGTGTATGTGATTTGTGGGGGAGTGAATAGGTGTGGGCTGTGGGATGGGTATGGGTTTTGTGGGGGAGGGTGGCTGGGGAGGGTTGTGGCTTGTAGAGGGGAAGGGTTTGCACAGAGCCCCCGCTAGCACTCCTGCAAGCCCAGGCTCTGTGCTCCTGGCCCCGAGGCATTGGCACAGTCCCCATGCAGCTTGGCGGGGCTTGCCTGCAGCGGAGGCGGGCTTGGCCACGCCATTTTCTCCTTGTTGCACACTACCACAGCATGTCATCCTTGACAGAAGCCAGGGGCAGATAAATATTAATTTTCTAAATTTTTGAGGGGCCCTGCAGGCCAGAAAGAATGGCTTGGTGGGCCAGATCCAGCCCGTGGGCTGTATTTTGCCTACCCTTGCTCTAACAGGTGGCCAGCTTCTTAGGGGAGGGGAAAAAAACTTCTTACCTAGGTTCAACAACTAAGTTTTTAAAAAAACTGCTTATCTTGGTTCATCTGCAGCTATTCAGCAAGACTTGTAGTTCAAGGTTGAAGTGCAAAGATTAAGGTGAACCCTGATTTTCATACTCTGTTACCTGGCTCAATTTCAAAAGCTGTCTTAAAGCTAGGAAATTATAGAAATGTTCCTGATGGGTTATCCTGATTAATACCAACATGCTAATTCTTGTCCCTTGTAAATAAATCATATCCTAAACCAGATATAAGTGGCATAAAACAACTAAACAAACTCTAAGCAACCTTCAGCTGACTTGCCTTTCTCACACCTCCTAAACTCTTCACACCTGCTCTCTCACCTGCTCATTTCCTTTGCTGCCTCTTCTCTTAGCCAAAATCTGGCCAAGCAGATGGCAGTCCACAGGGAAGGGCAGGCAGACCCAGTCACCTACCCTGGCAGCCAAGCAGCTGCTGACTATGCTTAACACAATTCTTGCTAGTTCTATTGCTGATCAGGCAGTTTGAGTCTCCAAAAGTGAAATATTGCAGGATTTCAATTTTAAAAGTGATTTTGGCTGTTATGTCACAGCTTAGGACAACCTGTTTTCCAAAAAAAACTAGAACATTTTCACAGAATAGTTCTCTGGTTTCCTGGCTGTTTTCAGCTGAAAATGACTGGCAGAGAAGCATCTGGGACACTCTTACTGCTGTTACTACTCATGCTGTCAATCTGTCACCTTTAACCTGCACCATATTAAGGAAAGAGATATCAAATACTAAGTCAACTAAATGACTGGAGTGTTGCTATGATTTGTAATGATGTCACAACTTTTTTAATCTAATGCTGCTTGAAGCAGAATACCCTAAAGTCTACAATTACTTAACAGGCAAGTTTGCCCAACTGGAGAATCCAAGGCAGAAGGATGTGGAAAAATCACTTTCTCCAAGCAGTTCAGTTCCTCCTTTTTTAGTTCAGAGAGGAGAGAAAGGAGCATGGAAACATCCTAATGATACTGTACCAAAACAGCAGCTTGTCAAACTGGATAACACTCAAGACAGTAGGAATTCCCATTCATATACAAAGCTACTGTGGGGTTGCTGTATTCTCCAGCTGGGAAGATATTAAATGGATGGATGTCTACAACATCTGGCAGAGAAAATTGGGGGAGGAGTGTTAACAGTCTGCAGGACTCATCCTAGATGAACTCAAATATACTTGGAGGCTCCAGTTGCTGGCACAACCCTTCAGGGGAATGCATGAAAGATGAAATTGGACCAATGCTTAAGTCAAGCTGGTTACTTAAATGAGCAACAGTAGAGTAGCCAAAATGATGGTAAGACGGATAGGCTTCCAGCAAGACCTCACAGTTTTACGAACTGTAATCGCCCTACACTGGCCATTTGAAAATTGGTTCATGATATTCTACCTCCTACAACAAAGCCTTATAAAAAAACAGGATGATGGGTAGAAGCGTTAGACAATCTGCTTCTACACAGAAAAGACATGTGGATCAACCAATGCAAGCCCAAAATCAGAGCCAGCAGGCTCTATAGCTCATCCTAAAGTTGGACAAATCTCAACAGTCTGAAACTCCTGAGTGGTGAAGAGCTGCCAAACAAATTGAAGATATGCTGGCCTTAGTCTCTTGGATTATAGGAAGTTCTTCTGCTTCCTGTAGTAGTCTGGCAAAATTCCTAGGCAGACTAGCATTGAAAGTGTCATCTCAACTAGATTGGGCCTCACTTTTAACATTGGTTCACTTGCAACACATGCAGACTATATGCATCTTTGTTAGAGAAAATGATGACAGACTCCCCTTCTATTTGCAAGACAATTTTTCCACTCTACAATTTCCCACTTTTTTTTTTTTTTTTTTTTTTTTCCTCCAAATAATTTCCTTGTTTGGCCTTGGTGTGTTGTGGTGGTGTTTTTGGGGGGTGGTTCTTGTTTTTTGTTTTGGCTTAGTGTGGGGGGGGGTGTGGGGTGTTTTTGTTTTGTTTTGTTTTGTTTTTTTTGTTTTGTCACCCAGCAGAAAGATTTGATTTACATCAACTTTTCCATTTCTACTACTACTAAATTGCACCTTTCTTTAGGGGGAAAAAACCATTCTCATTGGATGATATAACCATTAAAAAACAGGTAGATTTGCAACTAAATATAACCCTTATTATATCTCCTATGTCCATTTAGTAATCTATGGTAGCATACTATTCTTATATGAATGTAAGCAATGAGAGCAGAATACTTTTTCAATTTTTAAATTTTTAGCATGGCTGAAAATGGATAAAGATAGAATTCTCATACTAGAGATGAGTAACTTCTAGTTCATGATATGCATCAAAATAGCTGTATTTAAAATGGAAAAAGCATGCAACCTGTAACTTAAGTCTCTGATACGGGCCCTAGGTTCAGCATAAATATCAAGGGGCACCTATACCTGTGCTAGACATATGCTCTGCAGCATGTTAATTGGCACATGTTGGAGCAGACTTGATTAATCAAGTCTGCCGGAGCATGTTAATTAACATGTTCCAGCAGCCTCCATGTCATGTCTATTCAGTGTTCCCTGCTGAATACACATGATGCTGTGGGTGCTTTAATTAGAGTGGCTCTTCAGACCACTCTAAAGCATCCTACCCCCACCACTCCAACCCTAAGTGTCTTAAGAGAAAATTTAGGCAAAACTGTACCAAAAAGATACAATTATTTTGCTATGTACAGTTCCTTCACCAAGTTGTGGCCTAAAGAAAGGCAATTCTTTTTAGCTACTTGGAACCATGGTTTTATTTCTAATTGGAAAAGGGAAGAATTTTGAACCTACTTCCCATCCTTCCTGCCCCCCCCCCACCCCCTTGGGGCTTGCTTGCTTGCTTGCTTGCTTGGCAATGGCAAACACTGATAAAAGCAGCTGCACCCCAAGTAGCTTGTGGGATTGGGGTTGAAAGGGCTGGCAGGTAGGTGGTGGGGAGCCAAGGGGCTGCCGGAGTGCAAAATATAGACCAGTCGGTGGGGAGGAGAGAACGAAAAGAGCAGCCCCAGGGCTGGGGCCAGTGGCTGGGTTTTCCCAGCCCTGGAGCTGTGCCAGGGAAGTCAACACAAGTTCCATGCACTGGTTTGACCTAAATTGAATCTGTCTGATACTACATAGATCCAGGTAGTTTTGTGTGTGGGGTTTTTTTTTGGTTTGTGTTTTAAATCAGCTTTTAGACTGGTTTGTGTGCATGGAACTTCTGTACAGTTACAGGTTTAGACTGATGGCTGGTCACTGGGACCAGGTCTGTAAGTGTAAGGTCAGCTCTGGGATGGGCTAAGTTTAAATTGGGCGGCCATTTTTAACCTTTTTTTTTTTTTAACCTCTCAAAATGTCTGTACTTGGCCTAAGAGCTTAAGTTAATTTAATTCTTCAGCTGCATGTCCATTCACAAACACAAACGTTCAGAGAAGTGCTACATTAAGTACTGCAGTGCCGGTGTCACTAACAACTATGCATCAAACTTGATCATTTGCATGAGCCTTTACTGTAAATATGTGTAACTAGCCTATTTCCAGGGATGTTGGTTGTAGCAACCAAGACTCATAACAACTTCAGATGCTCCTTCTGCCAGAAGAAGTGTTTGTACCTGAAAGCTTGCAAAGAATTTTTTCCAGCTATTTTAGTTGGTCTAAAAAAAGATATCCGATTTACCCGAAGAACCTTATCTGCCTGTAGCTTATTTCCATGCATGCTTGACTGTGTGCAAGGCAGGGAGATAAGAGTTTGGTACATACATGCACAGATTAGTTTTATAACTACACAGAGGGGGGTTTTTGTGTTTGTTTGTTTTAAAGGAGGGATGTGGCTTTATAAATGCATTTCTTTCATGCCTTTATGGTACTGAAGAGGGTAAACAGTTTTTAATACCATAGGAAAGAGTGCCTGGAACCTACCACTAGTCAGCAAAACAACTCCAAAAGGTACCCATGGCCACTCAGAAATTAGAAATAGAAAATTTCATTTTGAGGCTGCTGGCTGCTAAAAGGATATTAAACTTGAGGAAAGTCTTTAAGCCTCAATCTGGATTTAAAAAGGCAGTAGGCATTAAAAAATGTTAGAGTAGGTAAAGACCAAAACAGTTTATGTAGGTATCTTCACCCTCTGCCAAAAGACAGGCAGACATGATTGGTTTGGAAAGGCCCAGGTAAGGGACCTTTTATGTCTTACAGTAGTATAAAATACACAGGGGAAAGTCAAAATGACCAAGATGGGTCTTGCCAAGAAACTTTCACCATGTTCAAACGTTATGCCACACTAGCAGTTCAACTAACTTTTTCATCTGAGCTATTTAAGTTATCACATTATTGCAGCTGACAGGTCTGCTTTGTT
Source organism: Alligator sinensis (assembly GCF_000455745.1). Classification (NCBI taxonomy): domain Eukaryota; kingdom Metazoa; phylum Chordata; order Crocodylia; family Alligatoridae; genus Alligator; species Alligator sinensis. Next base: position 1,330,221 of record NW_005841865.1, read on the forward strand.
GGAGCAGACGTGATGAACACAGCAGGGAAAATTTCCTCTCTGCTGGTTGAAAAAGTCTGAGCACGTGCACCTGTACTGGATGTGCAAATACGAAGTCAGACAAAGATAGAAATGTATATAACACCTTGTGGTCAGTTCTGGGAACAACTTTGCCATTGTATGTGGATGGTTACCACTACCTGCTTGACAAATAATGAACTTAATTAGCTCTGACCCCAAACCATCATCTTTTACAATATCAAGATTATGTTCCTTAAATACAAAACATGAATTAAAAAGAGAAATGAAGAGCAAAGATTAGTCCTCCTTGATTTTGCTGTCCAAAGTTAGTTTTTAAAAAACTAATCTTAAATTAATAAAAAGTGACTTGCAAAACAGAGGTATTTTTATAACTCTAAGCTTTTGTAAGGACACTCTTTTCAGTTATTTGTACCATTCTTCTTAGGCTACAGACAGAGAAGCAAGTTATACCAGGGTAAAGCAAGGGGACCACTTACCCTGAATCAGTTAACACCAGGTAGCTGTTTTCTACCTCTTCCAAAGTGTGGTAAGTGGAACCTAACCTGGGGTAATTTACCCCTGACTGAAACAGGGCTAAGTTACCACAGTTTAGTTTACCACATGAGTTACCACAGATCAGCTAACACGTACTGTATGGGTACCTTGGCCATCTTAGGACTCAAAATCCACTTTCTGTTGAAGGTTTGTGCATCTGTATTGGTCTGCATCTGAAAAAAACATTTCCTGCACTGTAAGAAGCCAGTACATCCCCCACTATTTAAAAAACAAAAAACCAAAACCCTAGCCTTCTAATATTGGAAAGGATGGAGCTGTTTAACAAGTGGCAATAGTGGTTAGCAGCCAAGTAACTGAATTCACTGGTCCCACTTGCATGTCATGCCTGCTTACAAGGAGAGCACCCAATCACACTTGCTTGTTCCCACAAGTTGAGACCAAGAGAAACATTCTGTTTCAGCTAGAACTACTTTAGTCAGGGCTTTGAGTCACAAGGGTCCAACCTAAACATTGAAAATCCATGTGCTTATAATGTCTTGCTTTTAGCTACTATCTTGCGGGTTGGTAAGTATGACTCATTCATTCTCTCTCAAGAACTACTGAACAACTTCCACAGAAATGCCTCATGATAACGAGACTAAGCAGGAGCCCACCAGCTTGCCAATGCTTTGCCTAAGGATCATGCTACAAGACAAAGCACTGAAAATGAACTTGGAATCAACTACGTCACAATGTCCTGGCTTCAAAATCTAACTCCCACTTATGTATTACAATAGCATCCAGAGGCTTGAACTGAGATCTGGGCTCCACTGTGCTAGGTTGCTGTACATACAGTTTGTAAGTCTGACCCTGTCCTAAGAACAAACAGGCTAAAAACATAACACAAAGGGTGGAGGGAGAAGCGGACCAGCAATGCAAAAATCCAAGGTCATGTAGGAGGTTAGTGATGCAGCTAGGATTTTAGATGCCAAGTCTCTTAACACTTAATCCAATGGCTCATCTACCATACTGTGCCATTTGTTTCTTCCTGCTGTGCTGACCTCTTCTTCAGCAATCCCTCACAGTCAAGGATGACTGTCTCCCATGATTGTCTTATCTGTGTGTCTGAAGATGGCAGAGACCTATCCAAGACTGACACGCTCTACTGCAGCTTGGACACATTTCCATGTGGGGTGGATGATGGCCCTGTCAGCTTAAAACAGAGTTATGAGGTGTTCATTAATTCCAACAGGGAACACATTGAGTTGGTTTATGAGTTCATTCTTATTTCTGTGAAGTTGGCATTCTCCTTCCTGTTTACCCTTCCAGAAGAAGGCATAGCCACCTCCATGTTCTTTGAGTTGCCCATCTCCTGCTTGCCAGGTCTCACTCAGTGCAGCTACATCACTGTTGTGTCACTTGAGCTTGCAGGCCACAATTCCATTGCAGCACTCTGGGCATTCGCTGTTAGGGTTGTCTATGAGGATCCTGATTTTTCCAGGTCCTGAAAATAATGGTATGTTTTTGCTGGTATTTTCACGTGCAGTAAAGATGATCCCACTGGATACAGTTATCTAATCGGGAAGAAATAGCCAATCTAATACAGTATTCTCTATATTTAAGGCACCTTGTCTAGACTCCTTTCCATGTGGGGTGAGCAGAGAGGATTTTGAAGAGGGCTGCTCAGTCCATTACAGCTGCCAAATCTCACTTCTGTCTCGTGACCTTCTTGTAACTGCTGCCTTCATGCCAGTTCATGACTAGGAGCTTCCAGACCTCACAATCCTGCTCCCATCATCATTAGCTGGTTGCCAAGGGCTTAAGGAATGTTCTGGAAAACCTATTTTCATGGAAAACATCTGTGCATGACTTTATTTTATCATGGAGAAGCTGCTGCACATCAGCTTCCACACAGCTCTTGACAAAACAAGACCTTGATCCATTGGTCAGGAAGACCAAGACACCCGGGGATCTTGTTCCACTGCAGCCTTCAACCCCCTTTGCAGCCATTGAGATCCTAACATCATCTTTCATCTTTTCCACCCTTGAGGACTTGTAGACCCATGCCTGTTCTTGCCATGTCACAACACCATCAAAGGATATATGTCTCTTTTCAGGAGAGAAGGTATTGCCATCTGCTTGTCAGCTCAGTACAGGGTAGGGCCATGGGGCCTGCTGGCCCTGTGCCTGGCCAGACTGGGCCATGAGGGCACGAGTGCAGTTGATCTAGTCATGCCACAGAGTTGCCCGACTTTATTTCCTGCCACGACTTGATATTGGATGGTACTTTACTCAGGAGGTGTTCAGTTCCACCACAGCTTGCCTTTGCATCAGGATTGGTCCTTCTTCTGGGGCTCCTACTTCTCCTACACCCTGACCATGCACCACCCTGATGTTACAGCATCAATCTCGCCCTTGGGTCTCACCAGGTGACTTCTTTCCTTTTCTTCAGACTTATAGGCTCATGGTCTCCCTGAACCAGTCTCCCCTGTATGATGGCCACCTGGGCCTGAAGTCCCCATTGGAGCATCATGAATGAAAACAAAACTAAAGAAGAACACAGGACATTCAGCTCCAAGTAACATAAGTTTCTCAGTGTTTAGGCTCATCAGCTTACAGGCAGAATCTTTCTGCTGCCGTACACTAGTGCCCGCATGGTGGTGGAAGCTCTTCCCTCCTCACTGGGCCGGTCCACTCTGGACCGCAGGAATAACAAAAGAAAAACTCCTGGCTGGGCTTGTCTCCCTGTGATTATGGAAGCCCCAGCCTTGGGCACTTCCATGTTGGCCCGATATCTCCTGGCAGGGTCTGAGCACCTCTGGATGCAGGCCATCTCTCGGCCCTAACTGGCTACATGGGCCTGGGGACAAGAGCATGGGGTTCAGCCTGCATCCCTCCCCTTGCCTTTGGCCCATCACCAGTTCTTCCCTCTTTGATCCTGGGGTCAGGGTGCAGCCTGGGAGACAGCCTTCCAGCAAACCCCGAAGGAAGAAAAAAGAAATGGGACCTCTTTGGGCACAGCCAGCTTGTCCCACAGTGAGGTTTCCTGCCACTTTCCTTACAGCGGGCTCAAAGCTGACATCTCCCAGCATCCTAGAGCCCCTCTGAGCTCCTATGCTGGCCAGCAGCTGGCCTCTCATTTTCCAGAGCCTCTTCCCCCAAGTCCTCTGATCTTCCATGTCCAGGCTCTCTCCTCCAGCCTGTCTTGCCTCCCTCCCAGTCCCCACAGCGGGCCAGAAATACTTGTGCAGTTGCAGGGCAGTCCAATCCAGCCTGAACAGCTGCTGATTAAAATGTGGTTCCCACAGTGTCCTTTGTTCTCCCGGCATTGCTTGTTCCAGCATGGCAGGTGGGTCTCCGGCTGTTGCGGGTTTGAGAGGGTTCTTTCTCTCTTCTTCACACTGATGTCTTCACCACATCCTGGTGGTGGTGCTGCTGCTGCTTGGTCCGTGACTGCTTATTCATCAGAGCTGCCCCTGCTTATTTCACAGCTAATCTTCCATAAAGGTCATTCCACTATCCACCACCTGTGAATATGCTGGGTAGCAATACAGCTCTGCCCCAGGGTACCTAATAAAATATAGTACAAACTATGCATAGTGTTAGTCCAAAGCCAAAAGACTCATGATTTACAATATAGTTCATTGGGCTAGGCTCCAGAAGAGTCAATAACTAGGCTTATTTAGTCTGATGAAGAGAAGACTGAAGGGGGATTGATAAGTGTTCAAATACCTGAAGGGCAATTTATAGAAAAGGTGGAGACAGGTTTTTATTTATGGCCCTATGGCACAGGACTAGGAGTAGTGGTCTCAAGCTGCAGCAGAGGAAATTTAGATTGGAGATAAGGACTCTTTATCCTCAGAAATTTTCAAGAGCAGGTTGGACAGACATGTGAACAGGGGACTGGACTAGATTATCTTCTGAGATCCCTTCCATCCCTTTATTTTCTTATGATGATTTAATTTACCTATGGAGTAGTTTTTTTTCTATTTATATGGAAAGCTTATTAAAACTGATCTTGAAAAGATTAATTTAATCTAATTAACACTGGCATAATTCATTATTAAACTCTACCTATACTTTTGCATGCATTAGGGAATTCCACCCCATACTTTGTCTTTGTGTAGACGAATACATAAAACATGGTGTATGATATTTGAGAAGACTTTGATATTTAGTGAATTTAAAAATGCTTTTTGTAATTAAAGCTGAAGTAAGGACAGTACCTAAAAGGCTTTTTTTCCCTGTGCCTTGCTATCATTCATTATTTAAAAGATTAAAGAGAGAAATTGACTCTAAATCAATAGAAAATATCCCATTCATTGCCTAAGTCCAACACTCAGAATTCTACAACTTTCTTGTTAAGAGGATAATTCTTGTTCCCTTTTGGAGCTTAAATCAAAAAACTTGTGTAGATCTGTTTGTTTTGGGCAGACTGAGGGGGGGGGAAAACCTTGTCTTGTATTTGAATAAAAATGGTATTTTTTTTTTTTATTTTTTTTTTTTTTTTTTAGAAAAAAAAAAAAACAACAAAACCCCTACAAGCTTCAGGCACATTTTAGACTAAAAAATGATTTTGGTTTAACAAACCTCAGAAAGCAGGACAAAGTCCCTTGTCTTACATTCACATACAAGGAAACCTCATTAAGTACATTGTCTATCATTAAAGTGTTGCCCAAAGCAGCATGTGCTCATTAATGGAAACCAGCTATGAAGTTGATCAAATGCATCTGACACTTAGCACATGGCCTACCCTGAGCAAATATATTGATTAAAAATGTACCACAAGGCTAGATTAGTGCAGCCCATCTGAATAATATATATGGCTGTGCCCACTGCACTCAGTCCCCCTCCGTGCCAACTCTTTCAAATCATCATGAACTACTACATTGCATAAATTTCACTTCCACAGCTGAGCTGTGCCTTTCCCAGGTCCATTGATTCCTGCTTCTTCACCTGCCCTAAGTGTCTGGCAAACATCACCTAATAAGGACCTGGCCAGTTCACCCAGAATCCCTCTGTTGCCCCCTCTGTCACATATGATTAGTGTGGCCCCAACCTGCATAAATTGCAACCAGACCAGATTGCTCTACACCTCATCTCCATATAATTTTGAGATCCAAGGACTCACGACAAGAACACCTGTTTCCAGTTGTAAGTGGGGGCTAATTAGCACATGGATCCTTTGTGGGGGTCATCTGGAGTACATATCCATACTGAGCAGTGTTGAGCTGTGGGGTCATCATGGCTTGAAATGCTGACCTCTGAATTGCATCTGAATGGCTTTTAAACATTTCCTTTTAGGTCAAATATCACTGCTGCTCTTCTTGATTTAATTACACACATGAAACTTCTAGGTCCTTGTTGCACAGTAAGTTTAGGCAGTCTCTGGAGCTCATAACCTCTGGACTGGCTGCATATTAAAACCCTTAAGTGGCTTAAAGCACTTGTTGTTTGTCTTAAAATTATGCCACTCCAGGGAAGGATTATCTCTAATCTGCCTAATTTTGCTCCTGTTCCATTAAGGTATGACCACACTCTTCAGCTATTCCACCTAAATTGAAGCCCTCCAGCATCCCAGGATGCAGTAACCCCCTCCTGAGTCAGGGCAAGTGGGGATGCTGGGGCACAGTAGGGCCAGGCATGGCACCTTGCTGCCCCCCCCCCCCCCCCCCCCCCCTCCCCCCCCCCCCCCCCCACCCCAGGACATCAGGCAGAGTGAGTGTTGTAGCCCTACAGCGCCCAGTAGCTACGGTGCCTCCTGTTGCTGCCTGGACTAGCTTGCTCCTGTGGTGTGGGGGTTGAGGGTAAGGGGGAGCTCCTGGAAAGAAGAAGGGTGGGGGGGGGAAGTTTGGGCCTTCAGAGCTCAGATGGTACCTGGTCAGGTGGCAGCCCAGCCAGCAGTGGCATGGGGGTAAGCTCTGGAGAAAAACCCGGCTGGGCCCCTTTTTATACAGGCTCTTAGTCCTGTTCCTGCTTCCAGGCCTCTAGTAGCTAGTCATAGCTGTGCAGGTGAAGGACAATTGGAGATGGTTTTCACCTTGAAGGTGTGACTGTGTTCCACTAAGCCGATTTAACATTTGTACATTTTACAGCATAAGGTGCAACAAGGCCCTTATCCACCTGGAATATTTTGCATTTAGAAAAGGAAAATTGAACCAGCACTGGTCAGACTAATGGATGGCCACAAGCAAGAAATAGAATAAAGCACACAAAAATAAAACGAACAACTCCATAGCTCTCACTGACACAGGGGTTGAAGTAGAGATTAAAGACTACTTCCACACTGAATTTTACACATTACACTTTTTACAGAGCCCAGCTGTGCATTTTTAAGCCCTGTTCCTAGGAACAGCTGTTGAAAACTAAGTTTTACTGTTCAAAGTGATGATCACAGAGCCTGGAAATCTTTTTTTAATACATTTTGCAAACATAGTGAGCTAAGTACAGAAAGGAATTTATTTAAAAACCAGAGTAGGGAAGAATTAGCTCAAACAAAACTAAAACAAAAACAACCCCTCAAGCTCCACAAGCTAATAAGCCTTGTTGCACACTTCTGCTCTAACAGCATAACAAAGCAGGCTGATGATACCCATGCTAGCATAATCCCTGTAAAGCAGAAAGGAAATGAAAAATAACAACTCCTTTTCCAGAGAAAGAGGCAATTGAGTTTTAAGAGCAGAGACATTGGTTGTTTATTTCCTTAAGGCAGCTTAAATACCAGAAACCATCCATATGCCAAAGCAGGCTTGTTAGCATACAGAGAGAATCATACAGGTTGTTCTAATGCTTCAGCTCTCTTTGCATTTAAATCCTTGAATAAATTAACTGCACTATTTTTGTCAAGGTAACAAGCAATTCCACTTGGTTCATAACAATTTTCCACACATCATCCAAATTGGTTTTTATTATTAAATGGGGAAAAAACTAGAGGTGTAAATTTGGCATTTCCCCTTGGAGGTTCTACTGCAAACACTTCATTGCCGCAGGCCAAAAAACGGTGGAGTTAATCTACAAAAAGAAATTTGCCTCAATTCTACTGCCAACTCCATTGCTCACAACTGTTGGACAATTCAAAGTGCTTTGCACAGGAGTGCCAATGTTCTCTGCCTTTGGCAGGATTTTTAGGGCAACGTGTTTGGGGATTTGACGGATAGACAACATCAAAATCTTTTAAGTCTTGTCTAGCAAAGCTCACAGGAAACCATTCAAAGGATTTAGATACATTCCAATAAATTCACTAACACTTACCTGCTAGAGGGGCCATTCTGCTATCTTTAGTATAGTAAAACTAATCTCTCTTTCCCCTCCCTAGGTAGAAACGTTGTCAGGAAAGCTAGTGTTTCATTAAATACTATCCAGTTATAGTGTTCCTAATGAGGACACAGATTCTTATCACAGGGTAGAAACTTACACAGAAGTTGAAAATACCCAACTTCTTTTTTGAGATCATCATTTGTCATGCAAATGAGACTGGGATGAAGAAATTAGGCTGCTAGTATACATTTGCTTGTAAAAAATTGTGGTTAAAAAAAAATAAAGAATCTGGTTTTTATTAATAAGGTAGATTCTTCTTTGCTTTGGCTTCAGTCTGTTGCCAAAAGCTCAAACACCAGGGTAGAAAAACCAAGCACAATTACTGAGATATGTCTCTTATCTGTTATGTTAGCAGAAGCCAAGAGGTACATGCATTACTTTTTTAAAGCGTTTTTGGCAGCAATAATGAACTCCTACAGACCCTTTGCAAGCTGGCAGGAGACTTACTGTATTATAAGGTCTAGGGGGTATTTTGGATAAGATGGGGCAGGGCATGGAAATGGGAGGGACTGAACTTTACATGGCTGTGGCAAAAACTAGTCCAGAGACCTTCCAGTCATTTCCTCAAAACACCTGTGAGACCTCATTTTCAACTTTATGCCTTTGTTGGAACCCAGCAAGGGGATGGAGCATCTGCACTTAGACATCTGGATCCCAACCCTACGTTTGCCATTTCAATACTGGCACAATTTCAAGCTAAAACCAGCTTCTTTCTCAAAGGCCCATTGAAAGCATAACCAGTGAGGCTGGGTAGTAATGCTGTGTTGTGCTGTCATGGAGCTCAACACAGTATCATTTCCCTCAATGCTGGCCAGAGGGTATACCACCATCTGATGAGACGGGAAGTAGGTTGCACAGGCTTTTTGAGCCATTGGACTACGTTAGATTTTGAGGGAACTTCTCAACCATACTGTGACATTCAAGTAGGATCACTGCAGCCACCTCTTTTCTCCTCCCACCCCTGACACTCATTGTCCTTCTTCCCAGAGCTTCAGAACAATTACTTGGGCCAGTCATTGGCCCCATGGGTTTGATATCTGACCCTTCATACCCATTTAACAACTAATTCATGCAACTCAGTAACATGCACAGAAAATGCCACATTTCTGTTCAACACATTTTTTTTTACATACAAGCTGTAAAATACCAAATACTGCTGCTTACCCACAACACTTTACAGTTGCTTAATGTATCATTTTTTAGTTCTTCCTCTGTACTTTTATGCATCTTTAGCGTCATTACTCACTTCAGCTGCAGCTAAGTTTCAGATCTGTAACAGAAAAATATATAAGACCCCTACTATTACGGTTTCCAAGGAAAAGGTGATTCCAATACTAAAAACAAAAACCACCCTGAAATTTGTGTTTATATACCAAGTAACTTCATTCAGCCCACCTTTGATACAACATACAGTAAACCTGCACAGAAACTTCCACAAATTGCTCCTTTGTGTAGTAAAGAGATTTAAGTATTATTTCATGAAATAAATGAACTGCTGAGCCCTCAGCTAGACACCCTGATTTGTGAACAGCAGGATGAGTAAGTAGAGGGAAAAGAAAATATTTCAGTTACAGAGATCTGCTCATGGTGTCAGCAACCATTCATTTGGTTTGCTAAAGTGGCTGAGAATCATAAACCTCAGCTAGCCGGGGGGTGTATACGCAGTTATCACATACTTGACCACCACGGCTGCAGTCGGGAGCTATATATAAACCCACAGTTTTATGTTTAGCTATGTGCTTCCTTGCCCTCCTCCGTTTTCTTCAGCAGCTCCATTTGTTCATTCCTTCAGCAGCTCTAGTCTCCATTTGCTCAACCCCCCATGCCCAAACAGCAAAATCAGCCCTAGATATTTCATAATTTCTAAATGCAACCTTATGAAAGGAAAAAAACAGCCAAGTCAATGACTGGGACTAAGTTCAGAAACAGATAACATTACACGTAAAAAAAAGTTGCCTGGGAAAAGTGCACTGAAGTTATAACAAGAATGGGAAACTGGAGTTGCACTAAAATCTTCAAGTTAAGGAAAACTCACATCTATTAGATGTTCCTTGCTACAGATTAGCTAGTGGCACATTTCTCCTGCCTCCCGTTGTTGGAAGTTGTAACAGTAAACCCTAGCAAAATAATCATCTACTGCAAACCAAGTACTCCTGTCTTCTTCAGCAGGCATGTTCCCAGCCAAAACCCTTTACTTCTTCTGCGTGGTTTACGTTGCCTCTTTCAGCACAGAATCTTCTGGAGATAAACTTTCTAGCCACTTCTGTACTACACACCTAGTAATTTGTTTGAAGTCTAACATTCATTTTTCCTAACAAGATGACTATATAGAAATGTGCGTCAGACTGGAAAGAGGTTCTTCCCCCCACATTGTAGGTTAGAAGCTTTCACTAGAATCCCCCGTATCACCTGAAAACAAACATCACATAAAATAAAAGTTGTGTATAGACCTGCCCTGGCAGAATATGGTTATTTGTAAAATGCTCTATGGATTTTGCTCACAATTTTTCACAACTCAAACCTTGGATGAACTCAGGACACTTCCCCTTGGAAGGAATGCTTTCACGCATAGCACTTTTCACGTTAAATACAAAAAAAATATATTGTGGAGGAAAAAGCTTATCATCTGAACTGTAGACACACATGCTTGACACCTCTTCTTTTATCAACTTTATGTTCCTGATCCTTTAAGAAAACTGGTTTCTCTAGCTCAGAAACTGTATGGGTAGTCCTGTATCCACATGGGTCTAGCTTGGACTTGGAAGTTACTTTCACAGTTTCTAAAGCCCCCTCTTCCCTCACACCCACTTGCATGGTTTCGATGACTTTCGTCAACTATCATAGCAAAGAGCAACTTATGGTGTCATAGAAACCTTTATGAAGACAACAGTTTCCTGAACTGTACTTCATAAACTTAATTTTTCAAAAGGTTTGCATGCACAAGCCTACATTACATGATAACACACTCGCATGAAAGTGAGCACGAGCATATACTTCTGAATTCTGCCCTTTAGACTTAAGCCAAATGCCTCTCCTACATACATTTTTTTAAAAAAATGTTTATTTTTAACCAGAAGCATTTCAATACACACTGGAAATAACCCAATAGTGAATGCCAGGGCCTTGATAAAACAGGTAACAAAGTTTTATACACCAGGGAAAGTTTAATGTATCATTAAGAAACTGCTGATCAAGTGATTTTTACTCCAGTAGCTGGTGTAAAGGTCCTGCAACATCAGAATTCTTGTACATTGCTTATCTGTTGTTCTTTCTGGGGTAGCGGCTATTAAAATAGATCACAGTTTTGAAACTCGTATTCACAGTTATTCACTCCCAGTTTATTTGGCATAAATCGTGGTACCAGTTTGGGTCTAATCTAACTCATTTGTTTTTGGAGAATAACCAAATAGTCCAAGTCATGATGATTCTGAGTACCATGATTTGGGTTGCCTGTATAAACAAAAGGAGGGTGAGGAGGGTGATTGCCAGGGGGTGCAGGACTTAAAAAAAATTGAAAATACAAGCAAGTCAAGTTAAAGGGCACTGAAAATTTTAAGCAACCAAAAAGTGCTAGTCTATTCTAAAAATCTGGAGTGGAAGGTTACAGATTTGTCAGTGTGAAGCTCGACTAAATTTCCTTGCATGAGAGAGAGAGGGGGTAGGGCACAAATAGGTTCTGAAACATTAAACCAGAGGTTGTGAATTAGTCACCTTAATCTTAATACACCATCAAAAACCAAGGTCATTAGTTTAGCTTCTAGGCGACAATTTCTTTTTAGTATTTTTTCTTTTTCTTTCTTTCTTTCTTTTTTTTTTTTTTTTTTTTACGGTGTTCAGTAAGACTCATTTTCTTACTACTAATCAGTGTACACTGACAGGCCAAAAAAAAGCCTATGTAGGAGAGAAAAGTACAGTTTGATCTGATACTCTAAATATGCTGAGGAGGTAAGATAACAGCCTCTCCAAGACCCACTCTGCAGGACACCAAGCTGTTAAAGAAGGAAGTGACACTTACAGAAAGAAACAATTTAACTGTCGGAAGGCCTCCAAAAAGGATTTCTCACAATGAACATAACTTTCTTCTTGCTGAGAAATATTTTCAGGACTGTGGAACAGCTACCGTCAGCACACACACTGGCAAATATTCCACCTCCAAGAAGGAAACTAGAAAGTAGCTTTTTAGTTCAGGTTATAACATACTAACTCGGACGAAAAGAAGCTGCTCTTTTCCCTGATATTCCCAACAATAAAGGGGGTGGGTTTTGTTTTTTTTTTTAAAAAAAAGGATTAAAGACTTTTTAATCCCTGGCAAGTACTCAATCAGTCTAGTCCAAATTGCTGTCATTTGTAGCAACTCCTAGTTACAGGCTTAGCAATGATGATCTAGAACTTGGGTTGGCTTGCTTAGTTGTGCCCAGTGCTGTAGCAACGAAATTTGGCACCTGGGGCAAAGCCCGCAGCAGCAGCCCACCCTTGCCCCGTGCACAGATCTGGGGGGCACATGCCTTCCCATGCTTGCCTAGGAGTGCAAGCAGCAGTGGGTGCCACTCATTCCCGTGCCCCCCCAAATGAGCAGCTTGTGGCTCCATACTGCACCTCGCGTTTGCTGGGCAGTGCCTGATGGCACCCCTTCACTTCAGTGTCCAGGGCAGTTGCCCCGCTCACCCCCTGCCCCCTTGCTATAGCACTGAGTGTGCCTCTGGACTTGACTGATATGTGCCCTTTTCAAGCCAGAAAGCTGGACTTCCAGTGGTGACTGCACTAGCACCATTTTAGTCAGACCAAAGCAGGGAGAGGGAAGGATTTCACTGCATACACATGACTTATTAAGCCAGGGCTTCCTAATCAAGTGCACATTGTTCAATACATAAGTGGCTTTATTTTTCAGAGGTCTTGGTCACTAGTACTTTCCACTCAGGAAGACCTGTCTGGGTTTTAGGCCATTTAGGAGAAAAACAAGAAAAGAAAATGATTCATCTAGGGTATCTGACTATAAAATGAAGGCCCCCAACTCTAACTATGCAGATTAGACATATTAGCTGAAGTAGTCAAAGTCCATATTTTGTAGATACAGTTTAGCATGAGGTATGACCTGTAGCCACCTAGCAAGAACTCCTATTTAAATACTGAATAACACATTTGATATAATCACATTTAGAAGTGCCAGGCAAAAATAATATTTAAACATTTTCAAAATGTTATATTGTTTCTCCATTTTCATTCCGAGCAAGAGAAGTGAGGGGCTTAAGGTGGAAAGGGATCAGCTCCTGTGCCTCAAACCATTTTAATGAGGGTAGCAATGGGATTAGTTGCTCTACTCTGGAAGTTCTCTCTCGTATTCCCAGGGGCGGCACTGCAATATGCTGACAGCTAAACGAGAACTCTCTCTCATGACATACCAGCAGGGACATTGGGGATGTTCCTTTTTGTTCTGGGACAATGAGTATGAGTCCTCTATTTTGCTCTTGCTTATAAAATATCTAATATGCGGTTGGCCATGCAAATAAAATAAAACCTAGTATAAAGCTGGAGTTTCTTGCAGTGGCTTTACAAGAAATGAAGAGGGTGAAGGGGTCACATTCTAGGTTTCCTCATCAGGATGCATTCCCCAGTCACTTCACTTAAAAGCTCTCACCTCTCCCCACACCAGAGATGCAATTAAAACACTGATGTTGGAGTTGCTGTCTAGCTGATCCAAAGTTAGAATTCCAGGTCATGTTTACACAGGACTAGGAATTCATCCTCACTAGCACTTCTTAGAAAAAGCAACTATTATAGAGGCAGCATCCTCAGACACGGCAGATCTCTCACTTTTAATTAAAGCCTTAGTGGCAGCAAAATACACTGAAATCTGTTGCTGAATCATCTCTTGCTTCTGAAAGACAGAAAACAACCCCATTGCACAACAGAACCCCAAGTCTCTGCTACCATAGAAACCTGAATGTGCGGCAGTGTTGCACTACTGAACTAATCCACATGTATGGGAGGTGATTGTTTTATTTTAACCATGGAGTTTAATGTTGAGTGATAGCCCAATGCTCCTAGGACAACAAACGGATTCAACCTGTCCCACAAGGGCCAAACCACACTCATCCTACTCATATGTGGAACTGTTCATATAAAATAAAAGATGGGATTTCAAACACAGCCAAATGATTTAGAAGCAAGAGTCCCATGTAACCTATGCACCAAACTCATTCAGGTCCTTTCCCTTCCCAACTAGGAAACAACTACTGCATTCAGCTCCTTCTTACTCATTTATCCACAAAGGGAAATATGATCTAAGCAACTTGCTAAACACAGTTTAGACCCTTCTGAAAGAAGGGGAGATGGATCTAAGCCATGCCATTCCTTCTTCCCACCAACACCACACAAATTCACCACACTTGGAACTGCATGAGTTTATAGGAAGATATGACAATATGATGAGGAAAAGGGGGGGGAAGAGTGACACAGAGTGGTGGATAAACCCACTGGGAGGCCACCTTCCCAAGCAAACCTTTAGGGAAATGTTTGCTGATGGAGATCAGCATTAATTCTTGCATAGCTCAATGCACACAGTCAAATCACCTCAAAGGAAGCAAGAAAAGTCAGGCAGCACAGCTATAGGTGAACCATGCTAGAAGAGAAACAACAGGGAATCCCTCAGTAACTCAGACAGACCAGTGTTCCACATAACAACATGCTCCACTCAGGATACCCATGGACATGTCAGACACCCTTAGTTTATTTAAACAATGCTTCAAACACCACACCAGTAAAATGTCCAAGCCTCACCATCTAATTACATTTACAGATTCACAGAAGTTTAAGGCCGGAAGAGACCTCATGAGATCATCGGGTCCAGCCCCCCTCTTCTGGGCAGGAAAGACGGCTGGGGTCATACACCCCCAGCAGCGTGTGAATCCAGTTTCCTTTTGAAGATCTCCAGGGTAGGTGCCTGCACCCCTGCTGGAAGTCTATTCCACAGCCTGGTCACACGAACCATGAAGAAGTTTTTCCTTATATCTAGTCTGAAACCTTCTTCTAGGGGTTTATGACCGTTGTTCCTGGTTTTTCCCTGGGGCACTTTAGTGAATAATTGTTCACCTAGCCCCTGATGCTCACCCCTGATATATTTGTAACCTTCCACCAAATCCTCCCAAAGTCTTCTTTTCTAGACTGAACAGTCCCATTTACTCTCTCACCAATCTTTCTTGGAGGGAGTCACAGCCTGGCCCTTCACAAGTGTATGATTGCCTAACTGAGCATGCTCTGAAGGGATAAGAAAGCCAGGAAGAACCTCTAAAACAACTGCTGAGAGCCTGGACATATGAAACATTTAGACCAAAGTAATTTTAATTTGCATTGGTTTTGTGTACTGACATGTGTTATACTGGGGGCATTTATACATGTGCTCTGGGAGGGGAGGGGGGCACTTTAATTATAGCAGCTCTGAGAGCTGCTCTAATTACAGCACCCGGAGCGTCTCATGTGTCAGTGTCCCCACACTGAAAAATGGTGGTGGGGGCACTTTAACTAAAGTTCATCAAACGAGTTTTAGTTAAAACACCACTGCTGACATTTTTCAGTGCAGGGATGCTGATACACAAGACACTGAAGTCTGCCGGAGCTTGATAATTACCATGCTTGAGATACTACGCCCAATTAATTGAGTTTGCTCCCACGCACTATTACAGCTGTAATTACAACACATCAGAACAGACTTGCTGCATATGTATAGATGTCCTAGCTGCCAGCATGGGCAGACAGCAACTACCCTGAAAGGACAATGGTGGGCACTTTTAGAGCAACTTGCCTCTTGGTGTCAGGGGCAAGGTAATAACCTACATGTTCTCTCAGCATAGCTCCAAACAGATGACACTTATGTCAATGTAAGTTATGTTGGAAAGTTTTAAACCATGATTTTTCTGTGGACAGGCTTCGACAGCAAGTAGGTTTATGAAATCACCAAAAGTTGGGCCACCTGCCCAGAAATAGGATTACAGACAAAAAAGGACTGGCAACCTCTGGTATAAGCTCTTTGGGCAGGGACCATCTTTGTTATATATTTTCAGAACATCAAGTACAATGAGATCCTGATGGGGCCTCTAGATTAGGCCTTTGCAAATACTCGCTTGTGGATTCAGCTGTCAAACTGAAAAAAAATAGCTGAAATCAACTTCACTAAGATGAATAGCTAAAACAATTCACTGCACATCAAACGCAATGTTTTGTTTGACCAGAAGCAAAGCATTTAGATTTTAGGCACTTGTACTAGAAACAAAAGATTAAAAAATTAGTAAAGGAAAGTGGTGGTTCCCCTTCTAACCAGTAACCCAGAGGTTAGGGCACTCCCCAGGATGTGGGAAATGCTACTTCAGAGTTTTCTTCTGCCTAAGGGGAATGTAACTGTACCTCATATCTCTCAGTGAAGGCCCTCACCCACTCTGATACAGGGATGATGGACAGTTCTCTCTGTCTCTCCCAGTTAGGCTGTTCCAGCCTGCATGATAGCCCTGACTAGTCATTAAGGCAAAGAGAGAGAGAGAATCAATCTGTGTTTGGTCTGATGATTAAGATACTTTACTTGGAAAGTGTGACACCTGTTTCAGAGACCACATGTGCAAAAACTACCAGCAAACCAGAGACAGAGCACTCAAAGCACCATCTAGCCTAGATGTTATGGCACCCTCCCCTGAGAGGTGACAGATGTGGGTAAATGCCCCTCGAGCACAGGAAAGAACTAAACCTGGATCTCCTACATCCTAGCTAAGTGTTTTAGTCTATCAGCACCTCCACTGCTTCTTCCTCCTTTTTAGCCTTCAAACTGAATCTACTTGGCAGATTCAAGTCAAATTCACAAAGAGTTTACTTATAACCAGGGCTGGTTAGCCCCAAAGTATTTTGCAAATACTTTATTTTCCAGAACATTTTCTGAGCTCTACTCTAGATGCTCCAGGAATGCTAATAATAATAAATGCTTAGATATCACTTCTCATTGGCTTTGTATGAGTCAGGGCCCAGCTGGGTGCCGAGCTAGTACCAGGCCCCAGCTGGAAGCAATGAGGCTGAGTCATTCCTCAGGGAAGAGGTCCCATCCACATCAGCTACATAAGCTCAGACCAGACATCTAGAGAACTCTCTCTAGGCAACCGTTTGTCTTGCTGTGCTTTTGGTCTACTCAACCTCTGGCTTGGCTCCTCCTGCCTTCCCACTCTTGGACTGGTGGCTTGCCATAACCATGAACTCATCTTGACCCTTGGCTTGATACCCTCAACTAGGACTGACACCTGGCTTTCACCTTGGCTTCCACTAGTAAAACCCTAGCTTGACGTAGCATGGTCCACTTGGCCTGACCTCCTATGCCCTAGTCAACCCCTTAAATTTCAGCTTCAAAAAGCTGAAGAAAGCTGATAAATCCTAGTATCTATATATAGCATTTGCTACTTTCATGATTGCCAAAAACAAACTACACATACATTTTTGTACTATATATATAGCCTCTTAAGCATCCACTGTTATGCAAAGGGAAGGTGCCTGCTAGAACTCTCTTAATTTAATTTTCAAAACAAGTAAGTACATATTACCTCTACTGCCAAATTCCTGTCAGCTTTTTATGGTTTTACTGTGATGTGGAAGACAGGTAAACATGTGAAACTCCATGATCATTCATGGAATGCAGTGCAGCAACACATACAACGGGCTGCAAGTTGCCAAAAATAAGACTAAAACTAAAGCAAAACACTTCTCTCTCTCATCTTCCAGCTAAAGTTAGGTGTAAACGGTACCAACAGTAGGTAAAATAAAATTGCAGAAATGTGTTCAATTGACATAGATGGTGTCTTTAATTCTACCATCATGCTTTCTGAAAAATAAAGTGATTTTAATTGTGAGTTCAAAGGAGAGTGTGACAGTGCACCTTTGGTGTTTGCCACTTTAAGGGCAGGAGCGGGCTGTGAGGCAGCCTGCAGGTGACTGCAGGGCCAATCAGGCAGTCACATGATAGCCAGGTGGCTGCCTGACTGGAGCAGGGCTGAGCAGCCTCAGAATAAGAACAGGCCCTGAGCAGTGGCTGTAGGGATGCTGCCAGAATAATGTCATCTAGCCGGAGCTCCCCTGTTCCCAGGAACATGCTGGAGGTTCAGGGGAGGAACTAAGGGGATAGAAGAGGTTCCTGGGAACCCAGGGAGGGTCCCAAGCCCTGAGGAAATGGCTATGGGTCATGGAAGAGCGAGGTCAGCCTAGGAAGAGGCTCAGAGCAAGTGGACCTACTGGGTGACTAGGCAAGCCCCTGATTGGAACAGGCGGTGACTCAGGCCAGGGCTCAGATGAGCCCAGTGGAGTGATGGGCTGCTGGGTATAAGATCTCTGGGGCTCTAGGCAAGCCCAGTATGAGATGTACGCTGTATGGTGGGGCCCAGGAGGGACCCCTGCAGAGTAGAAAGGTCAGCTGCTGCCAGACTGATCTTTAGACTTTTACCTGGTCATTGTAAGGGGGCCAGGGCCAATAGGCCCAAGGGCATGGAAGCCTACCATGATGGGCAGGCCAGGACTGCAGAGAGCTACTGGCAGCCCGGCTGGTCTAGAAGCAGGAGCAGAGCCTCGAACAGACTGAAGGTCCCCTCGACTGGGGGAGGACATCACTGCTGAGAGAGGCCAGGTGGTCAGCAAGCACACAAGCTGTTATGAAGGAGACATCCTATAAGGGGTCTGAGTGAGTTGGGCCAGGGACTGAGGACATGTGATGTGGAAGTGGCTGTAACAGAGGGTCCAAGAATGAGCAGCTCAGATGAAGGAACATCAAGAAGCCCAGTAAGAGAAGGACCAGGACAGGTAGGCTTCCAGTTGGTCCCAGGGAATGACTTAAAACTGCATCCTGCTGGGGAAGATGGTGTGGTGGGGCTGCCTGTGGCAGAGCAGGCCCCAAGAAATGCCACACCAGTGCCTCCCTAATGAAAGGTGAGTATGGGATGCTAGAAAGCCTCAGCCCCCGCTGCCTTGCAGGTGACCCTGTGGAGGGGAAAGGCTAGGGAAGCACACCCTGAGAGAAAAGCAACAGGCTTAGGCAGCAACAGGGAGGCCAGAAGGGCCCGAGGCCCAAGGCCTAAAGAGAGTGAGGCCTGAGTAGGAATGAGGTCCAGTTATGCTGACAAACACCTGAGGCCTGAGTGGGCTGTAGGCCGAGAGTGAGGTCCAGACACATCAAGAGAGACCTGAAGCGTAAGGGGTGGAAGGCCCCAAAGCCCCAGAGAAGGTAGTAACCCCAGTGAGGGGGCAGAGTGTGTGGGGCTAGGAACCAGATGAGAGGCCCCAGTGAGGGAGCCAAAGTATGTCCATGGATGCCTGAGGCAAAGTTTGGGACAGAGGCTGAGTGCAGCCCAGCAATGGGGCCAGGAGAGTTAGAAGTGAATTTTGGATGCTGTGTGCGAGGCATGGAACAGGGTAATGAGGAGGTCAGAGCTGTGTATTACGCCCTTGGCATCAGGGCATTAAATGGGCAGCCTCCTGCATTTTTTCCATCAGTTTATTTAATACATCAAGGTGTGACAGGTGAGTCAGGGCAGACTGCCCTAGACAGGTGGGTGGGCTGACATTGTGACTGGCCCCGGGGATGGCCCCCCATCACAGAAATGAAGGTTTTAATTTTCCAAATATTGTGCGTCCCAATCAAAAACATCTCTACTGAAGAGTTAGTACAAAAAAAAGGATAATTCAAGTAGCAACACAAATGAGAACCATGTTATATCACAGGCCTCTCCTCCTCAGGTTTACATGTTGGTGATTAAACAATAATAGTTGCTACTTGCAAATTCAATCTCCTTGTCTTCCCCTTAAACTCTGTTTTCAACTTGAAGTGTAATGGATTAATTGATCTGCCTTTGATCCTGAAACCGCAGGGGGAATCAGTTCTCTCAAAGGCAGGGACAAACTTTGTACCAAGCAGCTCCTAAACTCACACAACAAATGATTAGTACTTTCCTGATCCCATTTCTTAAAGGTAGATGGTCAGCCACATTAGGCCTAAAATATTCTGTAGACAAGATTTTTACGGAGTGTACATTTCCAGGTAAGCATCCTTAGCCCCCGGTGTGTTTGCAACTTGATAGCCTTTGGCAGCCCACAGGAACCAGAAAACAAAGTGAGAAACAAAAGTGAAACTGTTTGCCCAACCTGAAGAGAGAGCTTCATAATAGTAACACATTCAAATTTATTTGCAAAACGTGTCTTCACAGTGACCTTTTATAAAAGCTTTTCCCCCCAAAAGCTCTTATCCAGTGCAAGTTCTCTTCTCGAACAACTACTGTTACAAATCTGTGATAAAAGACTTATTCAGTAGGGTTTGGCATCACCTGTATATCCAATCCAGTGCTGCCAACTCCTGCAATTTTTTTATTGCATGCCTCTCAATATCTGTGGGATTTCTTAAAGTCCTAGCTCCTGGAATCATGAAAATATCTGTGCATTTTAGGGAAGGGAGAAAAAAGTTTCTAGCTCTCATGAGGAAAAGCATGATTATAATGTTTTTCAACCTTTAGATTACTTAAAGATTTTTAACTAATTGCATGATTTCAGGGAACTGCATTTTTTTTTCCTTTTTGAATGCTTAGGCGTGAATATGTTGTGAATTTCAACTGCAAAAGTAAGGTTCACAAACGTTTGTAATGGTATACAAAGCATGAGCTTTATTAAAAGTGTGCAAGTAGTTCACTGAAATCACATTGTAACATGGCAGAACAGGGAAAGCTAACAATGGAGATACAGTTCTATGCACCTCACAGGGTGCGTCTACATGTGCTCCCCATGGCACAGTTCTTACTGTGCTGTCATTTAGCACTAGCTTTAGGAAGTACGGAAAAACAACACAGCAACCGCCATTACTGCAACATCCCGGTGACACAAAGTTATTTTTAGCAGCTATGTCGCCGTAGCAACATGCTATAGCGAGGTAGCTCATTGCTACAGTGACGTAACATCAGCATCACAGTTTGTGCCCACCGCCAGTACGTCACCATAGCTCGTGTAGATGCACCCACAGGTGTTGTGTGTGTGCACGTGTGCATGAGAGAGAGAAAGTTCAGGAGGTGCTCAGACACAGTGGTTAAGGAACTGTTATACATAAACATGCGGCTATTGCAAACCGGCTGCTGCGGGGTAAGCTAGCTATGACTTTCAGAGTGCTTTGGCTACTCTTAGCTAACTGCTTGCATGCATGCTTTGATCCCACAATTAAGTGTAATGCGCTCACCCCACTTTCAATTAGGGGCAATCTTCTGGGTAGGAAGGGACACATCATTAGCTAAGAGCAGCTTAAGCACTCTTTATTCAGTCTCCCTTACCTCCCAGTAATCTTCTTGTGTAGTTATGCTCTTAGAAAGAAAACTTAGTTATGTGCACAACAAACTGAATTAATAATACAACTCGCAAAGGGTAGATTGTTAGCAAAACTGGACTCTGGAGCAGCTCAGTGTTATTTAGGATTTGTTGTGGATCAAGATGTGTCAAGCTGCAAGTTTTTTTTAAATAGTTTACATGGGTTCTGTCAAGCTGGGGAAGGCTCGAAGTGGAATGAGTTCCTTGTCCCTCATCAATCACACTTTCCCTTCCAAATCTAACAGATGTGTGTCCTCACCCCAAACTGAAAAAAAGCTGCTTTAATCATGGGTTTTGTTGGGGGTTTTTCAGAAAAATGACAGGGCTAAATCAAACCAAACCAGAGTATGATTATGGCATGGGGGGGAAACCTGACAGTAATGAATGGATCATATAAGGCAATAATCTGAGAAAAAAGTTAAATTGTAAGGAAAGAAACAACCACCTAGCAAGAACACTGCACATTCAAAGGGTATAAAAACCTAGGAGTTGGACTCCAAATACCATTTAACTGGTATAAAAGTCATGAGAACATGAAAGAGCTATGGGGAACTGAATTTGGGGGTCTTTCATTTGCTCTTTGAGTCTTCAGGGTTCATGCTTCAATTTTTTCTCTATAACCAAAAGGATATTTTTAACCTAAAAGCTCAGATTCTCACGTAAGAACATTACTTCAAGGTCTGAGGCTTTCATTAAAAAAACAAACAAACAAACAAACATCAAATATCATGAGATTCATGATAAACTA
Source organism: Alligator sinensis (assembly GCF_000455745.1). NCBI lineage: Eukaryota > Metazoa > Chordata > Crocodylia > Alligatoridae > Alligator > Alligator sinensis. Next base: position 1,352,134 of record NW_005841865.1, read on the forward strand.
TGAGAGTTGGCAAGATCATTTTCCACTTCAATTAAGCCCTGATCCAAAACTTAAGTGTCATCTGACTTTTTTCTACTGATGTTGGTGGATTTGGGATCAGGCACCTAATTCTTTCTTAATATTCAGTGTAACCCCTAAAATAGGTTTGACAGCAACCCCCAGCCCTCCCCCCCCAAAAAAACAAAACAAAACCCCATGAAGAGAGTCTATTAACTGTCTAAACATACTCTGATGTCCCGTAGTGGTCACCATGAATTCTAAATCTGCTCACAGAGTTCCCACAAGAAATATAAATATTCTCACTGGTCTAAGAATAACATTTCACAGCTGATCTAGGGACCTAAGAAACCAGTATATTATAATTAGAGGCTTGCTGTAAAAAGCTGGTTATGAATTATGATGTGGGCCAAAAGAGCTACAGAACCAAAGACGACTCTGTATTCGAGACGCTTGAAACACGCTCTGAAGGCAGCCTGTTTCTTGGGTTTTTTGTTTTTTTTATTAAAAACCATCTTGTTTACTCACCTCAGCTGACCTTTCTTGTTCTCTCTCATGTGAAAGTATTTTCAGCTCCTGATTTTTTTTTGAAGTTAAGATCTTATTGATGAGAAAGTATAAAAAATACTAAAAGCTCTCTTTCTTTCTGGTGTTTTTAATAAGATTAACAGCTAAATCTTTTCCTTTACTTGAAAACATAAGATTCTGGTGCAGGATATGCATACTCACTTGTTGAAGAGCTGTTGACATTAATTTTTATTTTTAGAAGAAAACAAAGTGTTGGGGGGGGTAGTAAGGCAAACAATGTAAAGGCTTTTTTTGAGTCAATCACTACCCCTAGTACAACTACAAGAAGTAAATACCACAGTGACCCAATTTTTATCCCTTGGTCAAAAATACTGCACTTGAATTATTTTTAAAAATTGAAGGAATCTAGACAGGCCAGACCTGTTTCACAAATGCTGATGATAGTATCAGTTCTTACTATTCTAAACTGGGAGAAACTGAGGCCAGAGAGGGTTAAGGTGCTAGACTGGGTTTCTGGAGATCTGCTTTCTATTCCTGGGCCTATCCCTGATCTTCTGGGTAATCTTGAGCTTTACCTCTTTGCCTCAGTTTCTCCGTATGCTAAGTGAGTATAAAGGCACTTTTGTTTGACTTCAGAAATCAATGGATGGAAACCTGTATTATGCCCATAGTCAAGAAATGAGTGTTAGTAACAGTCTGTGTCCCAGCATGCTAATTCCCATTTTCACACCCCAAAACAGGACCCCCTAGCCTACATGCACTTTTAGTATATATACCATTTTATTCACAGGAGTTGTTCCAATGACTTTAATGGGACTATTTCCCTATGGAAAGTTGCACTTGGTTTAAGGTTTCAAGAATCAGGGCCTAAGTAGTCAAACCCAACTCCCCAGTGCCAACCCTGCCCTTCATAAGTGCTGGGCTGCATCATAGTTTCATAAACTGTGCTAAAGATTAATATGCAAGCTGAATGAAAGCACCCCAGACCCTTAACTGCTGGTAATGGATGCTGAGCTAAGCTGCCATTAGTGTTTTGCTAAACATTTCTATATTTGGAAGACATGTCATGCGAGTCAGATTGCTACTGTACCTGTTCATTCAGTTAAAGGGACTGCTTCTAAGACAGAGGTGGGCAAAATGCAGCCCAGGGGCCAGATATGGCCTGCCAGGCTATTCTATCCAGCCCATGGGGCCCTTAAAATGTTAGAAAATTAATATTCATCTGCCCCTGACTGCCTATCATGCAGCCTGCAATGGCTTGCCAAAACTCAGTAAGTGGCCCTCTGCCCAAAATAATTGCCCGCCCCCTGTTCTAAGAGGTGAAAAAAATTCTGATTATTGGATACAATCTCTTCTGGCATTTCATCCAGACTCCAGAACCTGGGTGGGCATTCAGCAAGGGTGAGGCAGGAGAACCTATTCAAAACCATCTCTTGTATCCCTATGTTTGGGTAAGTCACCATTCTTATATCAAGCTGGAAAACTGATTTGCTTGATTTGCAGACTCAAGGAGGCGAGATCTTCAAAATCACGTAAAAGAGTTAAAAGGCTTTTGTTGTTTTCAGTAATAGAGTGCTCAGCTCCAAGGTGCTTTCAGAACTGGATTATTTGTTATGAAAAGCAATAACTATTAAGTCTTTTAAGTCACTTAAGAGTTATTTGGAAGCTTGAAGCAAAGTAATCTGAAGACAACGTAAGTAGCCACTAACACACTCCAGTCAACGTCAGAGTTTTGCATATTTCACCCAGTACTGTTACCAGGTATTTTTCTTTGCATGTCATGTCCCAGTATGCTACTTACCATTAGGTTTTCACTTAGGAAGAAAACTTTGCTTGCACCTGTTCAATTCAGTGGCAAATTATAGTGCTTATTCTCAGTCATCCTTGTAGAAGCAAGTGGGATGTTAACAAGGGGGTGGTGCTATGAAGAAATTAGGAAGGAGAAAGCTTCTGTTTGCCTCCAATAATCCTGATAAGTAACAATATCAGGAAATTAAATACAGAAAAAAAAACCCCTGACATTGTAGTTAGCCACTGTTTTGATACAATACCATATTATATTCTGTAAAACCAAGAAGATAGCCCTTTATAATATAAACTTCATTAACTGTATTTCCTCAAAATAAAACTCTCCTCTCTTTAGGCAAATTGTTTAGCTGTGGAATTCTGGTAGCCATTAACAAAAATACTTTAAGTTTTGAATTCTAGTTTAAAATTATTTGTTAAATAGTTTGTCTTTGGAATCGCAGGAATGTAGATATGCAAAACAAGACTTTTTTACTTTTTCTCTGTTTCACTAACTTTCTAAATACAACTTTAATAGGATTTAAATCAGTTCCCCTCCCCAAAACTCATTAGTGCAAAAACTAGATTACTAAAACATTTTTAGGATTGTTGGTTGTAGCCGTGTTGAACTAAGAACATAGGCACACAAGGTTCTTTGGGTAGATGCAATATCTTTTATTAGACCAACTAAATAATTGAAAAAATTGTTCTCTGCAAACTTCTGGGCACAAACACCCTTCTTTGGGCATAGGGAAAGTCTGTTGGTGTTTGTGTGCTTTCTACCCAGGAAAGCATGCAAACACCAACAGACTTGCCTATGCCTGAAGGGTGTTAGTGCCCAGAAGCTTGCAAAGAACAATTTTTCCAACTATTTAGTTGGTCTAATAAAAGATATCGCATCTACCCAAAGAACCCTGTCTGCCTAAAACATTTTTTAAAAATAATCCCTTATTTTTGTTCATTTTTTCCCATTTCAGCTGTTTTCCTTTGTTTATATAGGAATGTAATGTATTAATTACTGAAGCAGCATAATAATTTGGGGCCCATTTTAGGTGTAAAGAACTTGCAGGGGAGCTCAAACTCAACATAATCTCCAGTTCCATCTCCACAGGCATCTCATCCCTGTCCCCCAAAAAATGAATGTTCAAATTTTAAATGTAATATTTTTCTTCTTGTGTTCGGGCCCGATAAGGAACAGGCAAGTTGAAAAATAGCAGTAGGTCACATACAAGGTAACATTTCTGAGTTACAAAGAGGCAGACCCACAGCTATGCACTTGGGGTAAATATTTCTGCAAAGACATGAAAGGATATATGGTTAATCGTTTATTTTGCTTTTGTTTGCAGCATTCTGTGTTGCCTCATCTACTCCTTTTGCCCTTTTCCACTTGGTGTATTAGTTTTCTTTTAAGGTGGTAAACATCCTCCAATATGAAAATAAGCCTCCATTTCCAAACCAAGACCTTCAACTGCCTTAAAATCCCAGCTGTTTCACTAGAAATGCTGACTTTGCTTGGAGTATGGACATGCATGTAATGAAATCAAGTATGTACTGCACTTTTCCTTATTCCCTTAGCAGCGCTGGTGTTCTGAGTTGGCAGAGGATGAAACTAAACGGATTTTGGCAATTTCAATACCCTGCCCCAGGAACAGAGATGGCAAAGGAATAGAGGGACATACTTGCCTACAGTATCATCAAGCCAGGGTTTATTTTGCTTGGGTAACCATTTGTCTACCAAACCAAGGTGTTAAGAGCAATGCGGGCCTTTGTCTGAGCACAGGAAAAGTTACAAGAACAGCACAGAAAGAAAAGCAACGTTGGACATTTAAACCTAGATACTGCTGTGTGAACAACAGTGTTGGGTTACATGATCCCTTGCCTTGCCAAAACATGTGCCTATGCTCTGATACTGCTGACAACCCCATTCTAAGCATGCAGCTGATTTCCCTGTTTGCTCTGAAGAAGTAGCAATTCATGGTTGGTGAATGACCTGTGGTCAATTCATTTACAATAGTTGCCTTGGTAGGAGTTACGAGGCACAATTTAATAACCCCTCCCCCCCCCCCCCCCCCCCCCCACACACACTTCAGTACAGCTGCCTGAGTAAAGTCAAAACAGGAGTCTTGAAGACTTAACACTTCACATCCTTTAGAGGGAGAAAGAACTGGGTTACTAGGTGAAGTCACACATTTGAAGCAAACAGGCCTTGACTTTAAGTATCCTTCCCCCACTGAATCTTCTCTAACCAGTTAAGTCTTACCTTTTCTGCACCTACAGACACCTCATTTATTGTCATAGCACCTTCTAGAAACACCACAAAGTAAATTGAGGTCACACCTCACTTTTTGAGTGTAAACTTCCAAACAAAAGGAACTAGAACTAATGGCCTTTCACATACGCAACAAAAAACCCCAAAACCCACCCCAAAAACAAAAAACAAGTCCTATTGATGCCATACTCTAATAATCACATCCACTTAGTTCATTCATTAGGCAAGAACTTAGTCTGGGAATGAGCAGATTGTCTCCTTAGCTAGTGTTTACAACTGAGACAGAGAGAGAACAGCAAGCTGTCACAGGGCTGGTTTCCATCCATGCCATAAAAACAGTTTGTATGAGATGCAGGAACAAAGCTATGATTTGCGGGTTATAGCAGTGGTGTTCCACCTTCTGGCCCCCTGGGCCAGATAATGCTGCAGAGCTGGCCTGTAGGTCCTTTCCTTCCATACCCTCATTAGTATGCAAGTTTAGAAGTTTTGGGGCTACTCATGCTTGTTTTACTGCTTGTAGGCCTGTATCTTACTCTTTGGGGGTCACTTGGATGGCATGAGTGGTTGACCCCCTGAATAGCAGCCCTGGGTAAGTCTCCCTCCCCAGTGGATTGGTCTAGGTGGTAGCTCCCTTTGACTAGTTTGCTAATTTCTGAAACTATTAACTGTTTGGGTTTCACTTCATGTTTAACAAGTAAGGTTTTCTTTAAGCTTTGTGTATTTATCCCTGTCGTTTCCCCCCCATGAACCGTGTTTCAGGTGAATGTTGCTTGTGAGCAGGGAAGTCTGTTCACTTTAGGACACCCAGTTAAAATTTATTTTCCGAGTTGTCCGGGGGGGGTGTCAAGCTTGATTTAGAAAGTTAATTTTAAAACCCTAAATGTAAACCCAACCATTGTTACTGCCATCCAGAGTCTAGCAGGAGGGTTACAGTTACATTGTGTAAAACATATGGTGGCGGCAACTGTCAATCCTCCTGGATCATGGTGTATGCATGAGGGCCACCCAGACCCTCTATGTATATGCCTGGGCAGGAATTTTTTGGAGGAGTGGAGGCTGCCCAGACCTTCCATCCTCCCTTTAGGCCAGAGACAGTATCCAAAGACCAGAATAAGTCCAGATGGTTGGTACCTCCATGGCTGTAGTTGTATAAGCATCTGGAAATTGAACCCAGGTCTCCTGTGTGGTAGACAAGGATTCTACCACTGAACCACAGGGGATGTAAAACATATATGGCTGTAAAAACATGTCAGTAAAAAAATAAAAGCAGGAGAGGGGAGGGCTGACAACCCTGACTGTCAGCTACAAGCTGTTATGACCTTATTTTCTCACTCATTCAGAAGACAGTACTGCCAGCAACAGGACAGTGAATCCTAATACTAGTGACTCAATGTCCCAGAACAGTGACTCAGAAGAAAGAATGCCACCACCCTCCTCCCAGCAGCACATCGAGGGCTCCTAGGAATCCTCCCACTCGGAAAGCAAGCACACCTCCCCTCCCTGCTCTCCCCCACGCTTAGACAGCAGCTCTACATGATACAGAAGTAGCCAAGTTAGCTGTGTTCCATAGTAGCTAAAAGTAAGAAATGAGACAAAACACAACCCGAAAAACAGGCTGAGAGCGTAATTGAGGTTTACATGAAGCTGAGCAAACGTAGTAAGATCTGTGCCATGTCTGTAAAGGTTAAGAGAGAATTATGAAAGGCCAGTTAAAAAATTGGATGCCCACTTAAACAAATGTATAGGCACCGGCTGTCTTAATCTGCAGAAGATTTCTGTCCTTCCTGCTTTTAGAGAGAGACATGTTAAAATGCCAATGTTTGACGCACGGAGAGCAGTCTGCTATTTAAGACATCTGCCACATTTTTGTGGAACACAGACAGCGGGAAGAGTATTGCAACAGGTAGACTATAGTCTTAATATTTCCCTGTATTCACTTACTCTAATTCTAGCCCAGATGATTATTCCTTCTGTATCCATGTGATTGAGGGTTTGTTTTTTAAATCAGGCCTACCTCTGATAAATAGGCATTGATGTTTTCCTTCATGGATGAATTCTAGAGGAGGGACCCTGCATTTGTATCATGCTGTAAAAACAGACTCTCAGTATGTGCTCCACATGCTTCAAGATGACATGTTTCTAATACCCACGCCCACATTACTGCCCTGCAACTAGAAACATACCCAAGATCAAATTAACTTTAATGTGAAGAGTAAATAAACACATTGTGACAGGGGGCCTCCCGGGCCGAGCTCCACGGCCCGCCCCCTGTCTCTGTGGGCAACCGCCCGCCTATCTCGCCCGCCATGCCTTTGATGATAATTAGTTCAATTAAGATGTTAATTAAGTGGGAGGCTACCCATTTTAATGCCCCGATGCCAGGGGGCGCTCTGCGGCTCCAACCTCCCCTAATACCGCAGCCCAAGCCTTGCAGATGGCATCTTGATGTTCATATCCTCACCGGCCCCACGCTGGGCCCCAGAATCATCCTACAGGACCCCTCTACGATCCTCTCCTCTCAGGCGGCCACTCCGCCATCATCCGGGCTACCTAGCCCCCCCAAGCCATGTTCACCTCAGCTTGGGCCAGTCGAAGGTACTCTCCCCTTCAGGCTGGGCCTCTCTAGCCGCTCACTCTGTCACTGGGCCTCACCGTGCCACTACTCCCCATCCTCTCGGGGGCAACCGCAGCACCACACCCACATCACTCCCACTCTCGGGGTCCGCCCTCTCTGGGCCCCTCCAGCAAACACTAGGGTAACCCACCCGGTGGTGGTGGGAGCTAGGGGTTAAGGCGCCCCGACCCGCCTTTCACCGGGGTGATAATTGGCCTGGCATTTCCTGGGGGCTCCCGTGCCACGAGAGCCCCACCTGGCCACCCACTCCCGGCAGGGTGCAGTTTCAGGTCATGCCCAGGACCAGGAGCCTCCTTGCCCTCCCCTTGCAGCTCCCCCTTACCTCCGGGTTGTTCACAGTAGCCCTTCGGCCAGGCGATGTTGCTGCCTGCTCACACTGGGGCGCCTCCTCGCTGCCCCCTCACACTGGGGCCAGGGTCCATATACCCCGCACGCAACCCACTGGTTGCACCTATCACCGCCCCCTTCCTGGGGCCGGGGTCTATACCCCCCGTACGCAACCCACCGGTTGCAAGTGGCAGGCACACACAGCGCACTGCCACACACATCTTGCCACTGCTCCTAGAAGCCCAGTTCCAGGGAGCTTTAACACCACATAAAAATCATCATTATCTTATGAAAACATTAAAAGCATAAAGAGTTTGGAAAGCAAAGGGAACCGATATTTTATAAATCTATGGATGGGAACCAACTAGACTAGTTTACTGCATAGATGGCTAGTAAATGAAAGCAGAAATGGCCCTTTTGCTATAACAACAGTCAGTCTCAAGGCCAGCAACTGGATCTGCACTATATATAACTGAATATTGAAGTCAAGTATGCTCAGCAGAGATGCAAGGAGGAAGAGGTAGACCAGGGAGCAACTCAAGCCTCAGTTCATCTATACCCTAGGTAATAGCATCCAAAATATACTAGTCTCAATCATATATGACTGCAAAGCTTTCACTGCAGCATTGGTAAGATCACTATGCTGAGAAACATTTGAGAAGGACCATAGCCACTAATCAGATGATAGAACCTAAACAGTAAATACTTTTGCCCAGTTTGAACATCCTTATTTTTTAAGCTGTAGGAAAAGAAGTTCAATTCCCTCCTTGCAGGAACTTAGATGCAGATCCATTCTTAGCCATTTTATAAAAAGAAATAACTCCCAGAGGTTTCAAGAGTATGTTTTGCTTGTTTAAGTTATTGCTTTCAAATACCTATTAAACCCCCATTTCATCTTCTGAAATAAAAGTGGCATGGAAACTTAGATCTCTCGAACACTATTACAAATCGCCCTCTGATCCCACAGCAACGCAGCGCACCATACTACATCTGAAGAGGTATTGTGCAGAGAACGTATCCAGCACTTATAATTTGCGTTTTAACCTTTTGTAGATGAGTGTAATGTGCAGGGCCCTGTTCAAAACAAAAATTGCACTTTTACTGAGGAAATGTCTCTTATCCCACTTGTAGCTGGATAGGTGTTTTCAAAGAAACAGAGCTGATATCCTCTAACACTAGATTACCCAAAAAGAGTGGAATTTTGGAAGATTTCCCCAAAGACAAAGGTAAAATATCAAGTTAACTGCAACTGGGACCAAGAGGCATTTATGAGAGAGGGTTCTGCAGAGAGCCAAGAGGTGGTATGAAGTTCCTTAAGATGCCTGGCTGAGTCCATCTCAAAATTTTCTTCTTACTAGTATCAGGATTCTACAAATTGTGATATCACTGATACAAGGGTAGCAAAACCCTGGATAGATAGCTGACCTTAAGCTCAATGAAATCTAAGTAGTGATTACCTGAATCCCCCCCCCCCCCCCAAAAAGAACAGTTTGCCTACAACAGGGGGTTGTAGTAGTCTGCAGTGTTCCAGCAACAGGACGAATATTAAGTAGATGAGTTAGAATTTGTAATCTCTCCTTGGATTTTAGACACACTGTAATTTTCCTTGAAATATATTGAAGCTGTAGTAGAACTTCTCCCATATCCAATAGCTCTTGCTCACCTTGACCCTGCCAGACTCCTCCCTGCTGCCCTCTATTGTGCTGCTGGCTCTGCAGATCTGGCCTGGGAGAAATCCTGTGGACTGGATGTGGCCTGAAGTGAATTTAATACCCTTAGTCCACAGAATTCTGCACCTTCTCCCCATTAATTTCAATCAGTTAAGGGCATTCAGTGCTTAGCAAGACAACGCTCAAGACCTCTACCAGTCTTCTTTGCAAACACCATGTCTAAATACATATACATAAACACAAAACAAAAACAAATATATTGCAAATCCAGCAGACAACCAGTCAATTTACAGATGGACTTTTCTTCTGTTCTTGGATATTCACAAAAGTGACATTACATTTGTGAATGACAGAAGTTCCAAATTTAGGATGTGGGACAGGCCCTCTGAAATGGTGCAGAAGCACCCTTAGAGGCCTGATGAGAACACCACACTGCAAGAAGAGCAATGAAGGAGATAAAGCTCCTTAACAAATAGTCCTCTGGCAACCCCCTTGAAAAAAATGTTATTCAAAAACCAGCTGAATTTTTGGGCTACAGTTCCAACATGGGGGTTTACAAAAAGGGCACAGAGTTCCAGTTCAAATTAAAAGCCCACAATCCAATTGTTTCTGATTTAATATGCAAATAAACACAAAAACAGTTTTGCATCTTAATGTTATCCCATAAAAAGTTAAAGCCTACAAAACAAGAGTTAACATTTCTATGGCATCATCACTTAATTTATATTCTGCATGCCGCATATTTCATTATCTATATATTACCACTATCATATATGTGTTTCTATTATGCACAACAGCAAATAGCATTCAATTAAATGCTTGACAAGAAAAACCGAGAGAGAAAAAGACCATGCATTCTTCCCATTCAAACATTTGCACAAAGTTTGTGCAGAGGTTGTCCCTCTAACAGAGCCTTTATTGACAAGAACTGCATTGACATCCCTCTAGAGTTAGCTAAGAGCACATGCACTCCCTTTTTACCTGTCAGCAAGTCAGTCAGGGAAGAGCTGAGGATTCCTCCTCAAGGAAGAAACAAAAGATGGGGAAATACATGGGGTAATACTCAACCTGACCTTTCTTGGCCAAACAAAATCAAGAGCCCTTTTAAATGGCACATCTACCCTCCCCCCTTAGTAAGCTTTCAAGTGCTCATTACTTAAACTTATCCCACCCAGACACTGATCTTATTAAGGGATGACCCCAGGTCCTGTTGCTGAAGACTTTAACCATTTTTAACACAGCCCTGTCAAAAAATGCTTAGAAGTTTTTAAAACAAAAAATGTTCTTCTTAAAGCCTGATAAAAGAAATAGCTGGGTTTCTCCCTCCCTCCTCAAAAGGTTCCATCTCATAGAGACCAAAAATGGCAGGTTTCACCCCAAGACTTTATATTTCAGGAACTTATGGGCACAAATACTGTACATGGGGGAGTGACAACGGAAACTTTTGTAGCCTTACATATACTAGACACTAGGAAATGCTAAAACACCGGGGGGGACCGTACACAGTGGATATGTCTAAGCATGCCCCGCATGGCACACTTGTTAGTGTGCTGTCATTTAGTACCTGCTTTAGGAAGTACTAAATGATGGTGCAGTAACAGCCATTACTGAGCCATCCCAGCGGCGTACTGTTATTTTTTGCAGCTACGTCATTGTAGTGACACACTATAGTGAGGTAGCTTGTCACTACGGTGACATAGCATCGGCATCACGGTTTGCGCCCGCTGACGCTACATCACCATAGTGCATTGCTATGGCAATGTAGAGTCATGTATAGACACGCCCAGTATACAGGATGTTCCTCTAGTTAAAAACACTTCAGGAAAGTATACTGCCACCTCAAGAGGTTTTTCAGGAATGAAATTCAAGAACAGTGGAGGCAAACGGAAGAAAGGCAAGTAAGTTAGGTGACTGGGGATACATCTTGGGAGTGGAGACGAATAGCAAACAATACAGGTCTGAAAGCAGAGACGTGCAAGTAAGAGAGAAACCAAGTATTTTCCTTTAAATGTCTGTATAAAAGTGAACAACATAGGAAAATGAACAAAAGCTATAATTACCTCTGTTAACAAACAAACCACTTCAAGTGCTTAAGCTTTACTCTTGTCCTGTATGCTATCACTAACACTTCTAAATCAAATTACTGCCTTCAGCATCATCAGTGTTTTTACAGACTGCTAGACTGAATTCATCATAGTTGCATTTTTATTTACAACATGTGCCCACTTAATTCCCCCTCCACCCCCAAGAAAATAACCTAAACACCCACTCAGCCCATCCCTCATCCTGACAAAAGAAGAAAATACTTGTAGCATGAATGCTGTCAGACCAGAAGAAGCAGCAAGTTTCGGGGGGGGGCTTATATTAAGTGGGCTGGATCTGTGGCCTTGATATAACATGCATCTCCTGACACAGCTCAGATGGGATGGCAGGCTTGTTTAAAGTTTATGTCCCCTCTTAGTTTGTCATTATACTTGCAACATGTCGAGTAGGCCTAGCCGGCAACCTTCTTTGGACCTGCTAGCCCGATCAGCCCAGCAGATCTCAACAGCCATGATGGCAGGTTGCAGGAACAAGGAGAGGACAACAATAGCTTGTATTAGTAGAGGTCTTGCTCTTCTACTGCTTCCTCACAATTAACTCTCTGCAAGTAATTCCTCATATGCATAGGAGCTGCATACTCAGGTAGAAAAAAGGCTCTTGCAGAGAAAAAATGGTGAAAAAAGAGGCACATTGTAGGAAAATAAAGTGAGAACACACACACGTTATGAACTTGCTGGGTTGGCTAGGCACAGCCCAAACGGCTGACACGAGGGAAACCCATCTTCCACTGTCTCTTTGCATAGGTTTCTATTGACTCCAAGTGATTGGGTTGGTTTCTGCACAGTACACAGGCTGCTTCTAAAACAAGCAAAAGTCCCAGAAGTATTTGAACCGGTTCTAATGGCTTGATCCCCAGAGAAGATGAACAACCATCACTCTCACTGAAAATAATGGGAATTACAGGTGTTCATCTCAGGATGTGACTTCACTTCTGAAGACAAGGTGCCTAGCATGGCCTAGAACTGGAGGAAGATCAGCTTTTCCACTGCTCAACCTCAGCAGAGCAAACAGTCCTGAAACACAAAGGCAGCAGGAACATCCAATTCTCTCCCACCCACAGAAGTGGATTGGGGTCTCCAAGACAGCATGGGTATCAATATGTTGCAAGTATAATGACAAACTAAGAGGAAACATTCATTCTAAACAGACTGAAACAGACTGCTATCCCTCTGAGCTATGTCTCAAAAGTTACACAATCTATCAAGGTCACAGATCCAACTTAGTTAATATAAACTAGCATTAAACTGCAGCTCTCTTGTACAGTAAGTGCAACACTATCCTTTAATTCATTTATTTCTGCTTGGTGGTTCTGAATTTTTCCTCCTTAAAAACCAATTAGTTTAGAAGAAGCTGTTCCAGCTAATGAGGTAAACTTTTGGCTCTTTCATATCCATGGAGAATTGCCCATCAAAGTTTCTTAGGACACAATGATCCTTGAGTTTGGGACTGCGGAAAGAGTAAGCGGTCAGAAAGAACCGATGAAAGGAAAACTCTGCTCTCCTGGAATAACCTGGCGAGGGCAGAAGCAGGAGAGGAGAAGGCGACCTTTTCCACCTGGCTTTAGAAGCAAAACAAAACAAAATCTCCCAGCAAAAGTCTGTTGCTTCAAGTTTCCAGAGGCCAAACTGCAAGTCGGGCAGACAACCCGTCGTGACCTGCAGATGTGCAGGCCGGCTTCTGAAACGCCGGGGCGTAAATCTGCGCAGTCACTTCTCAGACACGTTAACCATCCAGGAGAAAGTGCCGCAAGACCCCCGGCGCACTCGCTTTCCACCCTGCGTCCAGCTCCCGCTCGCTCCGACACGCAGCGCCCGCCCCGCACGGAGCGAGAAGGCCCTAACCCCTGGGCACCTGGCTGCGGGGTGGGAGGGGAGCGCCAGCGACCACCTGGCCGGGCACAGGCCCGGCGCCCGGGGCAGCGAGAGGCGCCCTGCCCCTCGGCGTCTGGCCTGGGAAGGAAGAGCTGGCACCGACTTGGGCAGGGCCACGGACTTCCTCGGGTGCCCAACACAGGTTACGCGGCCACCGGCCGCCCGTGCACGGCCGGCAGGGACGGGCAGCCCGGGCGCAGCTCTGCCCCTGGGGCCGCCCCTGCTTCCTCCTGGCCGCGGGGAGCGCGGGGCAGGGCGGGGCAG
>NW_005841865.1:1365880-1374036 GCF_000455745.1 Alligator sinensis
GTGCTGCCTGCTGGACAGCGGCCGCCTCCGCGCGCAGCGGGCCCGGGCAGCCGTGGTGCAGGCGCAGGGCTCGTTGTGCGCGGGGTGTCCCTGAGCCCTCTCCCGGCCACTGTCCCGCGTGGGATTCACGTCGGGGCGGGGAAATCTTCCCGCCTGCTTCCTACGCGAGGGGCTTCCTCCAGCCCCCGGGAGAAAAGCTCCGGCCCAGCCGGCTGTGGTTGTCCGCAGACTTTCCCTTGCAAGCCTGGGGCCTGCCCAGCACGGCTGTTCGCCCTGGGAAGCGCTGGTTTGGGACAGATGTTGGTGGGTGCTGAGCGCAAGTTATGCCCAGTGACTCTGCCCCTCCTGTGTCTGGTCCGGGACCTCTTCCCCGCGCAGCCGGGTCAGATGCGATCTTGGTGTGCGCCTGACTCTGTGCAGCCCGGGCGCTTACTTGTTTGCACAAACATTTCAAAACAGGCGAGGCACCACAGAGAAGGGCAAGCCTGAGGCCTTTAGTATCTTACGCTCTGACCCTGCTTCCACGGACATCAGTGGCAAAACCACTATTAACCTGAGCTGTGAAATGAGGCCCCGAATGAGGCAATTTACAGATTTTCCCATTCTTTTCTAACTCCTTTGACTCTATGCCTAATTCCCCATTTTTAGTGGTTCTTCCCCAGCCCCCCTCAAACAGTGATGTGTTTGCAGTTTTTAGTTTGAGTCCTTATCTGTATGCGTTTTGGGAAGATAGCAGTTTAGCCCTGGCCTCTCTTCTCTTTTACTTTGTTTTATGGTGGGGTGGGGTTTAAAGTAAAACATAATTTTATGTTTTTATAATTAGTATAAAATGGTAGCAATTATTTAAAATAAAGGTAAATAACTTTAAAATACAGGTCACTAGAGAAAAGTACATGCTTGGCAATGGAAGGTGGAAGCAGATGAGATCCTGAATCTGTAAAAGCTCCAACCCAGGGACTGTCAGGTAGTTAGCAGTTTGGGGCTGAGTGCACCCCTTTGGCTTTAGGAATATGAATCCTCATACTGCACCCTATTCAGGACAGGTTCCCAAGCAAAGCCCAGCTGGAATCACTTGGTCTCTACAAGTGTCTCTGTGACCAAGATTTGGCTGTAAGGTGAATCCTGGCTCCACTGATGACAGTGGCAAAGCTCTTGTGAACTTCAGCAGGTCTAGGATTTTCACACGTTGGGATCAGCGCTGGGATTAGGTCTTGTAACAGGGCAGTGGGGAGCTTTAAGAAAGACAGGCCAGGGGCAGGAGCCCAGCTGTGTGTGATGAGCTGTGAGTTAAAAGTCCAACAGGAGACAGGACAAAGTACTTGAGCTGGGAAGGAGTAGTCTGTGGTTAGAAGACAGCCAGAAACCCAGAAGAGTAGGCTATTAATGGGCTAGAGCTACAGGGGCTTCTGGAGAAAGCTCCATCCCCAAATGGAAAAAGGACTATTATTTGTATTAAGAGGGTTACCTGCTTTCTTAATTTAGGCAGGGTTGCTAGGTCTTATGGTTTTACTTGTGCTCAGAGACTTCTGGATTTGAAGCATATTAGCATCTGCTCCTGCAGTCAGATGTGCCTGCATAGAACTTTCCTGGTGACTTGACTGGGACTCATGTGACTGAATTCATCCACAGGTATAGTGCTGCAGAAGTAGGTCTTAGAAAGCTGCTCTGTTGGTGTCTTGCATAGCTTCAGTGACACTGGGGGCTTGGACACATGGCACTGGCAGCTTGCAGGGCTAGGTTGTAAGATGGAAATGCTTAGGAGCTGAGACCAATTGTTATAAGTGCTTGTAGAGTGCTCAGCATTATTTTGGTAGTAAATGGGCATTTGGTGGCATTTACATGAAAAAAGCTAACCAATGACATACAATTGCTTAAACCTTTGTTTGTTTTAAATCCTAATGAAGCATTCCTAGGACCAGGGGCCACTTTAGTGCAAAGCAGTACAGTGAACCTATGGCTGACCAAAGATCAAATGGGTCACCTTTTTTTCTCCTGGGCTTAAAGCTGGTGGGCCAATTTCTGATATCAGTTGCATTGCTGTAAATATAGCAGTTGTTTAAATTTGGGGAAATCCTGAATGTGTACGTTGCATGTTACCGAGATAACAGGTTTCCAACTGAGGATCATTTAAGCAAAAGAGAAGCATTATTATCATAATACAGTTTCAGACAACTTTCTTTGGACTCTCTGATCACCAGGGTTGCCAACTCTCATGATTTTTGTTGCGAGCCTTGATGGGTTTGTTTGCCTCCCCTTCTCCCGAAAAGCCCTTTTCATTAGGGCATCTCGGCTCTTATTTAAAATTATATATTGTTTTCTAACTGCTATTTGCAGAGAAGAGTTTGAAAATGACAACCCCCCCCCCCCCAGGTTCAAAAGCCAGCAAGCAAATAAAAAACTCCTCCATATTTAAACCAAGAGATTTTAAAACAAAGCTTGTGATTTTGAAGATGTAACTCAGGATTTTTCTGCACTTGGAATTTGGCAATAATGAATCACCTTTACTTTGCACCTCTCAAGTAAAACGTCCTTTCCACCCATTCCATTGCACCCCATGTCAATCTGACTTGATCTTTCTCAAGAATAGAAAAAAGGCACTTGCTGTGCAAATCCCTGTGTTGTTTTTTTGGGGGGGGGTTTCTGATCCAAAAACATGTGACTGACAAGCCTTCAGGAATTGCAATCACCCTAAAACAAACTACCTGAGCTCTGGTTTCACTTTCAGTGCATGGGGATTTTACCTCCGCCAGCTGTGCTGACTCCATGTTTCTGTCGGTCTCTCCATGCATTATTATTTGCTGAATCACCTCTTTCAAAAGCCTCTGGAGCTCTTTGCTGATCCATTGAAGAAAATCATAGCCCCTGTAAAGCCAGCTGAGAGACAGGAAATGCAGTGCTTTGCCAGGCTTCCCCTGCTGTCTCTTTCTGTGGTTTTAAATGGCTGCTTATCTCTCCTAGGGGGTGGAAGGGCTTGGTAAAATACTTGGGAAATCCCTTTCTCACCCAAACCCTCCTACCCTAGCTGGGAATTCCCTGTGACAGGGGGGTGTCACTCACAGGAAGCAATTGTCAAAGGCTGGCTGTTGTTCTTCTCAGTTCAAACAGCAGCAGTCTGAAAGTAGCAAGGGCAAGGGGACTAATACAGCTCTCAGACTCACTCCCCCAGGAGCCTTTCCTGCAATGTGCCTGTCAGACAGGCTTTCAGGACTGATATCTGTCATGGAGGCGTAACAGATTTAGCTGTTGATGGGGAAGGCAAGAAAAGTCCCCACTGAATTGTTTGTTCCCTCCCCACAAGTTCCCCATGCAAGGGCTAGGTTTTCTGTGGTTTGCCATTCCATTTGCTAAATTTACTCCTTCCCTGCACTACCTACCAGGGCCTGCAGCCTGGCGATGGTGTGTGTACCCCTCTTCTAAGAACTTCAAGGCTGAATCGGAGCGTCTAGCTAGATGTACGCAGACAAATCTTGCTAGTTCAGGGTTCAGTCCTGGGCCATGTCTATGGGAGTTCTGTAGTTTTATATGGGTAATCCCTTTATACAAGTTAGTTTTATATGGGTAATCCTTTTATATGAGTTAGGCTAAAAAGCAACAGTAAAGGGGGCTACCCCTTCTCCTTAGGGCACAAGTCAGTCTCTAACTGAAGGGACCTGGAAAAAAGTTTACATGGGCAGCTCAGTCCATAATTACCACTTCAGTTTCCTGAATTTCTCCAAAGCATCTGGTACAGGCTGCTATTGGAGACAAGACACTGAGATAGATGACGTACGGGTCTGACCCAGTCTGGTGAGTCTCATGCTGCTATTTTCCCAAAAAAAGAGCCCTGAAAGAGCTAATATTAAAACATGTTTTGGAGAAGGGGACTTCCAAAGAGCACTTGACTTGTGCCCTCATTTCTTCTGCTGTGAGCAGAGAGGTACAGAAATTCACAAGAATCCAGTAGGCCGAGGGCTTTGGAGACCAGATTCTTCTTGAATATTATGGTGACCTGCCTGTTCGCATAAACAAGCTAGCAGAAGCAGGAACAGCATGACATTCATGTGCATGGCCACAAATCACCCTATACCACAATCAGTAGGCATAATTTTAGGCCTACCAGCCTTGACAGTGTCACTTTAAAGACAGGTGGGAGGTTGGTTTGCTATAATGGCTGATGAGTCAACACAATGTTGCTATACATATAACAGGGGGTCGATTCCTCCTCCTGTCATTGTTTATACCTGTGCAAAGTGAGTGGGAAAGGGGAAATGCTACCCCTGGTGTTTGTGTGAAAAGAATTCCAATATGATAGTGTTTTACGTGCATCTGGAGCAGCTGTAGTGATGACACAAGATGCCAGGCACCTTACCTTCACTTCTAATACTTCCAGAAAAGGGTTTGAACAAATTCTTGGAGGAAAGGCACAGCAATAGCTATTGAGCACAGAATAAGGAGTTAGGGATACTGCCTCAGATCTTCCTACACCTTCAATGCTGGAGGCTGCAAGTGAGAGAAGAGCAATGGAAAAAACCCTGGTCAGACCCAGCACCCCCTTTGCCCGTGTGACATAGGCTACTGTGTAAGCAGGACCTATGGTCTGACCCAGTAAATGGCAGTTCTTATGTATCGTGTTCTTCTGTTACTCTGAATCTCTGTCCCTGGACCCCTTCCTTGGAAGCAGGAACAGCCTCCTGCTCCCAGCACTGCCCCTCCTCTTTTCCTGGTCCCTTTTAAAAACTCACTTAGAAACCTTCCCACGCACAGACTTAGTTTTTATCTGAACTTGTGTATCAGCTCTTCTAGGCAGGGTCTGCATCTCTCCCCATTTCTGTAAAATAACAGGCCCACTCGCAGTGCTGGATAAATATTAAATATGGTTATTTTCTGTGCTTAATCCTTTGGCATGTTTCACGCAAGGCAAGTTGCGGCAACACCCCTTTCCTGACTTTCTGTTCTCAGCCAGCTCAGCCTGTCCTGCACAGGCCATTTGGCTCTAGACAAACCCTGTTGCTCTGGGTTTGTTTTTTAATGAGTTCAGAGGAGCAGTGGAGGAGGGGCATTTTGCAGTGTTATTGAACAGCGGGAACAGCTCACCAGGAGAAAGAACTTTTGTCTGGAAAGAATAAAAAACAAAAACAGAAAAGCCCACAGAGTCCTCCGCACATTTAGCAATTATTTAGGTTCTGAATGTGCAGCCCTCTCATTGCTGAGGCTGGCCAAGCAGGGCCACAGGATATTTAAGAAATCGTCACGCTGTCAAAGCTAATACCCTGTCCCTGCTGAATCTACAGACTTTGTTTATTGCCATGTCTGTCTCTCGCTCTGCAGTGGTGCTGATGGAGTCCTGCTCTGGTAAAGGTACAACGAGGTCAGTGTTTCATTACGGCGGCGGGATTGGCAGAGGAGTAAGGGCACAACTGTGTGCATTTGCAACCTCTTGTCTGTTCATCCGTCCGTCCGTCTGTGCTGGTGGTCTTGGCATTTGAACATAGCTCAGTAAACACTCGGGAGGGAAAGAAGCTATTTAAGCTAAAGAACAATGTTGGCATAAGAACACATGGGTCTACAGTGACCATGAATAAATTTAGGCTGGAAATAAAAACGTTTGTAACCATCGGAGCTGTGAGGTTCTGGACTAGCCTCCCAATGGGGGGGGGGGGCGGAATACTAAATGCTCTTAAGATGGTGGTTAATCCATTTATGGAAGGGATTTTATAACATGGTTGCCTGTAGTAGTAGAGGACTGTATGCCATAACCTGCCTGTTGTTGGTCCTGTGTTTCAAGACTGTTCTGGAGGGTGTTTGCAGCTCTGATAACACACCAGAACCAAACAGGGAAGAAAACCTAAGTTCACACAGGTAACCCGTAGGCAGCTGTCACTCTAAGGAGGATCTTAGGAGCATTCATATAGTCATTGTCATTTCTTCAGTTTTGCGGAAAGGTGCCGCGTTGCTCAGCTCCAGGGCAGAGAGGCAGTAGGTCAGTTTGCTTGATGTGTTTTGTGCAGACACAGCCTCTTGTCTGAACATGTCATTGAGATGGTGGCTTTGTGATGTGAACCAAACAGGAATGACTTTGTTGTCCGGTTCAGACAGTCTGAGCCGTCTGCTTGTATGCTTTGAATTTGAAAAACTGGTCACTGCTTCGGAAGCATATCAGGCAGCTACAGCCAGGAAGGAGGCAAAACTGAGACCAGCCTCTTCTGAAACAGCTGAGGAGTTTATTGCAAGGCCTTTCCTGGCCTCCTTACTTAGTAGCTTCTGTGGAAGACAGTGCGGGGGGGAACGGGACACACACTGAACTTCTCTTAAAGAGATTGCTTTTTTGAAGAATGCAGAGCATTAATGTATTATTTTATAAAAACATGTATAATTAATTTTTCCCACTTATTTTTACATTGTATACAAGGAATGAAGGGGTTAGACCCTTTTCTGTGTCGTAGGACAGGGGTCATTTATCTAAGTCAATGGTTTGCTTGATCCTAGCAGCTCCTTGAGGTAATGTGGTTACAGTAGGCCAGCTTCTGCACCTAGGAGCTCGCCAGGGCATGGTGGGGCTTCCACCATATCTGGCCACCTCTGGCCTCTCAGACTGAATGGCCACATACACATTTACAGCTGGGTCAACCAGACTGGATCCAGATCAACCAGGCTGGCTTAAACTCCCCAGCTCTGGAGGTGTAATGAGAATCCTTAACTGCTCAACCCTCCTGCCTCAGGGAAGAACAAGGAGTGGATGGATGTTTAACTCTGATGGTTGTCAGTCAAAGGAGGCAGGATGCTTGGAAACAACAAGACTAGAGCTGGAAACAAAGACGCAATGGGTCACAACACCCTAACAAGAACTCTGCTGCCCAGTGCAAGGGGAGAGGGAATCCTGGACCAGTTCAGAGACCAGACATGCTTGTAGCATTGTAACCTCCCGACCCCCAAGTCTGGTCTTCCAGTTGACTCACAGAAGCTGCCTTGTTGAAAAGCTCTGTTGTGTTGCTGCAAACACCAGCTGGTTGCCTAGCTCTTGGCAGAGTTATAGTCTCAAAATGTTCAAACGGACTCATTGAAAGTACTACAGAGAAAAACAGGTGTACTGAAGCCAGAGGGCCTAATTTCTGAGTAGTGGAGCAGCAGGACTCCTCTTTGCAGAGAAGTAGCAAGTACAACTCAGTGGTTCCCTCTGAGAGGGACTGTAGGAAGGTCAGAGACAGCATGCCTGTGACTCCCTGGCAGCTGGTGGCATGCAACGAAGATGCTGACTGAAACAGTAGTATTTTGCAACAGTGACCACAGAAGCAAAAACAAACTTAATAGAAGGAAATGAAAAGAGGAAAGTGCTCTGCGTTCTTTCAAGTCGAGAGAAGGAAAAGACAGATACGACTGTCCTCCCTCAGAGGTTAAACTTTAGAAAGTTTGCCAAGGCAAAGCTGATCTAAATAAGAACATTTGCACAAGGAACCATGGTCAAGACCCAGATGAGCTTTTTGGAAAACAGCCCAGTTCTCCAGCATTGGCTGGGAGAGATTGGGAGCTGCATGATCTAGAAGTCTTCAGTGAAGTTGTAAGAGATTGAGACCTGCATGATCTAGAAGTCTTCAGTGAAGTTGTGCCCACTGCAGTTGGAGCGGCTAATACCATGTTCTTCAGAGCCAGCTCCCCAACCCTAGAGCTGGAGTGACAAACTTCATCAGAGAGGATTCAGAAGAAGGAACAAGAATTAGAACTGAACTATCGGGTGCAATCTACTCTGGAAAAAGGGAACAGAGGGAGCCAAAACACAAAAGCATGAGGAGCAGCATAGAAAATGTGCTTTGGAAATCAAGAGGCTGTGGGGAATGGTAAGTAATGAAACCACGAAATGCCAACTCTGGAGGAAGCAGAGATGCTCAATTACTGCCTCAGTTTAATGAGGGTGAGGTTTGAATGCTGGATGGTTTTCAACAAGAGCACTAGGTTGTGCAACCAGTATGCACTTGTATGTAAGCTTTGCTGCTTCATTCTAAGTGAAGGCCCCCTCAGATGGTGTTCCAGTTGACTGATAAATGCGGGTTTGTTTTTGAGAAGGCCGTCTTGCGTCACTGCGAACATCTGCTGGGTGTTTAGCTCCCAGGAGGGTAGTCCTCCAACAGGGAGGGTGTGCTGCTATGGAGCCAGCTGAAAGCGTCACAGGAGAAGGCAGGGAT
>NW_005841865.1:1374046-1380461 GCF_000455745.1 Alligator sinensis
AGCTTCACAATAACAGAGCAACGGGCTCACCCCTGTAAAGAGTCCAGGCCTAGGGTCAAGCATGAACAAAGTGTGCTCCCAGAATAATTGTACAGAATTGGGGGCACAGCCTGCCCCTTGGATCTGTGACAGCCTCAGTCTCACTTTCTAGGGCTTGGATGGTGAAAATGGCACAGTATGAAGCAAGGTCTTTGTCTCCCCTTCCTGATGTTAGCAGCCCATGTTAAGGCTTGAGGCTATTCACTGAGAGGCAGAATCCTGACATGGGGATCTCAGAAGGGCTGAATCCTTCCTATGTACCAGATCCAACTCTGCCTCAACCCTGGAGCTGTGACCACTGCTTTAATAGCAATAACTGGGAACTAAATATTTAATATTCTTACCTTCTGAAAAAATGCAATCAAGCGATTAGAGCAGGAGACTGACAGCTAAGAGCCCTCAGTTCTGTTCCTGGCTCTCTCACTGACTTGCCATGTGACCTTGTTCAAGTCACTTCACCTCTCTGTATCTTGGCTTCCCCACCCATAGCATAGGGATAAAAGTGCTTCCTTGCTTCCTGGAGCATTGAGAGACTTCATTCAAGCACTCTGTAGTCCCGTATGAAAGGTATTATACCAGTGCTAGGTGCTTTTTCTTATATCAAAAGGGACCTGCCTAGTAAGAAAGTCTATGCTGAATGCTCCACACAGCCTTGGCTGAGAGGCTAGAAGATGGCTGCAACTAGCTTCTTGTTTCTCACAGACAGGCTGGCTGATCTCCCCCAGAGTCTCGTGTGCGTAATCTCACTGCAGCTGATGAATTTTGATGGAGCTTGAGGTGCTCAGACCAGTGGAAAGATAGTGCTGTTCTGCTAAGTGTTTGTGGCAGCCCAGCCCCTACTGCTGTTGCCTCACTTTGTTGGTCTGTACTCACAACACACGTTGCTTTACTGTCATGCACAGCAGTGTATGACAGAGTACAGTGTGCCACTCAGCCACCTGGGGCTGCGTGTGTTGCCTTGCTGCATTGTTCCATACCCAGATCGCTGTGCCCATATTGCAGCACACCACCTCATGTTTCCCATATCCATGATCTGCTGGAGCAGTGACCAGGCTGCATAGAGGTGCCACACAGTGCACAGCATGCTGTCGCCTTTTGTCACCTACTCCCCCAATCATAGTGTGGCACCCTGCCACAGAGCTCAGCACGCTGCCTCTCTTTAACATGCTAACACCAAGTCTGCCCCCCTTCCCCTGCCCACGACACAGCATGCAGCTGCATCACTGTACAGCACAGGGATGCCAGCCTGCTTCCACTAGAATATGATGTTCATTACCCTGCCGCTACCCAGCTCAGCTTACCATGCAATAACCCCAGGCCCACCCTACCTTGACTCTCCTGCTACACCCCGTACAAAGTGCCACCCCCTTCCTGCCCAGGGGCCACCATCATCTGCTTTCCCACTGAGTTCTCCTAGTGAAGACAGGCCCCTGCAGCAGTGGGTGTCCTGGGCTTTGTACCCACTGGATCTGAAAATGCAACTGAGAATTTGATCTTATCCACACGGGAACCTGCACTGCTGTTTGATTGCTGAATGGTGCAGGACCTAAAGTCCTGTATTTCTGCTTGGTGCTTGAACAATAGGGCAGATTCTTCACATTCACTGAGCAGGGATAATATCAGCTCTCAGCAGTAAATCATTAAAGAGCTGTAGGAAGGAAACATTTGTTTGCTTTAGAAGCCTGCTACAAGTCCTGCCTGGGCTTTGTTATAGAGTAAGTCAAAGCCTCTCCTCTAGGAGATCCTTTGTGCATTTGGGGATGGAGCATGGTTTAATGACTCAAGCAGGTTGCAAGCAACAATTCAGTGCTGTCCAGGGGTGCAAGAAAACATTCAAATTCCAGTGCGCTCTCCCTTGCTGGCTACGTGACCATCAGCAGGTTACTTACTATGCCTCTGTTTGCAAAATGTGTACAAAAGCATCTAGCCTTATCATCAGCTCACACTGATCACACTTTCCTAGGGGTGTTAATGCTTAGCCAGGGTGCTCTTAGCTTCAGTGCACTGGGAAAGACCTGGATGGAAGAT
This sequence comes from Alligator sinensis, assembly GCF_000455745.1. Classification (NCBI taxonomy): domain Eukaryota; kingdom Metazoa; phylum Chordata; order Crocodylia; family Alligatoridae; genus Alligator; species Alligator sinensis. The sequence continues at coordinate 1,376,114 of NW_005841865.1, forward strand.
GCTGTGGAAATGCAGACAACATCACTGCTCAAATTTGTCTTTTATGAGGGACTCTGCTGGAAGGATTGAACACTTTCAGTGCCTGTTGTCATCAGTGGGGACTGAGAGGATGGCTCAGTCCCTTAGAGCAGCAGGTCCATGATTTGTCCTTGATCAGCATAAATTTTGTTCCAAAGGAGATGTGCCTTTCACGCATCTTAAAGGTGCAGGGTGTCAGTGACAGCCACTGAAGATTCACTCATGAGACCTTTTCAACACAGAAGAGGAGCAGCTCGGACAGTCTTTCTGAGTCTTTTTGCAGCCTCTGCCAATCAGGAGCTGGACACAAGTTCTTGTCCCAGCCCAGTGGCTAAGCATAGTGATCCATTCCAGTCAGTCCTATTGCATTGCAGACCTGAAGCTAAACCTTGCTTCTCTTACTCATGGGTAGAGTCCATTTATTTTCAGATTATATTGAGCAAGTTTGATGGGACCCAGGAAACTTTCAGCTCTGGTGACTCAAAAGGTTCATGAGATGAGCTAATTTAGTCCCACTTTTGCATATCACAGGGTATGGATTGTAACGTGATTCTTGGGGGTTTTGATAGAGCTTACTCTTGATTTTTTTTTTTTTTCCTGGGTGTGCTGGATGCTGATCATCAGAGATGTGGCTGTTAACCAAAAGGACAGGCCAAAGTTGTATGCATCTATGTGACCTGAAATGGCTGAGTGCTGAACAGCTCCACTATACATCCTGCAGCTGCCCACAGATCATGCTCAGGCAGGACGTTGTGGTCTGACACCATCAAGCTTGCTACGTGTTTCTTCCCACATCCTACACCAGCCAGAGCAGCAGGAGTGCTGCTCAGCTCTGCTTTCAGCTGGAAGCAGCTTGAAGTTTCCTTGTGAGGGGATTTATTTAGTGGTTGGTATCTAAATAGCTTAGAAAATAATGAAGTGTCCATCACCAATGTGTACAGGAATCCCTCATCTCTGATGTGAGTTCACTCCTGTCCCCTTGGGGCCAGAACCTGACTGAAAGTGTCTCCTTCAGTAGAGCCTAAGGTTTTCAAAGCATGGGTTTGTCTGTGATATCTGGAGTACAGCTGACGATCATGATGCCTGTATATCTAGACTGTAGACACAGTTCAGCTGTACCATGCAGAGCATAGTCTTTACCATGGACACAGGCCTCCAGCAATAAAATATTCCCACAGGAGTGACAATCACCTTTTCCACCCAGTAGTACATGCAGTCTTGGGAAAGGAATGATGTTATTTAGCCCCTGGATTTGGAAATGATATGTTGCAGCAAAGCGGATGCACAAAATAGTGAGTATCTCTGCTCTAAGAAACAATAATTTTTCTCACCCAGCACCACGTTTTTAAACATTCATTCAAATTATTCTTGACTAAAGCCACCTAGAAGGCAAGGAGTGGAAGGTCAGGTAGTCTGGGACCCAGTTTGGTTTCCTACTGATGTGCTTATTTGATGTTTATTGCATCTGGAGTCAGGTTTGGCAGGGTATACACTGTTAAGTAATAGATGCCTGGTTGGCTGAGTTGTCACCAAGAGTTTGAGAACAGAGTAAATCAACTCCTTGGGTGTGTTGTTTCTGCCCATTATATGGTAAGATGCCTCATTTGGATTATACGTTCACGTTAATAGGCATATCTGAACACATCCTTAAAAAATGCTGCTTAATACAAAAATCTGGCCTTCTCCTCTGTGCAAGAGTTAGTCCTAGCTATATATTTTTTGCAAGTTTCCTCATATGCAAAATGCAATTTTCTGCCTGTATGCCTGGTTTCCTTGCCTCTCATCTTACTTCTTATCTGCTCCTCCTCTTCTGCACCCTCCTCAGGTTCACCCAGTATGCCATTGTTTCAGCTGTACCCTACCCATTCCACATGTTTTTGCATCAGGGTCCAGCTGCTTGTCTTCACCTTCAGCTCAGCTGTGAAGTCCTCCTCAGGCCATGCACTGCTGTCTTACTAGCACTCCCTGTATCTCAACCCTGCTCTTGCCTTCCTGCCTATTCTGTGCTTCCCGTATGTCGGGAACGTTCCCCGAAACCCTCCTTTCCTCATCAGATCCCATTTGAAAACAGAGGTGGGCAACTGTGAGGGCACCCATCTCAGAATAAGCAGATACAGCTTCAACCCTGCTTCTACTATCAATTCTGCGTGTGACTCTGGGCATATTGTTTATGCCCTTCCTGCATCTCAGCTTCCTCAGTCCAGCAGTAAAAAGGTTGTGACACTTTCCCACATGTTTTACACCCCTTGATCTCTTTACATGCTCAGCCTTGTGAAAGTGCCTCCTTGGGCTCTGCTTTCCACTGCTGCTACCTTGTCTACTGCTGTTTGCTCTCATTTGAACTCTATCTGCTTATTCCTCTCTCCTTTAAGGCCTCATGCTGCTCTTGCTGACCATTGGGACTCTGCCATGGACTTACGGGAAAGTAGGATCAGACCCTTATTTTGTATGGTGTCTGGGAGAGGATCTTGTCTTCCTTTACATTTGCAGAGCTCCACAGACCAATGGTACCATAAAGAAATAATATTAATCATTAGGTTTCTTTATTAATCATATCAAATGTCCAAGCACCCACTAATAGAAAGTTCGAGTTCATACATATTCCTCAGATCACCAGCTATGAAGCTGCTGAGTGTGGTGGGGCAATTTCGCTCTTGGCTGTTTTTGTGCAGCCTCTACTGACTGTGATGGAAGACAGGTATCCAGCTGTGGACAGAATTTCAGCTAGGGCTATGCAGGGGTAGGAAGGTGATATAAAGGGACACAGATGAAAAAACGTTGCCACCTTGTGGTAAGCTTCAAGCATGGCCTCTGAGTGCCCCGGCTCAGGCAGGGCTGCACAAACATTGCCGGCTTCCATTCGTTCCAGTCTAAAGAGGCTGCTGAGTTGGTTTTTCTTCATGTGATTTTTCACCCCTTGAACTTCACCTTCCATTTTAGGCTCAGTAATATGCAACACCCACCTCAGAGGCCACAGTGATGGGCATGGGATAGAAGAGAACGCAAAATTTAGCTCTGAGCCTGGGATTTTCATGTGGGCTCTGTATATAATTCAATAATGATACCTAGCTCTTATATAACCCTCCTCATCAAAGCATTTTGCGAAGAGAGTAGGCATTATTATCTGCATTATTATACAGATGGGGAATTGAAGCACAAAGTAGTAAAGGAATTTGAGCAATGGCAGAGGCAGGACTAGGGCTCTAGAGTCCCAGGCCAGTGCTCTGTCCAGCAGGCAACTGTCTCTAGGCAGGGATCTGGGAGGGCAGGTAGCGTTCAGTAGATTTGGACTGTCCCCTGGCCCATTGTCTGTTCCATGTCTTGCTATGAAATAACCAACACAATTTGCCCGTGTGGAATCTGCTTCTTCTGGCACAAACAGAAAGAGAATTGAGTCAGTCTGGCAGAGGGTTTGTGAGGCCTACAGCCACTCTTGTGCCATGATCCTTAGAGGACTTTGGAAGCCGAAGAAGAGCAGCCTTCAAATGCCGTCAGTAGGCAACTGTCCTCAGTGCATTCTGGGCCGGGACTGTAGGAGTGCAGTGCAATCCTGTGCATAGGTGTGCAGTGCAGATGTGCTCATTTATGTACCTCACTATGAAGTCTGGGTGCCTTAATAAAAAGAGGTCTCAGCACTAGAGATAGACTAAGTGAAATACAGTAACCTTCTGCACCGCCTACTGGGCACCCTTGGTTTTACATCTGTATGTGTAAAAACTGAATTCAAGCTATGCTAAAGCAAGACTGTGATTTGGCCCTGGAGACTTCTCCATGCTGAAGCCTTTTTTCCAAAATATGCAGAACAGAGCAGATCCAAACTTCCCTGGCAAAGCCAATGCCATCCAGGAAGCCTTGCAAAGCAGAAACTCTCAGTGAGTTTACCCCTCTCTCACTGCTAAGCAGTACCTCTCAGAGCAGAGTAGCGTAGCCCCACATATTAGCTTCCTAGCGGCTGAAATCTGATGCGAGGCAGACTACAAGCCTCTGGGAGGCAGGTTTTAAAGGCCATTTTTTCCCAAAGAAACTATGGGGCCAGATTTTCCAAACAGCTTCATGTTTAGTGCCTCCCATTGGGATATGGCCAGCTGACTTTTCAGCAGAACTTAGGCTCTTGAGCACCCATGACAATCCTGCCAGTAATTTGGATGACTAAACAAGAGTGGAGTTCTTCGGAAATTCCAGACTGATGCATCTCACTGCAACTGCATTGCAAACATCTTGTGCAGAAAGCCTTCCTGCAAGGGAACCAGAGGGGAGGGATTTTGCTTGCAGATAAGTGACTTCCAGCAGCTCTGACAAGTGCCAGGGACTGCCAGGGTGCAGGGAAAGA
>NW_005841865.1:1380528-1390287 GCF_000455745.1 Alligator sinensis
GGAAAGAGGCTTGACTGAAGCCACGCACCATTGCTATCACTCACTTTTGGTGTCAGCTGCCTAGCTCAATGAGATCCTCCCTCAGGTGCTCCTAAAGCCCTGATAGGCTTACTGTAAGGCAGATCAAGGACGACCCGATAGTGTCACAATGCAGGCCCCTCCCCTTACTCAGGTAAGAACCAGGAAGTGCCAGGTACAGAGGTGGAACTGAAAGTGAAAATGCCAGTTTGTAGATAGCAGTCAGTTGGGATTTTAAGATTTTGCTTGTTTCAAAGTCCAGGAACACCTGCCCAGGTAATGGGGATAAGTGTCAGGTGATCAAATGAAAGTCTGTCTAGTGTGATTTGCTGCACATATGTGAGTATGTGAAATTTGGGTTTCATGGCTGTGCTTGGGTTGGCTCTCTTTGGGATGGGAGGAAGAGGTGAATCTTTTGTGGGCTGAAGGAAGGGCATTTGAAGGGGGTATATCTTCTGTATTAGGTGCACAAAATGGCTCTGGGGAAGTTGCCTTCATAAGAGAGAGGCACTGAGGCTAAGCATGATTTCATGCTTCACTGATATCAGAGGGGTGATTTTGGTCTCTGTCTTCTTGTTTTCTCAGTCAGTTCCCTGTGTATCTATTGGGCAGTTATGGAAGACAACTGTATTAACCTGGTGGTCTTCTAGCAAATTAGCTGGCTTTTCTTGAGACCCTTCTAACCAGGGAGATGTGTTACTCAAAGTTAATGTTGCTAAACCATCATGTGACTTTTCTCTCTCTTGTGGTTTTCAGAAAGGGGAGTTTTCACCCAGACTCTAATTTTTAAAGAGTTGTCTTTAGTTTTGGGAGTTGGAGATGGAGATACAGGTCACCAATTCTGACTGCTTCCCTTTTGCCATGTCACATGCCTATCAGCTGAGTTTGGCCTGGCATTTTCTGGGTAGAGCTGAAACAATTGCTTATCATCACTGTGTCTTTCCAAGGTACCAGTAACTGATTCCTGATCACAATTATGGGGTTACTATGCCCAGGGCAGGCCTGAGGATTTTGAGGAGAGACCAACAAGATAACTTTTTGTTGCCCCTTCCTCCCCACCTTCCAGTTGACTTAATTTTGATACAAAGCTCACACAGAGGTCAGAGGGGCTAACCTAGCACAGAGCAGGGGGAAATGCCACTAGCTTGCAACTGTCCAGATTGTGGAGAATGACTGGTCTCCAAGCGGCATGTGATGCTACGTGCTGTATGCAGAGATAACTGTGACCGACAGCTCTCTCTACTCCATAGTGGGCAGCTCCAAGCCCCTTGATCAGGCTGAGCCTCAGCCTTGGGGCTTTAAAACATGATTCCAAAGCCAGGGGTAGTCAGGACAAGCTCATTATGGAGAGAGGTTTCAAGGAAGAGTTCTCCTTGGAGGTCCCTTGAGGGCTGTCTCTCTGCCCAGTGAGATGAACTGATACTGGCACATGGGGCAAGTGCCTTCTGCAGTTACTTAGACTCAGTGTTCTGCTTGCATGTATGTTGGATTATTTAAAATCACCTACTGTCCTGGTTTGTCTGTAAATGCTAGTTAGCCCTTTAACGGCTGAATTATTGGCAACTATGCAGGCTGCACTTATAGCCCTTGGGAGTAAAGAAATTAAAAATATTAGTCAGATAATACCTCATTGCCTTGAAGAGTTTACCAAGCAAATAGGGGATGAAAGAAGGGAAGGGGGGGATTAAGTGATTTGCTCAAGGTCATATAGAACCTCAGTGGCAGAGACAGGAATAGCACTCTGGCCTCCGAGTCCCGGCCTAGCACACTGTCCATTAGCTGCATTGCCAGATCTGCATTTCCAGAGTCCTTTTGTTCCTTTATATTAATACCAAGCTCTTAGTTATCCTCTGCTTTGATAACTGGGAACACCTCCATTTCTGGAGCTCTGTATTCTTTCCTTAATCCAATTTAATGCCTCTGCCAAACACCAGCTCACTCCACCCAAGCTTCTCTCCTTAATCAGCCCATGTCTACATGGGTACTGTGAGAAGGAAAACTTGCTATGGAAGGCCTGTGTTGCTATATCTGAGCTCATGCTCTCATTTTGTCTCCTTTGCCAATACCCAGCTTAGCTCTGCTTCTCACACTGCCCACACTCCTGCAACATCTTCTCAATTTCACTTCACCATGTACTTTCCCATTTACCCAGGACATTTAGTAGCATATAGATTCTTCCCTTTCTTGAAAAGCCGTCTGAGAAGTCAGCCAGGCAACACGGTCCATCCACGGATGACTAGAGCTGGCCCAGAGCTCAGACATGGACAGCTTACAGGCAACACCTCAAGTTGCTGGAGAAGTACCCATCAATGCTGCCTGCAGAAGACTCTTCAAATCCAGTGGGAAGACAGACACACCAATGTTAGCGTCTTCTCGCAAGCAAACAGCACGAGCAATGAGGCGATTGATCATTCAGTATCAACTTCGTTGTGCCGGCTACATCATCCAGGTGTCTGACTCCACAGACGCCCAAAGCAAGTTTTATTCTCCCGGCTCAGTCAAGACGTACGCTTAAGAGGAGGGCAAGAGAAAGCAATCGTGGAAGACAAACATCCTTGACTGCGAGGGATTGCTAATGATGATGAAAGCTGGCAAACGTTTGAGAGGTTGTTTGTTTGTTTTTAAAATTTGCAAATCTGACATCCTCTGGTGGGGAAGAAAAACATTTTGGTTTGGAAAAGGCATCACTTTGCCTCACAGGAGCTTAACGCAAACTACAGCTCCCATTCTTTAGTAAGTTTGGCTCAATCTCCCAAGATGCATCAGGGTTGATACTTCTGCTCCTCTCCAAGAGGGTATCATGGGAGATGTAGTGTCGGCCGAGGAGAGTGGGTGTGGAGAGGGGAACTGTGGCTTCTTGCTACCAGACTAAAAGTTCCCTGAGCTGCAATATTTTGGCCTTCAAGAAAAATCAAGGCTCTCAGGAGAAAATAGACACTGAAGACAAAAAAACTAGTTGAAAATCAAACTGCTGAAACGTTTTTCAACCATTAGAACTATTCTAATCCAAGTGGAGACTTCGTGTCACTCTATTGAACTGTACTGCTTCCTCTTTGTACCTGTGGCCAGTCAGCCTTATGACTTAGGCTAAGACTTTCTAGTGGCAAGTGACTTTTTTTAATGGTATCCAGGTTGACCCTATTCAGGTGCCTTGATTGTCTCAAGCTGGCTGCTGTTTCTAAAAACTTGATGTCTAAATGGCTTTGAGATGGAGACCTTCCCCCAAAATAACTAACTACTCTAAAAAATCCTGCTCTGTTGGGCACTGTACTCTTTCCTAGGTACTGCTTGTGGCTTTCATCGCTGTGATCTTTGAGTTCTCTGTAGTGCTTTTGTGCAGTGTGGAAGTGCCTTGTCAAAATGGGGTTAAATGACTTGGCCAAGATCACTGGGGAAGTAAGTGACCGAGCAGAAATGTACCTACTCGGGGTTCTGAACTGCGAGGTTGGTGCTTTAATTTATCATCCTTCACCTCCTGCATCATGCATATCATAATACTGCTGCAGCAGCACTGAGTAACATAAGGAGGTCGTTCTCTTTCAGCATTGGCAAGTGGTGCTGGGAACAGATCCCAGATATTCTAACTTTGTTTTCCTTTCCTCTGTGTCTGTTGTTACAGGCACTGAGACTTGTCCAAATTTCCCCGTCTGCAAAATGAGTGAGTTTTTGTCACCATCTCTTTGTGAGTGTTTTGAAGCAGAAATCTTGGCCAGAGCATGGTTTAAATCAACCAGGCAGAGTAGAAGAGGAGCAGGGGAATTGCCTCTGCCCTCTCATATATGGGAAGCTGAAGTGCAGCGAAAATGATTTTGCTTCAGCTCATACAGGGAGGATGGCAGAGCCAGGAAACAAATCCAGATCTCCTGAGTTCTCATCTAGCACCTTTAGTCACAAACACTGTGGATGGGCTGGGGGGAGCCCTCGGCATTGCAGACAGGGTGGCAGTATGTGCTGGTGCTGGGCCTGGCGCCTGCTTCCAGGCCTCCCACCACACTCCCCCGGGGGAGCAGGAAGTAGCAGCCAGGGCAGCCCTCTGGTAGGGCTTGCTACGGTTGGGCCTTCTGCGCAGAGCTGGAGGTTTGTATTGCTTCTCTTTCAGCAGAGGAGAAGGACAAGCCCCCAAGAGTGAAGCTTGGGGTGTGTGGAGGGGGGCAGCCCTCTCCCGTGCCTCAGAAAGGGCTGGGCAGATGGCAGCCCACAGCGCAGTCTGCAGGGTACGCCAAGCCCCCTGGCTTTGCCCTTCTGCAAGGCCAACAAGCCCGGCAGGTCATGGGCGCTAGAACTGGCATGACGACTCCAAATGCTCAAGGGTCGAGATCATTTTCTTAAGTGCGGGGGGTGTCTCTGCCTGCTGACATCCGCAGAGATATGGTATGCTAACATCCGCAGAGGTAGCGGTCATGGGCGATATAAGAGACCAGGTCCTTTTGGAAGGAAAACTCTAAGAGACTCGCACTCCTGGCTCTGTCTGCAGGATCCTGGCTGGGCTGCAGCAGTTGTAGGCTGCCGGGAGAGCTTCACTCAGCAGGGCCCCAGCAGCAGCAGGCATGGCTCAACCCTGCGTTTCCTATCAAGATTCCTCCCAGGGCCTGACAGACTGTGGTCGCCGATCTTTGCGACCAAAGGAAGCGGATAATCCTGAAGCAATCGCATGTCTTCTGCAGCTCCAAATCAATATAAGGTTCTTCCACAACGGTGGTCCACAAAGTGTGCCGGCAGCAGGTTTTTTGCCACGGTCTGCGGTGTATGCCTCTCTCAGCCTGAGGCAATGTGGGAAGCAAAACTCCTGTGGTTGTGAACAACACCCATGGGTCTTGAGGGCAACCTGGGAGCCCCAGCATTGTAGTGAGAGCCCAGGCCAGCAGTTCAGTGTGGTCCTGACCACATATTTCTTGCACACGTGTGCATTTACTGGGTCCCATGCCCAAAGCAGCCGGCTGTGCTGAAAGCAGAGGATGCAGAGGCGAGCTGTGGTGCTCCCGCACGCTGGCTGTAGGACTGTCTGCACTGCTGCCAGCTCAATAGCACTGAAGAGAGCTGGGCTCAGCAGGTTCCTGTAGTGAGGGGACAGTCCCATGACCCTGTCCCAGCTCAGCACAGCAAGCACAGAACAGAGCTGACGGCGGCACTGAAGCTTCTGGACACCGCCAGGGCATTTTCTCTGGGAATCTGCTTTAGCCTTGGCCTGCACAGCAGCAAAACAAAGCATCTGGGAGGGGTTTTTTTGTACCTTAAGGGTAGGGAGAGGAGGGGGAACATGGGGGTGGGATTGTGGAGTGTGATGTGGACGTTCCTGCCAGAAGGACTTGAGGGATGTCTGGGAACAGGAAGGATGTAAGCCCAGGCAAAGAGTACAGGAGAGGCCAGTTTTGTCCCAGAGAAGAAGGTGCATCTGATGGTGTCTGTCTGTCTGCTTCCATCTGGGTAAGGAATGGGTCTCTCCAGGCTACATTGGGTTTCTGCTGTCCCAGGTTTCTGCTGGGAGCCGCTGTGCTGTGTTGCATTGGCTGACAGGATGTGGAAGTGAGAGGTAGCTTTAGAGAGCTCATCCGTAGCTTTATAAGCTCCATTCTAGCTCTGCCTCCATGATGCAAACTCCCAGGAGCCTGCCCTGTTGGAACAGAAGTGATGTGGGGATGGGGCCTGGGGCCTGCATGGCAGCATGATCTTGATTTCTCCCCTTATGGTGGCTCCCCATGTGGAGCCTGGCTTGCTGTGCTTTGGACTGGCTGTCGGGGTTGATGTGGGAGAGTGTGAGGTCTATTGTGCAGCCCATCATGCTGTCACCATTACAGCAGGATGGTTCTCCTTGCCCACTAGGAGAGGAAGTGGGATTTGAATGTGGATGTCCCACAGAGCACTAGAGAGAGCACTTCCCTCTAAATTTGCTAAACTGGAATAGAAACAGAAGCACTTGTCAATCCTGTGTGCGCCAGCAGGTGGTACTTGAAAGCATAAGTGTAGGTTGGTGTAGTGGTTAAAGTAGAGGTCCAGGTTCCCTTTCAGGTTCTGTCACTGGCGTAGAGTTACTTTAGGCAAGACACGATACTTAACCTCTCTGCCATCCTTTTGTTTTCAGTGCATTTCTGTCTGGTCCCATTCTTGGTGCATACCAACCTCCTTTCTTCCAGTTGTTCTCTGGGCTTGGTTGACAAGCTGGACACCAGCCCTACAGATCCCAACCTCTCTCTTTGCAACAGCTGAGAACGGGGAAAATGGGGAAGCTGAGAGCGACCCTGTTGGAGACACCACAAGGTCATAGTTCTAGGAACTGTATCTGTCAGGAGCGACTACTGTTCTCATATTATTATTATTATTATTATTATTATACAAAGATATGTTGCCTCCATCACCAGCCCTGTGCACAACCTGTGGATGGTGGCTGTGGCCTTGATTTCTTGTTTGTGGGTGGGCCTAAGTTAGAGAAATGAAGTGGGGAGAGAATGCTGGTGCTGACCTCAATGCTGCCATGTACCCATGTGTACCTCAATGCTGCCTTGCTTTTGGTTTTGCCCTTAATATACCTTTGGGTTGTACTACCTGGTGAGCTGCTTTGTCTCCAGGCAACTCTCTCATAGGTTTTTGCACAGATCCTTAAGTAGTGGCCCCTGGGAGAGTGTGTACAGATCTCTAGGAGCTGAGGATGATATGGGAGAACAGCTTAGACTCCCTTTCTCCCCAGTTCTTTAGGTATGAGTCCATTGCTTACTACTCTTCAAAATGGAGACCAGGATACATGCCTGGCCTTGCTTAGTATTAATTCTTCTGCTGGACTCCATGTGTTAGCCAAAAGGAGACTGGTTTCAGTGGCACGACTTGCACTTCCTTCTGCAGAGTACTGGCTCGTGATAGGGGACTTTGTGTAAAGCAGGTCAGGTTGTTAGGAACCTCAGCACTTCGTGTGTCACATTTGCACCTGTGCAAAGAGCCAGCAGTACCAATCCACAGAGCATGCTGTGTGTATCTCAGGTGTCTGCAACATCCTGTGCTTTGCACTGTACTGTGTGTAGCTAAGGGAAGATTAATTTCATTTTAAGGACTGAGTGGCTGGAACATGTGAACTAGGGGGGTGAAGATTGTGGATTGCTCTGGGTTTCCTCCCAAATGTCATTGCTAATGGAAAACAGAAGATGCGGGATCTCACAGTGCATTAGTGCCTAATGGAAAGGACATTCCAGAGCTGTCTGTCTGTGAGTCCTCAGCATGGCTTCAGTGCCAAGAAATTAGCACTCTTTGAATGCCCTTTGATTTCAGGACCATTGCTTTGTAGGTAAATTTCCCCAAGGGGATTGGATGATGACAATGAAAGGCAACAGCTGTCACTTCATTGGGCATGTGCTAACAACTACTGCTTGAGTGGCAATTTCAGCTGGCCAGTTGTGCTTCAGCGATGTGTATTTGCAGGGAAACACTTCCAAAAAAGCAGAGAGGGGTCTTAAATGAAGGAAGTGTTAAATGCAGAGATTTGTTTCAGTGATTTTGTTTCAGTGCTCTTTTAAATCTTCTTATGCTTTTCATCCAATGGCCTGTTAAGGACAGTGATGCAAGCAGGGCAAAGATCCATCCACGAAAGCATGTTGGCTTACAAGATCTTGCTGTTTGTGGTGACTAATGGCTTAATTACAGAGTTAAGGTACACAAAATGCCATTTGTTGTCACTGAGGACAGGGGTGGTGGCATATGTCAACTGTAGACTGCTGAGCATGTGTTGGCTCCTTGAATTCTGCGGTTGCCCCCTGCACCTTCTGTCTGCAGTTCAGCTAGTCTGGTGTGCCAGTTTGTTACTGTCTAGAGCCAGATGCAGGCCACAGCTCCTAACCAAAGTGGAGGAAAATTTTATCGCATTTGGGGTTTGCTATTTTTCCCTTTATCTTATTGCAGAGCACTTTATTCACCTGTGTGTCCTGTTCCCCTCCACAGTCTGTGCTGGCCACTAGCAGACTCTGATGGCAAGTAGAGCCCCAACAGCAGGAAACATTTTGAAGGTGTAGGGTAAAGAAGGAGGTGGACAGCTTATTCTAATGTCAAAGACTCTGTCAAAGGGCATCTGTCTTACAAATTAGGATGGCATGTTCCCTTTGGAAACACCTCTCTGGGCTGAGCAGCCTGTGTTGAAGAGGAAGCAGGTGGTGATTGGGCTCTGGATTCTGTTCTTGCCTCTGTCAGGCTTGTTCTAGGACCTTAAGCAGGGCCCTCAGCCTCTCTGCTTCAAATTATTATTAAGGTCACCTGCCCAACGAGGGGTGGGCATCTTCATGGTGGTGATGTGTAAGATGACTTCCCAGCTGCCCCTTTACATGTTACTGTGTGTATGAAGAGTGTTCCTGCTAGTCATTCAAGTCTCTCCCTGCCTCCCTTGGTTGCAGTCTCAGACCATGAACTATGTGGGGCACCTGGCGGAGACGGTGTTTGTCACCGTGAAGGAGCTGTACAAGGGCCTGAACCCAGCCACCCTGACGGGATGCATTGACATTATTGTGGTGAGGCAGCCAGATGGCTCTTTCCAGTGTTCGCCTTTCCATGTGCGCTTTGGGAAGCTGGGTGTGCTGCGCTCCAAGGAGAAGGTGGTAAGTGGTGCCTCTTTGTATGCTAGGAAGGACTTATCTACTGATATGTCCCTGAAACTTTACATTACCAGAGGCCTCTCTTAGTGTACCCTCAAGTTTCCCCATAAGGAACCTTGCCATTTAATAATCAGGGATCCTGGTTTTCTCTCATAAAAAAATTGCAAATTCTCTGATTAAAGCCCCCTAATCCGTGGTTAAAATGAAAGGCCACTATATATACAGGCATCAGTTGAACACAATGTTTTATTGATATATTTACAGTTTTAGAGTGATTTGGAAGACTACCTCAATCACTGTAATAAAATACATTCTAAATATATATTTTGGCATTTGATTTTGGGTTTTTCATCATGGAAAATCAGAGCTTCTGCTGAGTCCACTCTGTACACCCCAAGGAATTATGCACAGGAAAATTCAAAATTATGCAACATTAATTACTTTTAATTTTGTTTTACAAATTAAACTAAATATAACACTATTTGGACCTTCTTTAGAAATATATGCATGTACTTTGTATGATTGGGGGTGTGTGTCGGGTGTGCGTGTGTGGTGTTTGTGGGTGGGTGTAGGGTTTGTGGCAGAGCTGTGAAGGGGTATGAGGAGTGTGGGTATGTGTATGGGATTTGTGGGCAGGTGTGGGGTTTGTGGTGCATAGCCTCCACTGTTGGCGGCTTAGTGGCAGCAGGCAGTGGGCACTTGGAGCACTCATGGCTGCAGCAGGCAGAGCCCCCAGTGGCTTGCACCTGTGACTGAGTCCCAGGACCTGCGCATGCTGGCACGGAGCCAGCCCAGCCCATTGGCACACACCTTGAGACCAGACTGGGCTGGGTCTGTGCCCACACGTGAGGCTCGTGGCACTGCAGGTGGGAGCTGTGCGCCATTGGGCCAGGCAGGCTCCGTGCCTCCATGGGCAGCTTCCCACTGGAGTGCAGGAAGCCGTATGTGGACACACAGAGCTGGCTGCCCTGGCCCGATGGTTCGTGGACTGGGAGCCATGCACCATTGGGTTGGGCAGGCTCCGTGCCTCCACATGGGGCTTCCAGCACTCCAGCAGGAAGCCCGCCCAGCCGGATGGTGCGTGCAACTCCGTGCATCCATGTGCAGCTTCCCACCTGGCCCAATGGTGTGCAGCTCCTGGTCCATGCACCATCAGGCTGGGCCGCCCCTCCATGTG
>NW_005841865.1:1390318-1400499 GCF_000455745.1 Alligator sinensis
CCCCCCAGTCCTGCCAGTGCCCCCCATCTCCAACCTGCAGCCTCCTAGCCGCACCAGAGGGGGCCCCTAGCTGGCCCACAGCCCCCTGCAATCCCCACTTACCTCAAAGTCTCCAGGAGAGAAAGCGAGCCTGAGCCAAACCTTGGCAGACTGAGGGTCTCAGGCCCTGCCCCTGCCCCTTTCCCCTCTCCCTCCCCCTCAGGACAGGGCTTAAGGTTTCCTGCCCTTTTTGCAAGAAGCTTTTGCAGGCTGGAACTCTGCCAGGCTGCAGAGAGCTCTTTGCAAAAGTGGAAAATCCACAGGTATCTCCATTAAAATGGAAAATCGCTTTTTTTTCTGTTTAAAAGGGAAAATTCAAATTTTTTCCGCTTCCCCATGGAACAGAAAAAACAGATCCCTGGTAATAATACAACCGTGTTGCATCCTGGAGGCAAAGAACTATGCTCCTTCCAAAGCCAGAAGCCAGCTAGGCATCCTTGGCAGAGTCTCTCCCAAGCACTCTATGTCCGTTGTTTAAATGTGAGGGAGGCCACAGTGATAGTTGACAGTGGAATAAGCTCTGTACCAAGGGTGGGCTTTGTGAAGGAGAAAGCATACCATTCCCTGGGGCTATATTTTCCATTCTTTAAGGCAGATTGGACTGTAGTGGAGTTTCACCTTCCTCCAAACCCCTGCAGAACTGGAGTGTGCAATCCAAGCCAAGGTTTGGCTCAGGATCGCTTTCTCTCCAATACTGGGAATCTGGGACGTGGTGTGCTGGAGAGGTAATAATGGCAGAATGAAGTGATGATGTGGCTTGATGAAAACTTAGAATGGCTTTTGGAAGCTCAGTAGACTAGAAAGCAGCAGGGAATGGACCTTCTTTGGCTCAGAAAGGTGTGAATAGTGTTAAAGAAAGCTAGAAGCCCTGCTCAGGCTATGACCTTGGAGCCAGAGCTGTGAAGTTGCAAGGAGAAATCTGGGTGGACAGAAAGGTGTGGAGAAGGGTTCTGTTCCGTGGTGAACAGAAAACCTGGATCCCAGTATTGTGCAGGGAGCCAGTTCCCCATCAGAATAAGAGTAGATCTCTTTGGATAGTGAGGGAGTCATGCAGCCCAGAACTGGGACTTTGTTCCCACTTTGGAACTGTTCTGCTGAATTAGGGACAGGTGGTCACGCTACCCACTTCCCAAGGGGGGCCAGGGCCCTCAGGCCCCCACATACTTGGCGCCTGTGTGACTTGATGTCATGCAAGGGCCCTTCCTGTACTGCTGGCATGCAGATGGCTTCAATGCCCAGCCCATTCTTTCTCCCTCTTGTTAGGTTGACATAGAAATCAATGGAGAACCTGTGGACTTACACATGAAGCTGGGAGACAATGGAGAGGCATTCTTTGTCCAGCAATCAGAGGAGAATGAGGTAAGCTGTGTCTGGTGATTGGGAGGAGGTGAATGTACCTCTCTGAGCCAGTGGGTTTATGTACCCCTGACACAAGGTCCTGTAATCTTACCACCTGGATCTCACAAAGGGGCTACATGTCTGCCAGCAGAGAAGTCTAATGCTCATGGAAGAGGGCAGAAAAGGGAAGTTGCTGTTATTCTTTGTATTTGTTTTTTTAACTTTCTTTTCTTCTTTGCATAGTTGTGTAGTGTTTTTGATGTCTGTGGTCTTTTAGAATTGTACAAAATTGGAAAGATCTGTGTAGGGTAGGTGAGGTCAGGACTAGGGCATCTTGAGGGACTGACAAACAGCACACTGATAAGTTGCTTACCCTTAAAGGCTTTTCTTTAGGCTTGGTCGATGGTCAGACCTGAGAAATGGTCTCAAAGCCTGGTGTTTCTGACAACAAGCAAGGTCTTGAGACAGCAGTGCCCGTGCTTCTGGTAGCTGGACCAGCAGTTTATTTTTCATGAATGTCAAACCTTGAGCTCATGCTGCTAACTTGGGCTGAATTAGAACCACTGACCTACAGGTGAAAAGGCTGCATGGGACTGCCCCTAAGCCTTTCAGTTCCCCTGCACCAGCCCTGATTCCACCTTTTAAATCCACAGTTATTCAGAAGCGTCTTTTTAAAATCACAAAAAAATAGAACTAGAAGGTACCTTGAGAGGTCATCCTGTCTGACTCCCTGATCAAAATAGGATCATTTCTGTCTAAACAATTCTAAGTTTAAACATGCTCATGGTTAGAAAATTCTTCCTAATATCCACCTAATTCTCCTTTGTTGCAATCTAAGTCTACCTCTGCTGCCTTGGGCTATGTGTCTGTGTCTGTGTAGTCTTGATTTTCTACCCTATGAGTGCTCCCCTTAAAATCTTTCTTTAGCAGGGTTGAACTGGGTATTCATTTAAGGGCACAGGGACTTTGTGGTTATTTTAGAAAAGGTTCCATGTGTGTATTATTTCAGGAAGGGGTCTTAAGATGCAGGACCAGGGGGTCAAAGGTTAACAACAATTACCTCTCTCTGTCTGCCTTCCAGGGAAACATCCCCTCCTGTCTCTGCACTTCACCCATCCCACTGGAAGAAAGCCCAGATCATACAGCCGGATCATCTCAGGAGCCTGGAGTTTCTAAACTCAGTCTGTCTGGAGAGACAGAAACATCAACTTCCAACATGACCCTTCGTAAGAAAAGGCGGCGCAAGAAGAAGCCGAAGCAGAAGGAGGCAGCAGACTCCACTCCGGAAGAGCAGGAAGGAACGGAGAGTGAAAGGTCTCTTGAGGAAAAGCACAAACAGCTGACTCCTTCGTAAGTGAGGCCTAGGGTCTGTCTGTCTCTCTGGGACTCCTTAAAGGCACTGAGATGTGGTGGCCTGAGGCCATCAGAATCCAGTCTCACACTGATTTGCCTGTGTGATGCCGGGTAAGCAACTTTCCATACCAAATGGTGGTGATCCTGCTCCCCTGCATCACCAGTTTGTTACTGTAACACCTTGGGGAAGCTAAGCCAGTGTGCATGTTATGTCTGGATTCTTTCCTCTTGCACATACTGCTAGTATTAGGGTAAAGTCCTGGCCAAATTTGTCTGCAAAGCTCAGGACTCAGGGTGGCAAAGCTCAGGATGGGGTTGGCAATTCCACCTTCATCTCTGCTGTTTCTTCTCTTTTCACAGTGAGTCAGTTTATTTCTCCTTCACTGACCTGCCAGAAGAGGAGATTGGGCCCTCACTATCCAAAGAGATCTACCCTTATTCTGATGGGGAGCTGGCTTCACTGGAGAGGTAATAATGGCAGAATGAAGTGATTATGTGGCTTGATGAAAACTTAGAATGGCTTTTGGAAGCTCAGTAGACTAGAAAGCAGCAGGGAATGGACCTTCCTTGGCTCAAAAAGGTGTGAATAGTGTTAAAGAAAGCTAGAAGCCCTGCTCAGGCTATGACCTTGGAGCCAGAGCTGTGAAGTTGCAAGGAGAAATCTGGGTGGACAGAAAGGTGTGGAGAAGGGTCTTGGGAGTAGTGTGGTCCAGTGGCACTGGGCTAGAATCAAGGAACAAATTTCTCTGCTTTGACATGCTGTGTACCCATAGGTAAGGCCCTTCACTTCTGTGAAGGGAAGCAGGCGCACAGTCTTTGTCTGTTTTGCATTTTTAAATTAAAAGTCCCCTGGTGAGGGAATGGTCTTTTTTCACATGTAATATAGAATTCAGTACAATGGTGCCCTGAGCTCATTTGAGACCTCAGGGTCTTGACCTGAGGATGGTAAAGAGGAGGGGAGCTGTGGTGCTGTGGAAATTGAAAGGGTCTGTCATTTCCTTTTCTTCTCTCTAGCCTCTCCCCAAGCCATCCAGCTTCTCCTAAAAGTGACTCTGAACTGGAGATTAAACCTACTGAGCCGTCCCCTCTTGGAGCTGAGTCTCACATGCAGTGGACCTGGGGGAGGCTCCCTCAGGTGAGTGCACAAATAATCCCTGAGGATCGTTTCAGAAAGACACAACTGAGCTTCCACACATTTGAATCTCATGCCTGTGGGCTGCCAATGCCTGACTTTGGAAGAAAATATGATTGTCCTGATACTTTAAGTAGTAATAAAAGTTTAGTAATAAAAGTAGTACTTTTATTAAAACTAACATGGTAAGACCGTCCTGGCCAAGCAGCGCCCACATTGCGCTGGGGATAACCGTACAAGTGAGGGGAGAGAAGCGATAGCCATGGGGAAGTACAAAAAAGGAGGCAGCAGCTATCGGATGCTGCAGGGAATGGTTAGATCGAGTCGGCGGCGGCATGTGCAAGGCCAATTTGAGCACAGGCCCTTTCATTGGGCTGCCCTTTCATTTTCTCAAAAAGTGAAAATGAACTATGGTTGTTGCTGCCTTTGTTCAAGAGGAACTCTGCGTTCTGCGTGGCCTGCTTTAAATCCATGGTTCAGCGCATCTTAGTTTTCCTTTTCTTGTCTTTAGTGCCTCTGACCTACTGGTCTTGTTCTCTGCTTTTATATGAGGCTGAGACCTGCTGGAGTGAGTCTCTGGATTGATCTATCCTACATAGTTTTGCTGGAATAGCTATATGCCTTCTAGGAGTATGTTGGCTGACATAGCTGTGTCAGGAGCCTCCCTATGTGGACACAGATACATTGACAGAAAATGCCAGCAGAACCTATATCACTGAGGAAGGTGGTGCAGCTAAGCAGGCCAAAAAAACCCTTTTTTGCTACTATATTATGCATCATATCTCTACCACCATAGCTCTGCTGGCAAAGCTCTGGCAGCAGCAGGCCCATAATGTAGATTTTCTGTGTAACCTACTCCATGTACAAGTAGGTACTGGTTTTCTGGATGATGTGGCCATTGTCTGGAATCTAGATCTGATCATGCAAAATAGCACTACATTAATGCTGCCTGCTTTCTGAGCGCACACTGTGGCTGTCTCTACAAATCTTGCTTTACAAGATTAAAGCAGCTGACTAGATGGGCCTGGAAAGCATTTGCACTTGGGCTTATCAGGTTCATTGGCAGGGAGAGAGAGAATTGGGTATGTGCATGGGTCATCTTAATTCTGTCACTTTCTGACTCTTCAACATTTTTTTTTACTTTCAGTGTTCTCTTTGAATATTGCTTTTTTTCTGTGTCATGTGTGCTTGAGTTAGTTCTTTAGTGATAACCAGTGGCAACATCTCTTCCTGCTCCGGTTGTGCATACATGTACATATTATATGCATCTGTAGTCCAGTAACCAAATAATGTCTTGTCTGTGTCCAGCTTCTGTGCTGCACTAACTCTTTGTGAAACCAGTGGAGCTTGGGGTAAAATGCCCTAGTGTGGATGTAGTTATACTGGTGCAAAGGTGCTGATCCCAGGATGGCTTTTTAGAGGAAAGCTGTAGTATTTTAGGTTACATCACATACTCTTTCCTCTAAACTGTGGGGATCCTAGAGAGCAGGGTGTAGAAGACATTTGTCCAGGCTGGGACGCTTGGTTCACCCCATCATTCATGTATGTGTCCTGACTAATGGCTGCACTGTTCCAGCTAGGGCTTCGAAACCTATTTGGGAGGGGAAGGAGCCTACGCTTGATCCCATTTGGAGAAGAATGTAGTGGGCTGACACTTGTTTTACTTTCCCCACTTCCTGAAGGTGAGTAAATCAGAGCGAGTTGAACCAGTGAAGTCCACAGCATTTGTCACTACAACAGCGACTGTTGCCACGACGACACCCATCCCAGTGGGTGAGACAACCCATTTCCTAGCCATCACGGCGGGTTTGGAAGGTGACTTGGTCACAGTGGATTCTCAGGGCATGCCCGGTTCCTGTACCACACCTGTAATTAGGCCAACACCTGTCTTCCAAAATGGAAATGGCCTCCCTATGCTGAAGGACTTCCACCCTGTGACCGAGTCTGCAGACACAGCAGAGAGTTCTCTGGAGGCCTCCCCCACCCTGGCAGAGGAACAGGGAGCAAAGCAGCAGCCAGAGGCAGGGGCTGCAGAAGAAGGAGGAGAAGAGACCCTGGAGGCCACAACTGAGCAAGTCCTGCAGCTGGATCCTTCTGGTGTTCAAGAGGCACCTGCCATGAGGCCAACAAAATTGGAGAGCACCCAGCCTGGTGACAACCTGGAAACCAAACTGGAAAACCAAAGGAGGCAGGGTAAGCAGGGACTTACATTGTTACAGATGCTGCTTGTCCCTGTAAAGCAGGGAATGTCATTGGCCCATTGGTGTGACCCAATAAGGTACTTGGAGCTTCTCATAGAGCTGTGTATCTGTGACCTATGTTTTCCAGCAGAGCCATCTCTAGGTGACTCCTGAGCACTTGGGAACAGGTGGTAACACTGAGCCAAAGCTTACTTTTATACCAGGAAAAAACCCAAGGGAAGATCCACTTGTTTGAGTGGAGTTTCTTGGACTTACCCCTGCCTAGCAAGGCAGAAAGAAATATCAATCCAAATACCTCACACAGACTTAAGCTAATTGCAGACAGCCTCTTGTGAGGTACCTGGAGAAGCGTTTGGCTTGCATTCTTCTTAGCTCGGAGAATGAAAGTAGACAGACGTATCAGTCTTTTTATAACTGGTCCCATTTCTATGTTCTCCTGCATTGGCAGTGTTGCTGCTGCCAAGATTGCTGGAAAATTCTGTCAGAGCAACTGAGACACCCTCTTTGGCTTTCAATTTTTAGAAGACTTCATGGGGAGAGATGCTATTGATTTTCTCTTTTGTAAGATTCTGGTGGGCTGGAGAAATGCTGGCCGAATTGTATCTCTTCGTATTGTTTGTCTGTTGAGGCTCCACGAAAAGAAGTCATCATCTGGGTCCCAGTGACATCTACCTGGACGATCTCACCAACCTGGATGAAGACCAGGTGGCACTTTATTTCCCTAAAAGGTATTGAGTTTATTAGGCTACTCTCTTACCAGTGTTCTGTTAGCTTTTTAACCCTGGAGGGATTGTTCAGTTCCTTGCAGTAAGAAAAGATGGATCTTGCTCTCAACACAAATGAATGCCAAATGACCTGTTAGATGTAACAGACCTAAATAAAAACCACTGAGGTCCCACTACAGTATTGACATAATTTTAGTCTGTGCTATTGCTGGGACTGAAGACTGTTCTAATAGGACTCCTGAGCCATGCTAAATGAAGACTTTAACAGCATCATGATTTCTCAATGCAGTTTAGCTTATGCTTTATGCCAGAGAGAGAGTAGGCTCCAGGAAACTGCATAGATACCTCCACTATGCACCCAGTCCAGCATTCATGCAATGGACATTGCTCCAATTTGCCTACCCTGTCCTTAAAATAATGGATCCCACAGGCACCTGCAAGCAGAAGCCATACATATTAGGCCCAAATTTATTCCTAAGTGAGTTGCTTAGGATTTCACTCAGCAGGAGATCCTACTCATCTCATGCTCTGGAATGGAGCCATTGAGATCACCTGGTTAAGCTGAGTTTGTAGAAGATGCCTCCATTTGTAGTTTGACACCACATACTTCCATTGCCTATTTGTATGAGTTGCATGTCCATCATACTGTTCATACTTAAAAATGTCCCCTGTAAGGGGAGGGATGGATGTTAGCTGTTAACTCTGGCCCCGCTGACATAGATCTGACTTTCGCACAGTATTGTCACTGCTCCTTCTGTTGTTAATAGTGATATGGAACTGAGCCCAAAGCCCTTGACCGATCCCGGAAGCCTCTGCAGCACCCAGCTGCCAGCTGGAACTGTGATTGACAGCGGCACAGAGAACTTGTCAGACTCCACCTATGAAGGGATGTCCCCTGTTGCACTATCTCTGTGTGGAGGTCTTGGGGACAACAGGGAGATCTCCCATGGTAGGTGCGAGGGAGAGAAGAGTCTATACTATAGAACTTGCACAGTGCAATAACAGGGATGCCGTTATCAGTTGGGTAGAGTTTGCTGTGAGGGGATGAAAAATAGCTCCTTAAGAGGTAGAAATGCTGGAGTGGGGGCAGGGTGCCAGAGATGATGTGATACAGAGCAGAGAGGGGCAGAGGAGGAGAGGAACTAACTAAGGGTTGGTAAACAAAGCAGAAAAGTGAACAGATATATAGAAACATGGCACTGTCCCTGGAGAGTCTAAGGCCACCTGGCCATTGGAACTTCTGTCTCGGCAGCCTTTAAATTGCTGTATGTGTGAAGCAGTGAAGGATACAAGCCCAGGTTCCACTTAGGGAATGATCAGGAGCTGGTGTGCTAGTATTTCATCTCCTTTTCCTGTTTCTGTTAGAGAAGTTCATGGAGCACATCATCTCATACCAGGAGTTTGCTAAGAACCCAGGAGTCCTCGATGACCCCAACCTGGTGATACTGATCCACAAGAAGTGAGTAGCCTGGTTCTGGTTTGTCATCTTCCAAATCTAGTGGAATATATAAGGCACCACTCTCAATAAGACTACTGTCTGAGTCTCCAAGACAGATGCTACTTCTACTGCGGTGACTGAGTTAGGCTTGAACCCTCTGGGCTGCTTTGTGAGCCATGCTCAGAACTTCACTCTCCCAGATGGGAAATGGCTCCTTCCATGGGTAAATATTCTTCTTGCAGCTCAGCCAAGATATCCTAGTGGCTTGTCATGGGTCATGTGCTATGACTGGCCAGGATTGAGTGATCAATTGATTGATTTTTTTTTTTTTTTTTATCCCTGTCTTTCATTTTCTTTCTGTCTGTCACTGCCCATGTTCAGTCTAAACCCCCTACTTTTCTGCTTGGCTTTGATGCAGGATTTGGCCGAGTGACCTGTGACCAAGCCAGTACTTGGGCACAGGCTTAACATGTAACCAGACTTCCTTGTCAAGGAGTTGCATCCTTTGTTCTGCCAGATTCAGGCCCTGCAAAGCTCTAGCCTCCTGGTCCATCCCCATCAGTCCAATGGGGCATTAGCTTTCTGTGGATAGTGACCTTCATCTACCTCTTGCTTCTTCCAGGTATTATAATTGGGCAGTGGCTGCTCCTATGATCCTCTCTTTACAGGCATTCCAGAAGAACATTCCCAAGGTAAATGGCAAAACTACTTGGTATGCTTTGGCCTCAAATGGCTTCTTGCAATAAGTCTGGGAAAGAATTAGGGGCAGGGGCCAAAAGTCCTGTTTTCCAGTCTCCTTCCGGCTCCACCCTGTAGCAGTGCATTGATTATCCTTTCCTTTCACCTAGGCCAGAGCTGAATTTAGGTAGGTACATGCCTGCTTAACATACTAATATGCCACAGTGTGCGCCTAAAGAATGAAATTTTGGTAAGGGAGGCTCTTTCTTGCCAAACTGACCTGTTGAAGAGAGCTATGTTTGTCTAGGGATAGGGCTGAGCCAGGTGCCTGGAGCTGTGTTAGAACTTGGAGTGTGCTCTGGCCCTTGCTAAGTGTCCCCATTTCTGTGCCATGAAGTTTCTCAGGACTGTGGACTGTGTGGTGAGGAGGGAGGGTTGGGGAAAAGCCTTTCAGAAGCTGAACTTCAGCAATGGCTTCAAGTTGTTTTTCCCCATCAGCCCAGGAACCTTCCCATCGCTGTGCTGAGCCCTGTAGGTGAAAGTGTTGTGAGAACATTCACTGTACATGGGATTCCTGTGGGCTCAGAAATGATTTGCCATGCAGCAGGACTCCTCTCTAATGTGCTCTCACTTTCACAGAGCACCGTTGATCAGCTGATGAAGGAGAAGATGCCCAAGAAGAGTGGCAGGTGGTGGTTTTCCTGGAGGAGGAGAGAGTTCCCTAGTAAGGAGGTATGTGTGCACACGTGTGTGCATGCATGCACATACATGGTGGCTGCAATTGCCACATTCCCAGCAGAGATGGACAAGTTGTTTCATCCCTTCTCTGTTCGTGCACCCATGCCAAACCACAGGACCTGGTAGTGAGGCTGAAGCTGACAGCAGGGGCAATAATATATGAAAGTAGATGGTTGCAATGCATCCCTTGAAGGCCACTCTTATACTTCTAGAAACTCTGATGCTGTTAGAAGCTGGTGCCTGAGCTGTAGAGCAAGCTGTGAGAGCTCTGTTAGGAACTGGATATTAACTCTGTTTCTGGGTCTACACCTGGATTTACTACCCTGGGATGCTGCAGTCAGCAAAGCTACCTGCTACCCTACCACAGTCCCCAGTGCATGTTGTCTCTAATAGGAAATATGGTAGGGACTGGAATCAGGGTGGGCATTTCCTACCTCACCTGCACTAAGGAGCTCCCACTGCAGCTAGATCTTCTCTTTTCCCTTCTGTCTTATGTGGTAGGGTAGCACAACTCCCTGCCCCCCCCCCCCCCCCCCCCT
>NW_005841865.1:1400522-1408914 GCF_000455745.1 Alligator sinensis
CGTGGTACACACCCCACCCCCCCCCCCCCCCCCCCCCCCAGCACAACTAAAATAGGGCCTAGTGGTTTTCATAGGGTGCTTCTCTTCCCGTCTTGTGGTAAGGAGCTGTACAGTACCACTCTGACAGACAGAAAAGCATGGTAGCCTATGCTCCTGCCCTCTGAGTGTCCAGAAGGATTTGTCCTAATGGAGCTAAGGATGAACCTCTTTGTCCACAGCATGAACCCAGTGCAGAACATGCCAGTACAGAAGCGCTGCAGCAGGGCTCCACTCCACAGAGGTAAGCGTTATTTGACTGGCTGGTAGTGGAGGCAGGCATGGCTCCTTTTTGGGCCTTATTATGAGCCATTTTATCTCTTTAAATGAATTATTCCATCCAAGTTTAACCCTGTGAGTGGGACTGGTGGGTATCCATTCCTCCCCCTTGGAAGGGAAGAAGGCTGGGGTGTGGTAAGTAACAGGGGGTGGGGCACTTGGCTTTCCATTAGCATCATGACACCATCCATTTGAAATTGCAGATCCTTGTCCCTGTGCCGCATCCAGTCAGGGTCATCATGGTGATCCCATCTGCTTGAACAAAGTTGTCCATGCCTGCTTACTGGTACCATCTGTCTCTGCTGCCATAAAGCAGTATTTGTTCTCTCTGCTTCCATGCATGTGTAGACAGACTGAGGAGCCTTCATCCAGTGACGAAGAACCGGCATCCCCAGGGACTGTTTTGATAACAGATGCCACAGCACAGAAATATCTTCCCACCTATAAGAAATCTCTGAGACTGTCTTCAGATCAGATTGTACGTTTTTTGTTTCTTTTTACTTTTTGAATAGATTCAGAAGATGACTCTCTTGCTATCTGAGACTGAAATACAGTTCTTTTTACCAGAGCTGTCTCTAGGTTGAGATCATTCTTGAAGTGATGATCTTGACTGGAGCAAAAATATTTAGGCCCTTGAGGCATCCAAGCATGGGCATCTTGGTCTAGGCCAGGGGTGTCAGCCTACAGAGCCCTATCAGCTGGCCTGTGGATCGACAGTCTGCCTATGGATCTCAGACTGGACTCACATGCCAGCATTTGCAGCACCCTGGAATGGCCCTACATGCTACACACAATACATGGGACAGATCTGGTGTACAAGCTATATGCAGTGCCTACACTGAACTGACCCTGCATTACTCATCTGGCCCATAAGCCTGATGAGCTTGATACTCCTGGTCTAGGCCTATAGTCTCTTTGGATCTCAAGCTAAACAGGATTAAGTTTTGTCATTAGTTGGATGAGAGCCCCTGTTGTGTATGTCTTCCTTGGAGACTCAAGAGAGACGGCAGCTTTTCCTTTTGAGCCAGCTATGAATTAACAGTCTCTTGGGATACAGGAAGTACCATTTCTTGACTGAGTTGTGAAGCAGAGGTACCGATTGTTGAGGTGGAGGAAAGGACCCCATTACCTTTTCAGCAAGGATGGGTGTCTTTAACCTGGATGTTTTGACCAAATTGCAATGTTAATAATTCCTTATTTGTTCCCTGAAATGGATCCTGGTTTCAACTGGTTACAGTTCAAAGCTGTTATTTCATAGGGCTTCTTAGTGAGTACTGTTAAACCAGGGAGGGGATGTATTTCAGTAGGTGTGGAAGCTGTGTAATTTTGCATGTACATGCCCATATATGTCCCTTTCTCTTGTATTTCTATGGGAATATAGCTGGCCAGGGTAAAAGTGCAGCCTTGCATGTTACTCCTGAAGCTCTCCTGGAAGCAGTGTTGCTATGTGAATGCTAATGTGTTTCTCTTCTCTGTATGTAGAAGAGGCTGAATCTGCGGGATGGCCCCAACGAGGTGATGTTTAGCATCACCACCCAATACCAGGGCACATGTCGCTGTGAGGCCACCATCTACTTGTGGAAATGGGATGACAAGGTGGTGATCTCGGATATTGATGGGACCATCACCAAGTAAGGGGCTGCTCTTTCTCCCCTTCTCTGTGGTGTCCTCCGTCAAGGCAAATGCACCATTGAAAGGCTTGTTCAAGTGGTTGTGGTGATTTACCACAACTCTGAGCCCTGTGTTCTGAATCTCTGTTGGTTTGCTTGGCCTAACTAGCCTTTGTCCTTGTAGGTCTGATGCTCTGGGTCACATTTTGCCACATCTGGGAAAAGACTGGACTCACCATGGGATTACCAAACTCTATCACAAAATCCATTTGTAGGTATTGGATAAATAGGAGCTCTATTCGGGTATCCTTCTTCTGCCCTGTGGGGATGGAGCAGAGTATTGGGAGCCCATGGTTGGGGACTTCTTCCCATAGGGAAGGGGCCTGGCTTGGCTTCCCTCTTGTCTCTTGTATGATTATGTTGAAACTTTCCTCTCTCCAGTGCTGCTGGTGTGGAGGAGAGCTGTCTTGTCCTCCCTACCCACCTAGCAGTAGGCTTAGGGATGGTGATGACAGATAAAGCCAGAGTAGTTTAAGGAGCTTTTCAGCTCCCTGGTGGCCTCTTCATGCTTTTTGTGCTGATTTTGCTGAGCTTGGGGTACAAAGATGTCCTGAGAGAAGGTACAAGGGCCCCTGGTGCAGCTTTATGACTGAACTCCATCTCTGCTGTTAGCACTGTGGGGTTAACAGCTACAAAAGTAATTGGGGTTTCATTCATTAGGAAGGAAGAAGCTGACTCTAGCTGCTATTCTGCCCCTCTGCAGGGTGGGTGGGTGGTGGTGGTGGAGGGGGTTGTGTGTCTAAATGACCCTGGTTTTCAAATGCTAGGATTCCCATGTGTGATATGACCACTAAGGGGCACTGTGTGTACATGATTTGACCTGTTTGATGCTCTGATGCATCTGGGTGACTTGAGAATGCTTCCTCATTTAGTGAGCAAAGCACAAGGAGGAGACAGAGTTCTTTTGTCCTGGCTCAGGACTGCTGGAAAAGGGGTGAGCCCTTTTTCACTTGCATGTTTCATTCAGTGGAGGCTGTTGGGATCCACAGCTGAATCATTTTTCCGTACAGGAGAGTTTGTACCCTGTATCTCTTGCCTTCTGTGTGGATCTTGGATGTTTAGTGCCTTTTATTCTGTAATAGCCTGGCTTCACTGCCTTTGTCAGCACTCTGTGCCTGCTCTGCCTGGTAGAAGTGCTGTGTACGCATGAGCTCAGTGCCTGATGTAAACCTTCTTAGAAGATGATGAAATCTCTCATGCTGTAGGTTCACCTTTGTCATTCAAAGCAACAACAAAGCCTCCTCTTGAGGCTACCTTTTGGGTTCTTTCAGCACTTGTGCCAAGCTCTGCTGTGCTGGGTGTGGTAGGAATTTGATCATGATCACTGACTGCTTACTGCTCTGTTCATGTTATCTGCTGCCCACCCTGTGCTCCTAATCCCCTTTGGGTATTGCTTTGTGTAATATATCGAACAGAATTGCAGGGGGACATATGGAGACCCTTCTTCTGTCTCCTAGAAGTCTTCCAGGTTGGATTTCTCCCAAAAGGAGTGAATGAATTGGGTAGGAGGTAGGAAGCAGTATAGTAAGTTGGTGGAAGCATTATGGTATGCTATGGTGGAAGCATCCTGCAGGTCTGCTAAAGCAGTTTGCTGCTAGCTGGAGAAGACCCTGCTGAATGATCATGATCAAATGATCCTTTTCTGCAGAAAAGGACCTGTGGGTTACAGTGGACAATAAGCTGAAGATGAAGCAACAGTGTGCCCTTATTGTAGAGAAGGCTAAAAGCCTACTGGGCTACATTAGTAGGAGTGTTGCCAGCAGATCGAGGGAAGTGATTATTCCCTTCTATTCTGCACTGGTGAGGTCACATCTGGAGTACTGTTTTGGGCCTCCCACTTCAGAAAGGTTGTGGACAAGTTGTAGAGAGTCCAGCAGAGAGCAACAAAAATAGATAGGGGGCTGGGACACATGACTTCTGAGGAGAGGCTGAGGGAATTGGACTTATTTAGCCTAGAGAAGAGAAGACAGAGGGATTTAGCAGCCTTTAACAACCTGAAGGGTGGTTTCAAAGAGGATGGAGTTGGACTTTTCTCAGTGATGGCAGATGACAGGACAAGGAGCAACGGCCTCAAGTTGCAGCAAGGGAAGTTTAGGTTAGATATTAGAAAAAACTTTCTCGCAGGGAGGGTAGTAAAGCACTGGAACAGGTTACCCAGAGAAGTTGTGGACTCCTCATCCTTGGAGGTTTTTAAGACCCATCTAGACAAAGCCTTGCCTGGGATGATCTGGTTGGGGATGGTCCTGCTTTGAGCAGGGGGTTGGATTAGATGCCCTCCTGAGGTCCCTTCCAACCCTAATTTTCTATGATTCTAATGGCATGGTGGCTTTTTTATGAGTACAGTCTGGGGAGAGCTTACTAACAGCTTCTTCCTGTGGGGCCTGGGCCCAGGTGCTTTGTGATGAATGGCTTGTGCACTCTCCTCTCCAGGTTTGCAGAGCACTGAAGAGCAGCTTTGCTGGGGTGCTGCAGTGCTGAAGGGGGAGTGGTGGGTTGGATGACCTCAGTGTACAGGTCCCAAATTCCCTCCCCTACTCAATTCTGGCAAGGGGCTTAAAGGAATAGGATCTCACATGGAAAGGAGACAGGCATCTGATTCTTGCTGCCTGCTGTGTTCTAGGAATGGCTATAAGTTCCTCTACTGTTCAGCCAGGGCCATTGGCATGGCGCATATCACCAAAGGGTACCTGAAATGGGTCAACGACCAGGGCTGTGCCCTCCCAAAGGGCCCCATCCTGCTGGCCCCCAGCAGCCTCTTCTCAGCTCTTCACAGGTAACACACCACAGGACAGCTGCCTCTGAACAGCTGTGCTTGTGCTTGCTTCTGCCTCTCTCCATTGGGATGGCTCCTCCTGGGCTCTGTTTTCTATGGGGAGGTTGGCTTTTCCAGGACATGAGCCTGAGGACACTGGCAGACCCCCTGCAATGATGTGACAGACCAGAGAGGTGCAGAGGTCCATACAGACTTCTCCACCGTGTGGTGTGTGATCACCATGTGCTTGCCCTTCTTTGCTTTAATAAATCCTATGGGCATATCCTCCCTCCTGCCTGCCACCCATCCCAGGCACAAACCAACCCTGCTGCCAAAACTTAATACCCAGCATCTGGGATATTAGCCAGCAGTCCAGTACATGTGTGGCAGGTATTACAGACTTTCTAATGCCTTCTTGCTGAGGTACTGAAGCCCAGATACTGGTTCCCTGGAATTGGCCTCGCTGTAGGCATAGGCTGTTAGGTTATCTGCTGTTATCCTGCCCTGTATTGGGTTAAGCCTGGAGATTTGTTTACCTCTTCTATCCTACCGGCTAAGGCCTTTAATAGCAAAGAAAAATACCTAAGATGGTCCTGACTTGGAAACCTAGGAAGCCTGGATGCCTGTCCCCTTCACTCTTGTATTCTCTCATCTGATGGTGCCTGGCATTGCAATTCTATGTAAAATTGCCACTTGTTCTGCAAGAGCCCCCTCCCTCTGTAGCACCCTGGATGCAGTGAGCACTTTCTGTCTCCAGGCATTTGGTGGCCTGGCCCAAGAGGTGGGAGGACTTGATGGGGTTCCTCCTTCCTTGGTGGGATCTTCCACATTTAATATTCTAGAGACTTCTAGATAGGTGGAAAGGGTGGCTAAGACTTCTTCTTTGCCATAACTGTTGCTCCAGCAGTGTAAGGTGCTCTTACTGTCTTTGAACCTTCCCTCAGAAGCTTTGAAACAGCTTTGTAAGATGTTCTGGCTCATAGACCAGCCTTGCCATAATACTCTTATGTTTTATGTTGCAGGGAGGTGATTGAGAAAAAGCCAGAGGTGTTCAAAATTGCCTGCTTGACAGACATTCGGAACCTTTTTGGCTCTGCACAGCAGCCCTTTCATGCCGCCTTTGGGAACAGAGTTAACGTGAGTGGCACCCTCCTGGTTGCTAGTGGGAATGACCTCCTGGGGGACAAGTGCTTCTGTAGCTCTAATCTGTCTTGTCTGGCCTTTCTTGGGCAGGATGTCTATGCCTACAAGCAAGTGGGGCTGCCAGAGTCTCGTATATTCACTGTGAATCCCAAGGGGGAGCTGATCCAGGAGCTCACCAAGAACCATAAGTCCACGTAAGCCTGCCTGTTCTTCTTATCCTGGGATGTCTTTTCCACCATCTCCCTCTCTTCTCTGTACCAAACCTTGCTCTTCATGCCCAGCATGGACTGTGAGGAAGATTGCAAAGTCCTCTAGCTAATAGGTGAAGAAGTTCATGCCAGTGAATGTCTATGATTAGATTCCCTAGCCTGTCTATGTATAGATTCCCTAGCATCTATGAATCTATGACAGGGTGCAGAGGCCCTCTGTGACCCCTGGTGAGAAAAGGGTTAGCTCATGCTTTCCTTGGGGGCATGCTAATGTGTACCTGCTTGAAAGAATATCTTTGGGAAGCTCCAGCTGTACAGGCAGGTTCAGGAATGAGTTGAACCCCCTCCCCTTTTTTGAGAGATTCCCAGTGTTATCTATCAGTGTTATCTTGCTCTCTTCCTGGGAAGAGTTTTCCTCAAGGAAAAAAAGGCCTCCATGACTAGGGTTGTGTCCTGCAGAGTGAGGCCACGGATTGCCTGTTCTCTCTGGGGCCTTTGTGATAGCAGTGGAGTTAGCACCCACACATGAGTGGGGCCTGGTATGGGCAAGAAATGCTGTGTGCTCTGCAAAAACTATCAAAGTGCTCAAGACATTAAGAAGAAGCTAACTTGGACATCCATTGACCCCAGAGTAAGGATTGTCCTAAACACCATTTTAAGCTAGCATGTTTTGTGTGCCTGGGTCAGTGAATGAAGGCCGAAGAGGAAAGATTTTCTCTAATCCTGAATGTTGATCCCTTCCCTCACAGGTATGAACGACTGACTGAGCTGGTAGAACTGATCTTCCCCCCTGTAGGTCAGAAAGGGAGCTTTGCTTTGTCTTGGCCAGAATATAGCCACTTTGCCTACTGGAGGAGTCCACTGCCTGCCATTGACTTGGAAGACTTCTCTTGACCCACTTACTAATGGAGACCTGAAGGAAACCTTTCCTGGAAGGATAGTCACTTGCTGGACCCCAACAAAGCATTTACCCATTCCTTCTGCCTATTCTGCTACTGAGGCATTTCTCTTTTATTGTATGTTGTGGACTGTAAACCCCGTGTGAAAGGGCAAAATGGAGGGGCGGGGGTGAGGAGGGAAGACTTGGCTTAAAGAAAAAATATTTGCTGGGGATGGAATGTGTTGTCTTATAAACCAGGGACTTTCTCCAGGTTCTTAATAAGTTTGAAATGATTTGTTGTTGCTTTTAAGGGTGGTGGCTCAGTGAGGATCTTCACTCCAGATGCTGCTAGCTCCACTTCTGGGGATCCCAGGCAGTCCTGATACCTACAATACAGCTGTCTGGGGGCAAGGTGGGGAGGATGGTGATGGTCTCTGTTATGTACCCAGCTGTCTGTGAGCATTCGGAGCTTTGCACAGCTGTGATGTGGCTTAATTGCTCAGTAACTTGTCTAGGAGGCTGCAGACCATCCAGAACAGACTGTCAGTGAATAACCACATTCAGCCTAATAGTATCAATAAATAGTGCCTTAAAGTTCTGCATGTCTCTTAATGCTATTATCAGCAAACTTGATGTTAAGGCTCGTATTTCACCCAGAGCGTGGGAGCAGGCTTAGGGTTTGGAACCTGGGCCCGGGGGCTGGCACAGAAGTCACTTGTGAAGCTACCTCACATAGCACCAGACCTCTGAGGGCCTAGAAACACTCAGTGGAGCTTTCAAAGGTTCCAGAATATTCTCTAGAAATTTGCTTCTCTGCCTCTGTAGCAACTTGTCTTGTACAGGAGGGAATACTACCTGGCCTTCCTCCCAAAGGTGGAACGCTTTATTCTAGAGTGCTCTCGAAACCTGTGAATGATGTGAGCTCTAGGCACCAGATTTCTCATCATTCTTGGCCTTTTTCATATCCCTAATAGAAAAAGTAGGGGTTCTTGTGTCCATGGCCTATTGGATCTGGCAGGTGACTGCCTCCAGGAAAGGGGCCTTCTCTGCTGCCTTGCCATTTCTGCTTCCCTAGGAGGATCTTCACAGTGGGGCCTTCCAAGCACAGACCCCATTTAAGCAATGGGCGTGGAAAACTCAGGCACATGTAGTTTGTGTGAGCTCAAGTAGTTCATGGCGGAGCCACGTGTGGAACCCAGGTGTTCCAACCTGTGCCTACACTTAAGGCTATTTTTAAAACAGTCTGCTCTGAGGAGTACCTGACCTAGGCCAAAAAGGGCATGGTGGGGAGATCTCTGGTGCTTTTTGCTCTTCCATGGCAATGTCTGTCTACTTTTTAGGCTTGTTAACAATCTCTGCCTGTCCTCCTGGCAGGGAATGAGTTGCTTGTTCTAGCTGCCCTCATTTCTGCCCCAGGGAAAGA
>NW_005841865.1:1408945-1410905 GCF_000455745.1 Alligator sinensis
TTCACACCTGGCTTCCAGGCCTTCATTAGGCTCTTGTCCCTCTAATTCTCATCTGGGAGAGTTTCTGTGCCAGTCAGGGCTTTTCAAGGTGGTGCCAGGGGAGACCAGGCCTTGAGGCACACTGACTTCCACCCTCCCCCCCTTGCAAATGTGAATCTCAGAATTGCCACAGTCCAGAGGGAGGCCAAATAGGTGTAAGGACCTAATTTCTGCCCTTGACAGAGGCTGTGATTTCTTCCCCCACAACAAGAAAGAGCTGCCACCTTTCTGGGCTGTTTTGTGTTCCTAGGATCTGAGCTATCAGGGGCTCAGTTGCTTGCATGGTGAGGCAGACTTTGAGCTCAGCTGTCTCCAGAACCAGGCCCTAAGAGTCACGGTGGGGTAGTTGCATGTTTGAAGTCTCCTGAACAATCTGGTCCTTCAGAACCCCCTCCCTGTCTCCTGCTGGGATCTGCTGTCCCATCCCTTTCATTATACAATATAACAGGAGCATGCCAGGCGGATGTTGCTAATTCCTGTTAGCAAAAGACTCATTTACTGGATGTGCTGCAGGTAACAATTGCTGCAGTCCTTAGCTTCAGTTACTTGCGTTGCAAACAATTTTTCCCTGCTCTCCCTTTGACATAGCTTCCTTCCCGCCTCAGGCCAAAACTAATCTGGAAATAACACAGTAGTCTCTTATTGTAGCTGCCTCTCTCAATAATCCAAGTCTTGTGTTCAGCCCTCGGTATATACTGTAAATTTTTTCCCTTTCATTCTAAGGGAATCATTTAATACTGGAAACCTCAGCAAGAAGTTTTTATTTTTTTTCCAGTACAAACAGTCTTTCAGCATGAAAAATCTGAACAAATGTACAATGTTTTAAAAACAATACAAAATGGCCTTTAATAGGATCTGTCAACAACCACCTGGGAGCTGGCCCAAGGGTGAGCGGAGCCACAGGCGGGATCAGATTCCTTCTTCAAAAGCAACAAATGCCCCATTTTTTATTTTTTTTTAAACAAAGTTACCTTAGCTTTTTGACTCGAGTATCTGAGAACAGAAGTAAAAACTGTCCATGTCTTCAAGTTTCTAATCAGAAATCAGTCCAAATGTAACGCTACTTTGGAGAGGTCAGCACACATTTAACCACTCCTGGCTCTGTCTGATACTATTGCCTCCCCACTTTCCTCTCCTGTTGTTTGACTTTTTATCCCCTCTCTGAGCTGTAGGGATCTGTTCTGATCTACACTCTTTAAAAAGTGGATTGTCAGACCAAATTTAGAGACATTCCAACTTCCTCTTTGGTTGTTTTGAGGTCTCTGGCCCCTTGTTGAGGCTGTGACAGCTAGCTTTTCCATAGATCTCGTCCCCACTCTGCTGTCTGTGCTATTGATGTAAAGGGCCATATCAAGGCACAGCGAAGTAGAGATACAGTTACATGCGAGTTAGCTGTTGTTGAGGAAACAAAATGGAATTCGAGGTCCAAGCAAAGCTGTCCTTGAGTGTCCAAGTGCTAGTCAAGACTTGCTTCAGGGCCCCTTTCCCTATGAAGACAGGCCCTTGTCTCTGTCATTTTGCTTTCATTGTGGCATGCAGGCAGAGAAGGGCCTTATCCCTCTGTGACACCAAAGTCCACCTGCACCACTTTGGGAGGCAGAATCAAGCCACTGCTGATTTGAGTGAGCATGTTCTATGAGTTGGTGGGCAGACCCTGGATAAGGATGTGGTGGGAAGCCTGGGTATATGATCTGCAGCCCCTAATGTTCAAATTAAAGAGAAAACAGTTTTGTTTCTGGTAGAAGCTTACGTCTGGAGTTGTATCACATGGGAAAGGATGTCCTTAGCTTGTGTACAGTGCAGGTTGCCCCATGTCTGTTAATCTGAAGCAAAGAGAGCTTTTCTGGGGGCCAGGTTTCAGCCTGTGATCTGCTCTCGAGTATAGTATGCTACAGGGAAGAAACATGGTGATGGAGTGAAA
>NW_005841865.1:1410936-1475826 GCF_000455745.1 Alligator sinensis
CAAGGGGGCAGAAAGGTGAGTGGGAGCAATGCAGAAAGGTCAGGAGTGAAAGCTCAAGAGCATTTTGGGGGTGGGTGAGAGGGAAGCAGAACTGATGCAGGGCCAGTATGAAAGGGTAAATGACAGTTGCAGTAGGACAGATGGGAGAACAATGGCAGTTTTTCTTTCTCCTTAAAGTGCCAACATTGCTGGAATGGAGACTCCTATGTTTCCTCTTAATGCTTAATGGTGACAAGTCCCATCTTGGCCTAACCATAAATGATTTGCTTGCTGTGACTCAAAGTGCTAGTGGACTTCTGATTTGGAACATTGCAGTCCATACGGAGCAGGTGTCCTCTAGATAGTCCTGTGTGAACCGTATTTGAATGTTTTCCTTGCTCCCTGGGGACGTTCAGTGGGAGAGGAGCTTGCTCTTCGGATTGGAGTGCAGTCCTTGTTAGTGGCTGTTGCACATTTGCAAGGTAGAGGCCCCCGACATCTAGTAGTTTCCTTGCAGGCTGAGTCTCAGTTCCAGTCCCAGCTAAACCTTTTGGTGCTGTCAGGCAGTTGCTTGCCCACTTGGTGCCCCATCTGGTCCATCTGAACAACTGTGGAAACTGCAAAGACCTCCGAGACTGAGCTTGTAAAAGCAGTTAGAAGAGTCCTGTGTTCAAAGGTGCTATAAGCAACACCACTGTCTTTCCCTCCTAATTGGCACTAGGTAAAGGCATCCACTCTCTAGAGAAGTCACATGTCCAAGGTGCTTCAGGCAGCTGCGGTGCATGAACTGGATTGGATACTGACTGGCCTTCAGTCTGCACGATGATAGAATACCACAAACAAGCACACATTAATCAGTGAACAGGTAAATCCTATTCCCCAAAACCTACACTTCAGCACTGTGGGTAGTAAATGCCACTTGATGGACGAAGGAAATTTGTACACATCCCCTCTCCCCTTGAAAACCAGGTGCCAGGGCTGGGGGATCTAACAGCTTCTTGCCTTGGCTTTCCACCTTTGGAGGCCTAGGTGCAAACATGACCCAGGTAATGAGCCAGGGCTGTGCACTGTTTGCAATCTTTGCAAAGAATGCAGGCTTCTTAGCAGCCTTTGTTCCTGTTTAACTTAGGACTGGGAGAGCTGAGTAGAGAGCACTCACAAAATGTAGTAGAGTCCTAAAAGGTCTCCCCAGAAATGCTACATGTGGAACAGGTAGAAAGTTACAATGGCACACAGCCTCCAGCTTTATAGACCAAGCTCCGGAGCACAGCAAGTAAAATGAAGAAAGCTGCAATCAGGAATGAGGGGCAGAAGAGAATGGTGTATACAAGTTTGCCATTTTGATGCATGCACTCCTACAGGAGCTGGCAATGTCTTGTGTGCAGGGAGGGGCACTTTCTTACTCAAATAGATTAATTAGGTAGTTGAGCCCCCAAAGTCTGCTCAGCTGAAGAAAAGGGCACCTACTAAGTCAAAAGAGGGAATTGAATTCTTGGGAGGGGGGGAGGTGCGGTGCTAGAAAGCATTCTTTTAATAGCCAGACTTCTGGTGGTGGCATTGCTATTGGGGGTCCCCGGCTATCTCTGTGCTAGTGGGTAACATGCATGAACAGAGTTTCTCCAACCCGACCCACAAATACAGGTTTTTATCCTCCAGAAGCAAATCCACAAAAATGAAGCTGAAGCAGGGATCATCGTGAATCATCCTGGATTGCCATCATCCTGATGACCCTTCTTGGGTCATTGCTCTGGTAGTCAAACTAAAAACCACCCAGCTATGGACCGGCACCTTGCTACAATGTTAGTACAGATGCTGAGTGTCACAGAGCAGTACAGTAATTTCGAAGGGATAACGTGGGCTGGTACAATCTCACTTTTCTTAGGAAGAAAAATATATATGGAAGAAAAATGGGAGAAGGGATTGTAGCAGCTTTTAATTTATACTTTAATAATAGGGGAAAAAAAACATTGTCCCACTGGAGTCTGTGTGATATAAGTTAATTCTGTTCTTCAAGAAAAAAGATGGGGGTTTCAGTATAGCTAATGCTGCTTTCCCTCCGGAGTGCTTTCCAACTGGCTAATTTGTTCAGCCAGCTCAGTGACTTTGGCTTGGCAATCCAGCAAGTTGTCCTTCAGTACAGTTATTTCCTGAGAGTGTGCAGCCAAAGTCCCATTCATATGGTCCATGTAGCCCCAGAGGCTGCCTGTGTGTTTCTCCAGCTCATCCTTGATGATGTCCAGGCTGCTTGTCACAGAGCCCAGCCTGCCACACATGTTTTCTACCTGGGCCACACGGTTGTCAAACTGAACCATCTCCTTCTGCAGGTCATGCGCGACATTCTTGCAGTTGCTCAGGTCATTCACAATTCTGGTTTTGAGTCTCTCCAAGTCACCCTTGAGGTTCAGAACACGCCTGTTGCTGAAGAAGAGCTGCGAGCCTTGGTCGCTGACCTGCTCCTGGATGGAGTGGACCTCATCCTCAATCTTGCGCTCGTGGTCATCCAGTGAGGAGTTGACATGCAGCATCGTGTTGGAATACTGGGAGACAGAGTCCTTGAGTCCTGTCAGAGACTTGCTGACAGTGTTCAGGTTGATCTTGAGCAGGGTGATTTCACCCTGCAAGGATCCAGCTGCCTCTTCCTCAATCCGCCGCTGGATCTCCAGGATGGTGGCGTTCAGCTTGCGCAGGAGGTCATAGTTGCTGTCCATCCTGAGCAGCAGGTCCTGGTTCTTGCTCTGGCAGTCTTCAATTTCTGTCCGGAAAGTCTCCACATCTTTGGAAGAGGAGGTACAGCCCAGGGAGCAGGTGGTCTCCAGGCTGGTGAGCTGACTCTGCAGGACATCTAGTCTCTCATCTGTTTGCTTTCTCACATTAGTCAGCTCGCCCTCTAGCAGGGGCATCACGGATCCATCCATGCCAGCTGGAGCACTGATGTTGCTCAGCTCCCCCACAATGGTCATGAACCTGTCCTCCAAGATTCTCACTTTATCATCGAATGATGTCCTCATGCCATCCACTTCTGACACCACCATGCCCCTCACACTGTCCTCCAGTGTTGGGCAGCAGCTGCCCATCTCCCTTTCCGTGGCATTGAGCCTGGACTCCAGGTCCTCAAAGCGCCCTTCAAAGAGGTTCTCCAGGGTGATGGTGGAGAGCTCTCCATCCAGTTGTGAATGCAAGTTCTTTTGGGACTCGGAGATGCTGTGGAGGCCCTTCTCCAGGATGTTCATGCGCTCAGTGAGGTAGTTTAGGTTGCTGCAGCAGCTCTCAACCACGGTCAATCCTTGGATCTGGGTCTCCAGCTGGGAGATCTCCTTCTTAATCTCTAGTTCCTTGCCGTCCAGAGTCTGCTGCAGCCGCAGGTTGGCGGCTTTCTCCTCCTCGCATTGCTGCTGCACCTCCTGGATCCTGAAGTCACAGGTGCTCTGTATTTTGCCCAGCTTCTTCTCAAAGCCATCCAGCAGCTCCCCCCGCAAATGGCTCAGCCGGCTGTCGATGTACTCCTCCAGCATGTCGATGGAGGTGAGGGGCGAGGGCCTGGCTGACTCCAGCAGGTGCTTGATCTGTCCATCGTGGTCTAGAACCATGCCATGTACCTCATCCAGCAGGTTTGTCTTGGTTTTCAGGATGTCGCTCACCTCAGTCACTTTGCCCAAGATCTCCCCCACCGGTGGGTAGGTGGCGATGTCTGCTTTGTCTGCTACATCCGCGATCCCTTCTGGGATGACCCCAAAGCCCACTGTGGCGTCAGGCACACTTGGGCTGTTCATCAGGGACCCAATCATCTTACTGGTATCCTCCTGGATGGCCAGACGCAGGTGGTCCCCCAGGCCATTCACCATATTGTGCAGAGTGTCATAGGATTGTGAGAGGTGCCTCACTTCCTCCTCCAGCCGGTCCAGCCTGTCCCCAAAGATGCCAGGCATCTTCCTACCTGTGTGAGAGAAGAGACATGAGGTAGGGGGAGAAGAAAAGATGGGTTATTGTTGTTCTTTCAGCCTTGCTCCTACTTTAATTGTAACTTCCTTGTGGCCCTATTGCTTGCCCCACTAGGCAAACTAATATCTGAGTGCAATCACAATGGTCACGGGGCCATGCATCTGCAGGTGGCTGATAGGTAAACCTGGCATAACCAGGGGTTTCTGCTTCCCATATTAATTACAGTCTAAGAAGTGAAAAGTGGAACAGATTCTCTGTTTCCCTCAAGTGGCCAGGTTCAGCACATGCAGCCCCGTCCGACTTGCTGATGATGGTGAACGGCGCAGTATTTGGCACCAGTGGTAGCGGCCTCTAGTTACTACAAGTAGGTAGTAGGAGAGTTTTAATGGTACCCACAAGAATGGGAGTTTTCAGTTCTATGTGTATCTA
Organism: Alligator sinensis; assembly: GCF_000455745.1. Lineage (NCBI taxonomy): Eukaryota > Metazoa > Chordata > Crocodylia > Alligatoridae > Alligator > Alligator sinensis. Next base: position 1,415,284 of record NW_005841865.1, read on the forward strand.
TATGTGTCACCAAAGGAACCAAGGATCCAGTAGCCAGATCCAACACTTGCTGAAGTGATTGGAAGAAACCCACAAACTTCACTGAGTTGTGGATCAGGCTTTTGCTTTCTAAGGTGGCATAGAATCAGGTACATGAAAGAGCAAGTTGTTTGACAGGAAGTTTGGTTTCTAGCAGCCTCCTCTAGGGCTCTTCCTCCTAGGGGAACCTATGTCATGAAGGGAGCCACTTCTTATCGAACTGTGCCTTCTCACAAGCACCCCTTCTCTGACACGTTCAGCAAAGCTTTCTCCCTGAACAGGCATGTCTAATGTGGCTGTGCAGTAGAATAGAACAATCCCCTGATTTACTGTCTGACAAGGAAACTGCTTGTAAAAATACACTTTTAGAAAGAGCAGTGGAGAGTCTGTTCAGGGCTAGCAACTTGAAAGGTAAGAGGTGGATCTGTGTGACTGGAGAGTAGTCTCCTGACCCTTTGAAAATCCACATGGCCTGCAGGGTATTTCCTGCCCTGGAGGGTGAATGCCAATGAGCACCTGTAAAATAAAGATGTTCCCTTCTTTCCAGATGGGAGGGATTTTTAAAGGGCCAGGAATGTACAGTATATTTCAAAATATGCTTCATTAGTTCCAGCTGCCTCTTCTGATGCAGTCTTCTGTGGCTGTCTGGCTGAAGACATGGTAGCATTTCAGAGCATACAATGGGAAGCTGCTTACTTTGTTTCCATTCTGCTCTGGATCTGGTGTCCTTTGTGATAATGATGAAAGGCAAGTGTTGTGAAGAGGGGCTCATGGTTACAGGTGTCTGGCTTGTGACCTCTCACAGACAGAGTGGGGTTATTCCTTTTGGGTCTGAGCTGGGTACATTCAATCCATTTTTGCTAAGGAAATTATTTGGCTCTTATATTTTAGAAGTGCTGAACCTGGGGTTTCAAAGGTGTGAGGAGCCCAGCTATTCCCCCCAGACCTGGTGAGGCAGTGCTTAGTGAGTTTAAATTTCAGGTCCTAGAAAATGGCAGGTGAATTGCAAGGTGGGAATATAAATGGGACTGAATTAGGTTCCTGTGCCTCAGACTGTGGGGTCTTCTACTGGAGTTTCCTAACCTCAAAGCTTCTGGCCTGCAAATGGTCCCTCCCATACTTCCGTCCCAGGCCCTTTCACATAACTGAGATTAGAATTGGGTGTTAACTTGTAGCTTTCTCTCCTGTGCTCTGCCTTTTCACCTTGGCCACTCCTTGGTTTTGCATATGTCCATGTACCACCAATGCCATGATGCCAGCATCACATTTGGCAAGTCCCTGTTGTCGACCCTTGAGTATTTCATGGGAGGCCACATTTAGATATCCACTTGTTGCAATGTAGTATACTGCTCCCACTCCCCCCCAGCTGACAGTATCCAGTGCATTGGCACTAAAATCTACTTTGCCCAGTGATTATTGGTGAATGCCACACAACCTTAGAATTTCTGTTCCCAAATGACCTGAGCTACAGGGCGTAAGGGTCCAAGCCCCAAAGGCTAAGCTCCAAGATTGCCCAACAACACTGGGCACAGATGCTTTGGCAGCTCTGGAAAATGAGGTCCTTTATCCTAAGCATGGGTAGCGTGTAGGTAACCACTGGCCATCATGCTGTATGGCATGGGTAGCTCAAGTGTGAGCTGGAAAGACCTTCTTTAGTGGGGAGAGAAGAGGTGCTTGCCCCAAAGCCCATTTGAGTCTTGCCCTGCCTTCTAAAGTGGCTAACAATGAGGCCAGCTATGTCACTGATTTTTGTCAAATTGACCTGGGTGTGTGAAATCAAAGCAAAGGCAGCTCCCCAGTGACTCACCGTAGTAGCTTTTCTTTGGTCCTGGAAATTGGTCTTGGTGGATTTTTGGATGAGGAGGAATTCTGGGGCCTGGAAACAGCTTCTGACTGGGAGGCAGCTTAGGGCTAGGGTGTTGGGGCAATAAGCCTGGTTGGTCAGTGGGGCTGTCATGGCAGCCTTCTCCCATGAACCCAGGGCAGCACCTCCATGCCAGCTCTGTCACTGTCTTGTAGCCGATTTTGTACCTGGGTCTGAAGAAGGTGCGGTACCTTGTTGGAGACAGGGAAGGAAGGGAGAGCAGGGTTAGGAGCTTAAATCTAGACTTGGAGCAACTGGTCACAGAGGGAGTAGTCCGAAGCAGCCACCAGTTCCATCTTTTGAAATCCTCTGTAAAAACATGTTGGACATGATAATTATTTATCTTTGTTGGAGTTTCTGTTCCTGGACTGCTCTGGCTCCCTCTTCTCATCATCCCATTGTTATGCATTTGTCTCTGGGCATGAACACAATACAAACAATACCGTGCTTTGTTCAGGGATTATTCATTGACTTAGTTGTATTCTGGTGGAGCCAACAGGCCTCAGACAAATGTGGAGCCCAGCGTTCCAAGTCATGTACAAACAGAAGAGACAGAAGTCTTTCCCCCAACAAGTCTTCAACCTAGACAGATGAGATAGTTACAGGAGGAAACAGAGATGGGAAAAAGGGAGAACGTACAGGCGGAGGGATGGTTTATACAATTTTCTTTTCTTTTCACTATGGCATTCTCATTGATTTTAAAAGACTATTAACAGAATTGTAGTATTATTGGCTGCAGCTAGTGCTGTAGCAACTAGAAGCCACGCAAGACAGAGTCCTCAGTATAGTAGGTGCTATACAAATGCACCCTCGGTGGCAGCTATAGGATGGTTCAAATATCCTTTAAACAGATGCTCATTCCTCTATATTCCAAAAAATGTCTCCACGATGGACTAATGTTAACATTAATCCAGCAATTTTTTTTCTTTACCGGGTAGAACGTCTGGCTGTATGCACTAGAGGGCAGCAGCACAACAGTTGTACTGCTCTAGCAGAAACTGTTCAAGTAGGACTGGTAGATGTGACAGCAACTATCCTCTGCATTTCTCTTGCCCCTTTCCATCCACGGGTCCCAAAGCATTTTACTAGCATTAGTGAACTGAGCTCTTCAACACAGCTGTGAGGCTAAGGGACCTATCCAAAGACAATCCCTCTCTGTGGGTCAGAGCTGCCATAGGCTAGAAACAGACATTGCATTTGTCATGCCTGTGCTGGTTCTGGAGCAAGAATATTCCAGGACTGGGATGCAGACACATCACTCTTCTAATCTGGTTTTAGTAAGCAGCTGAATGCATTGCTGCTTTTCTGATTCACTGATGCAATCCCAAAATAATTGTACACACATACTTTGCAATATCCCTGTTATTACCTCTTACCTGGGGAACTTTTTTTGTAAGGATTTATCCTAGGACAACAGACATGGATGTTTATACAATTGTACCTTGTCCCAGTATAACATGGATTATGCTGGGATAAATGTGATGTCCATTGTTGCCACAGTACTTTGGAGATGCTCATTATTTGGAGATGATAATTATTAAACATCACATCAAGCTTTCTTTGTACGATATAAGCTGCTCACTTCCTGCACCCCCCTAGCCTCATCCCCACTCTGCTTTCCCTCCCCCTCTGCTGAATCAGTGGTATCACTGTCCGGGATTCCACAGGCGTTTGGGGAGGACTGGATTGCCCCTGCCATCCCCAACCTCAGTTCTAGCAGCATGCCAGGGATGCTGGACTAGCTAGGAGCATGGAACCAATCTGGATGAACTGACCCAAATCTCTGCTCCTGAAGACCAACTGAGCCAAAATCTTAGTAGAGTTGGTTGGAAAATGGAGTTTCTGCTGCTGAGGATATCCCAGTATTTGGAAATGTCCTTTTGTTCCAAATCAGGATGGAAAAAAAAAAAAAGAAAATGGAAATTCTGTAAGGTTTTGTTCCAGAAACACCAACATGTCTTTGTTGAACCCAGAATAATCCCTCACTTTCCTACAGCCCATTTCACTGGAGGATCTCAAAGTGCTTTACAGAGAAGGTCACTACCATCAGTGCTGGTACATGAGTGGGGTCTGGGAAGCACAAAGGGTCTGTCACTTGCCCAGGGGCACCCAGGAAGTTATAGCAAAGCTGGGAAGGGAACCTTTCAGAGGAGTTATCTCTGCTTGGTCATGCTAGTCAGATAAATGTCATGTGAGCTAAAATACTAAATATTTAAAAGTTTGATGTTGCAATAGAATATTAAACACCATATTCATGTCAAGGCAGGAGAGACCAAATGAAATGTCAAAATGAAATGCTCCATTCCCTTTGGAATCCTTTCACATTATTTCCACAGAAAACATCCATAGCATCAATGATTTCTCATGGAACAGCTGAATCCCAATTGCGACAAAATAACATTTTTGGGCAGAAATGTGTGATGGGTTCTGACTGGTTTTTAGCTGGTGCCCTCGAAACTTCCATCCCACCAGCCACACAACAGCAAGGCACAGGATATGTGGTATTTAGGTGCCAGGGCCAAAGGAAATCTTCCACAGGTGAACACCTTGGGTTGTTCTAATATGAGTGTGGACATGCACTGCTACAAGAGAAACCAATACACCTAGATAAACTGGGGTTAAGCAATGAGCTGGTACGTCTGTCCACAGACACACAGGCACATCTACATTTGTCTTCATGAGTGAAATGCAAACATGCCCTTGTCTGCAGACAGGTGGCTGCATACAGGTATTGATATGTTCACACGTAGAGCTCTGCACCTTCTCCAGAGGATTAAAGACACAGAGCTACTGGAAGAGGGTTGCTATAGCTCAGCTGCTTCCATTGCGTGTGAAGGGAACACAGGGTTGTTTTGTTTCTAATCCATTCAGGGATACTCTGGGAAGGGTTTGATAAGAGGTCAGTCTCTTCACCTTCTCCATGGAAGCTCACGCGATGCCGGAAGCTGCCCTGTGCTGCCGTTTGTTTGCTATTTGGTTGGAAACACAAGTGAGAAAAGAAGAGCAAGTGTTGGAAAAACCAACTTTATTACTCCTCCCACCAGAAGGCTCCAAGTTACTATGGTATTTTTTTATAGAGCATAGAAACCTGCCCGGAAATATCATGGTGAGCAGTAAAAGGCAGACTGCCGAGCCGAGCCACAACATTGGCACACGCCACTACCTCAGCTCTCCCCAGAAACCTGGGCTGCAGCTTGATGCTTTCTTTTGCTTGGCAGACAGCTGGGTTGTAAATGGAACAAGAGCTCTTGCTGGAGAAGGGGTGAGCGAGGCGTTAGGCACGTGGGGTGCTGCCTTCCATGCCGTGCTGCCCTCCGGCACCACAGGCAATGAGGAACGTGCAGCACTTGTGCAAATGAGACAGCCCCCCAGCTCTCTGAGTGTCAACAACAGGAAGTATTTATTGCAGCTGGATAAACATTTGCCAATGGCCCCTGTGCCTGGAAAAACTATGTCTCTCTAGCATGCAGCGTTCCAAGCCGTGTAAAAAGTTCAGCTGGCAGGTTCAGCTTCACTCTGACACTGGCCTGATTTCAGCTCCAAGGTTTAGATGAAAGGCAAGGATGAGGTGGGACAGGGAAGGAGGAGCACCAGCCTGGTACCACCCCCCTCCCCCCAACAAGTGGGGACTAGTCTGAAGGGGTGGGTACAGTAGGTGCACATCTGGCCTCTGCTGAAAAGCACTGGAACAGCTCAGCTCTGTGTCCTAGTTCCTGGGCTGGTGAAGCTCCTTTTGGTGAAGCAGACTTTGACTCCCATGTTGGTGGCCAGAGTGGTGGTGTGCACAGTGGTGGACGCCTGGAATTTTGCACTCCACACAATGAGATGCGAACGCCCACAAACCTCAGGTGCTTGAGCGTGAGCTGTCTAATGAGGGGAGCATATAAAGAGCAGGGGTAGGGTACACTCTGCCTCCCTATTGGATGAATCAGGAAGGGGCATTAGAGACCCTGCTGGGCTGTTAAGTAGCACTGATTCATGCTCAGCTCATATGGAATGGACTGGGGGTCTGAGTCCTACCCCAGCTCATGCGGATGTGGTGTAGGCCTACGTAGCTACAGCATTCAGCCTGTGACAACTGTCAGATTCCAACAGCGTTTGTAGGGAAGGGAGTTAGCAGGGTGCAAAAGGAATATGAGAGTTTTCCTGCTTTTTGCTGGGGTTCATTCATCACTCTCTCACCAAACTGTTGCTGCTAGCAAAGGCTGGGAGTCCAAGCTCCAGGGTTCTGCATTAGTTCTGCTGCTTGCTGCCCACCATGCAAGGCCACATTTCCATGACAGCTAGGTCCCCAACAGGCACCCAGTATAAAGAGCTCTTGTGAAAGACCCTCTAAGACCTGGTTTCACTAGTGATGAGCACATGCAGCTCCCACTGGCTTCACTGGGTGATGGGGAGAGCTCTGCCCCTCTGAAAATTAGACTTTTCACTTCTCCATGCCTCAGTTTGCCCTATTAATGAAAGGGGATGACAACTCTGCTTTGCATCCCTCAGGGCAAGGCCAGGCCTCACAAATGTTTGTAGGGGCCTCTGGATCCTTGGGTGCAGGTGGTAGAGAAGCACAAGTCATACGGTTCTATGGTGGTGTCATATGGTCATACGGTTCATATGGAGCTGTTTGAAGCACTGACATTTTTCACTAAAAGCCTCTGCTTGCCACAAAAAATGGATTTTTGGTTACTCCCTCTCCCCCCTCTTTCCTTATGTCTGGCACACAGAGTATCTTAATTTGCACATGCTGCCACACTGCCTCACACCTCTAGGCTAGTAGCCTCATGTCCCAGAAGAGCCAAACCATTCCTGAAAAGAGATGGCAGATCTGTGAGGAAGGACCCCTGCCTCATGGACACTAATGCCAGGCAGGGAGACTGGCTCCCTCAGTGGGAGCAGAGGCGCTCAGGGCAGGGCATGGAAAACCTGCAGTCAGGATTCTCTTACCATCCCAGAGGGGAGGTTTCTTCCTGACCACAGACAGACAATGGCTGTCCTTTGTCTTGAACCATGAGGGTTTATAATTTATCTTACTGAATGCATCTGTGATGGATCCTACCAGTCATGAACATACTAATCTTTTTCTGTGTCGTACTAAGTTCTGGACTGTGATGCTGTCCTGTAGCAAGGAGTCCCATGGGTTGGTTATGCTTGTAGAGAAAAGTATGTCCTTGGTTGGTTGGTTTTTGGTGTGCTGCCTTTCAGTTTTACTCATGGCCCTCCATGCTGTAAGAATGGGTAACTAGGACTCTTTTGAGAGAGGTAGTTAGCTGTGTTAGTCTGAAGTCAAGCAGAAGGCAAGGTAAAGATGCACCTTATAAACTAACTAAATCAGAGATTCATAAGCTTCTGAGAGTCAGAGCTCACTTCATCTTTGCATGTCCTTTCATAGCATCTGATGAAAGAGAGAGAGAGAGAGAGGAGTCCATGAAGAGTGGTTGCTCCTTAAGGATGCAATCCTTGAAGCACAAGGGAAGTCCATCCCAGCCTGAAGGAAAGGTAGCAAAAGGGTTGGGAGATCCCTGTGGCTAAATAGGGGACTCCTGGGCCTCTTGTATCTGAAAAGAGAAGCCTACAAAGATTGGAAGTCAGGTAACATCACCAAGGAGGATTATTCGGCACTGGTCCCACCTGTAGGGAGCAAACTAGGAAAGCCAAGGCCAAAACTGAACTCATATTGGCTACGGGAATCAATGGCAACAAAAAGTCCTTCTTCAGATACATGGTTGTTGGAAGAAAAACAGGGACAACATTTGACCCCTGCTAAACCAAATGGGGCAGCTGACAACGGCAACCAGGAAAAAGCTAATGTCCTTAACGACTATTTTGCATCAGTCTTGCACCAGCCCAAGGGGATCACCCTGCCTAACAAGATGCAGAATTGCAATACGGCAAACACATACTCATCAGTAGTGAAGGCCTCGTGAAGGGACACCTTGGGAGGCTAGACACCCACAAATCAGTTGGTCTGGAGGGAATGCATCCGAGAGTGCTAAAAGAACTGGCTGACATCATAGTGTGGCCATTGGCAAGGATATTTGAGAACTCATGGCACTCAGGTAAGGTTCCTGAGGATTGGAAGAGGGCCAATGTGGTGCCCATTTTCAAGAAAGGAAGGAAAGAAGATCCAGAGAACTAAAGGCTAATCAGTTTGACCTCAATCCCTGTAAAGATATTGGAAAAAATCATCAAAGAAACCATTAACAACAGGCTAATGGAATACAATATCCTGAAGGATAGCCAACATGGCTTCATTGTGGATAGGTCTTGCCTGATGAACCTCATTTCCTTCTACGACCAGGTGACACATCGCCTGGACAAAGGAGTGGTGGTTGACATCATCTACTTGGACTTCAAAAAAGCGTTTGACTTGGTCTCCCATTAAGTCCTCATGGTTAAATTGGTGAACTGTGGCCTTGACAACCTCACGGTCCAATGTCTTGGGAACTGGCTCCATGGTCAGACCCAGAAAGTGATAGTCAATGGAACCATGTCAACATGGTGCATAGTGACCAGTGTGTCCCCCAGGGCTCCAGACTCAGACCAGTACTTTTTAACATATTTATAAATGATCTGGACTCAGGTATCAGAAGCGGACTGGCTAAATTTGCTGATGACACCAAACTATGGGGAAGTGTGGTCATGCTAGAGGATAGGCTGGCGATTTAGGCCAACATGGATAGGCTTGCAAGGTGGGTGGACCAAAACCTGATGGCACTGAACATGGAGAAATGCAAGGTGCTCTACCTCAGGGGGGAAAAAAATCCACATCACACCTATAGGCTCGGCAGTGCTAGACTCACTAGCACCATGACCGAAAGGGACTTGGGGGTCATGACTGACCACAAGATGAATATGAGCCACTAAGGCGATGCCACAGCCAGCAAAGCAAACAAAACCCTGGCTTGTATCTATCAATGCATCTCAAGCAAAACCCAGGAAGTCATCCTTCCGCTGTACTCGGCCTTGGTGAGGCCATAGAGTACTTCACTCAGTTCTGGGCTCCGCACTTTAAGAAGGATGTGAAGAAGCTTGAGAAAGTCCAGAGGAGAGCCACACGGATGATCAGAGGTCAAGAGAACAAGTCTTATGAGGAGAGGCTGAGAGACATGGGACTCTTCAGCCTGTAAAAGCAAAGGCTCAGGTGGGGCTTGGTGGCGGCCTATAAATATATTAGGGGTGTGCACCAGGAACTGGGAGAATGTCTGTTCACCATGACACCCCAAGGGAAGACAAGGACTAATGGTCACAAACTCCAGGAAGATCGTTTTAGACTGGACATAAGGAAAAACTTCTTTACTGTCCAAGTTCCCAAAGTCTGGAACAGTAAAAGCAAAGGCTCAGGTGGGGCTTGGTGGCGGCCTATAAATATATTAGGGGTGTGCACCAGGAACTGGGAGAATGTCTGTTCACCATGACACCCCAAGGGAAGACAAGGACTAATGGTCACAAACTCCAGGAAGATCGTTTTAGACTGGACATAAGGAAAAACTTCTTTACTGTCCAAGTTCCCAAAGTCTGGAACAGACCCTCCAGAAGTGGTGGTACCTACTTTGGATGCCTTTAAACACATTTGGATGCTTATCTTGCTGGGATCACTTGACCCTAGCAGACTTCCTGTCCCTCGGGGGTGGGGAGCTGGACCCGATGATCTTGCGAGGTCCCTTCCAGCCTGAATGTCTATGAATCTGTGAAATCTATGACGTGAGCTCTGGCTCACGGAAGCTTATGCATCTTTGATTCAATAAGTCTATAAGGTGCATCTCTACCCTGTCTTCTACCTAGGAGTGTTGCTTACCCTTTCTGCCCTTCCAACTCGGACATGTCTCCTTGCTTCTCTCTAAATAAAACCTTCTCTCCCCATTCAGATGTCTCTCTCCCCTCTAACCTTTTCATTGCCTGACTCTACACTCCCTCCTACTACTGCTCCATCTCTGACCAGAAATGAGCACCACAGTCATGCTTCTGTTCATGGCTCCGCTACGGATGTACTGTGTGGTCTTGGGCAAGTCACTCTCCTTCCCTGAGCCACAGGACCTCACCTGTGAAACGGGTTCCCATACTCCAAAGGAAAGTGCAGTATGAGTGGCAAAGGATCTTTTGCTCGCTAGATTATTGTCAGGGAACACGTGAAACTGGGAGTTCTGGGAGTTGAACTCTGAGGACTAGATCCAGAGCTAGACTTCCCCAAAGTTCAAGGGGGCTGGGAATTGAGGACCCAGGTTGGGCCTGTCTCCACCCTCCACCCATATTTGCTGCCGTCCATGCCACAGCAGGAACAGAAATTCAGTGCAGGTTGGCCTGCTCCTGACTCCTGTGTTACTTTGTACTGTTGGTAGCAGAAGAGTACATTGAAGTCCTGGCTGAGATCAGAGCGTTCCTGTGCTACGTGCTGTGCAGACACAGAGACAGTTTCCATCCCAAAGAGCTAACAGTCCAAACTGACTAGACAGGCAAAGGATGGGCAAGAAGACAGAGGCCCCAAGAGGCGGCCTGACTTGCCCAAGTTCAGATAGCAAATTAGTGGCAGCGCCAGGGGTACAGCCCTGATCTCTTGAGACTGAAGCTGCTATCCCATCAGCTGGGCCATGCCTCTTCTGGTGTTTCATTGAGGCAAACCTATGGATTCCCTGCTGTTACTGTAAGTAGGAACCCAGGTAAGCCTCATCCAGACACGGTGCAGGCAGCCCAGCTCTGGGACAGCGACAGGAAAACTACATGCTTGCACTGCAGTGCGAGTATGTCTCACATGAGGGCAGATGCTTCTCCCAGCTGAGTCTCCAAGACCCCACCATCTCCCCAAGGTCACAAGCATGACTATATCCCAAGGATACTCACAGGACTTTCCCTGGGCACTTAGGCCCCCAGCTGCACTTGTGATACTCCGCCTTCACGTAGCTTTCGGCCCCATCCTGCAGGGCACATGTCACGTTCCTCTGTACCACATATGCGCAGTAACTCCTACAGTGGGAATAACAGACCACAGTCAGGAGGGAGCAGCAAGGAATCCTCTGCTGGGGGTGGAGGGGAGCACTGCGACCAACCCCCATAGAAGGGAGTGGCACAAAAGACCCGTCCAGTCCAGGATTTACCTGCAACTGGCTAATGCCTGCGCCTGAGGTCTCCTATAGGGTTAGGCAGCTAGAGGGCTCCCTCAGTCTGCTCGTTCACTTGGAATAATTAATTAACCAACACCACTGACCTGGAAAAGTCACAGCAAGAGAGCTCAGACTGGAGCCCCCCGCCCCCATGAGCCCCACATCCAACTGTATGCTGGAGTCTGTAGGAAGGAATGGGAAGAGCTGAAAGTGGCGTGGACTTTTTTTTTGCATTGGTGAATCTGAGGCATGCCTCTGAGCACTGCTGTGCAGGCATGGTCCCTGCACTGCCCCTTGCTGCATCAGGATGCACTTAAAGCAGAAGGAGGAGCTGTGCTGTGCAGTAAGGAGTGAGGTGTTGGGTTCCAAGGTATCAGGAGCTCCTTCAAGAGAGGTCCTGAGTCCAGATACCCTTAGCTACATTACCCATCTCTGCAATGTGTGGCCATCCATAAGGCATGGAGCTGGCCCCTGTGGATGGGGCCGCTCAGATGCTTGATGAGGATAAGCACCCAGAAGCCCTGCTCCTCAGAACAACCATGTGCAGAAGTCTCCCGTGTCTAGGGCTGCCAGGATTGCACCATGGACACCTGAGTGCCTTTGCTCTGGCTCTCTCAGGAGGTCAGCTCACATGGTCTCCAGAGCTCTCTAGGTTTGGCTGGGTATAAACCCAGGCTATACTTTGAGGCTGCTGCTTCTCAGTCTGGCTGTGACTCAGCAGGGAGAAAAAGTAGCAGGGAAAAATCAGCCCAAGATTTCCCCTCCCGTGAGGGGCTCCAGGCTGCGGTTGGGTCTGATGAATTGGGGCCGGTTTTCCCGATGCTAATATAATTCCTTCTGGGACTTCCCCTCCCTTCAGCTGTAACAACCCCAGAAACCACAGAAGGGAGGTGCTGCTGCTGCTAGTGCCAGCCCTGTCAAGCCTCAGGAAACAGAAGGGCTAACGCTTCTCTATTGTGGAGGGGCACAGTGTTTCCCTGCCGGCGAGTGAATGGCTTTGGGACTCAGATCTACATTCTTCTCTACATGGACATGGGTGCATCTAACATCTCTGCTTAGGGTTACAACAGAGATCGAACACTCCAGGTTCTGCTCTCAACCCAGAGCTCAGTGACGCTGCAAGACCTCAACCCAGCCTTCTGCATGTGCTTACAGTCTAGGGAGGGAGCTCTGGTTGCAGGATGCATGCACACAGTCTGCTTCTCCATACACCCAGCTCTCTACCTGTCCACAAGTGCTGATGATGGTCTCCCCCCTCCCACAGGACCCTTCCTGGCTGGTGGCTGCCCCTTTGTCCTCAGTCACTAGGCTCCTCTTGCCTGCAAGCCTGCATTGAGATGGGCTGCACAGACTCCATGCAACTGCTTTGTATTTTTGCTAGAGTCCATCTCATGCAGGGCACAGAAATCCAGTGCAGGCTGCCCTGCTCCTGCCTCCAGCTAGCAGTCTTCTAATCTATCTTGATGTGTAGGCAAAATTGATCCATGTTCCTTCCCTCCAGCCTCTCAAAAGTCTTTGGCTTCAGCAGGGCCATTGACTCCCTGCTTTACCTGTGGCAGGTTAGGGTGTTATGGCTTGTGTTTTTCAGGGTCGATTGTGTAGCTTTGCTAGTAGGTTAGACAATGGATTGGTATAGGATGGTTTGGATAGAGATGATCCTGCCTCTGGTGGGGGAGGTTGGGCTAGATGACGTTTGGAGGTCCCTTCCAGCTCTACTTTTCTATGATTCTATGATAGGATTTGAGAACATACTTAAATCACCGAGTGGTCCCACCTGCACTGCAAGACTGAACCACACTGGAGCTTCAGATGGGACAACTGTTTTGTAACCAGCTCCTTCCCTCTGGTAGTTCTTATGGTGTAGACAGGGTCTTAGCAAAATTTAAGCTGGTTTTGCACTTGTTTTCCAGACCCTGAGAAAACAAGGCCATTAGCTGGGGCCTCTTCACCTGCTCTATCTGTATCTCCCTTATGGGGAATAGCCCCACCCCTAATTAGTAGCTTGCCTGAGTGGTAAAACCCTGGGCACCTTGCAGTTGCCAGTGGCTGAAGCAAATGAGCCCTGGGCTGTGTCACTTGGTGCCAGTGGGACAGTTGATGTGCCCAGCAGGACAGTTCTGCCCTGTCATGTTCTTTCTTTTCCAGTGGCAAAATGCTGCCAAGTCACAGTTCATTTTCTGTGATCGCTCAGCCTCTGATCCATGTGGGAGCCCAGTTGGCAGGGTGGAGTAGCACATGCAATAGGATCAAGCTGGGCACTTGTGGATTGAGGTCAGGAAAGGAAGGCAAAGCAGGGAGGATGCAGGTGTAGTGCTAGGGACAGTTGGAAGCTGGGGCGATTTTAGTACCATGCAGGGAGGCAGGGAGAACCAGATGGGCCATGCTGCCCATAGGGGCAGAGACAACAGAGAATTTCAGAGGAGGATTAAGGGGACAGCAACACAGCAGATGGCTCTGGAGGCGCAGAGAAGGCTGCAGGGATAAAGCCAAAGGTTGAGATGGCTGCAGTGAGTCTATGGGAAAAAGCAGATGGGGCTCAGTGAATTCATGGGGGTAGGAAACAGCACTGTGATGTAAGAAGGTCGTGTTGTCTGATGCTAAACCACAAACTAGGAATGGCTCTGGTTGTCCAAGCATCCCCCGTCTAGGACAGAGGCAGCAAGGAGGTGCAGCATCACAGACTTCACCTCTAGGAGATCATTCTAGTTTGGTCACAAAGGAAGCAAGTTGGGGTTCTCAGTCTAATTCTTAAGGTGCGGTTGTCCAGTCATCCCATGTTGCGCCATTGCTTAGGCACAGGTGGCAGGGTCTGCTCATGAGAGGAGCAGAGCTAATACAGCAAAGGATAGCCTCCCTGGGGTTGAGGTGTTCTGGGAGGGTGCCAGATCTAGAATAACAATGGGAGCCTGTCAGGAATGAGGAGCATTAATTAGAGAAGTGGGTATGTGTGTATATCCTGCCCAGACCTGCTTGCATCATGTTTGGCTACATTCAGCATTATCAGCCTCCTCTCCATACAAAAGAGCTGAAGTATCCTGATTTGGTTTCCCATGGAGCATTCTCTCTGCTCCCTCATAAATGGAGGAAAAAAGATAATCCAGCTTTCCCACTCACTGGACTGAGGCTGAGCTTTCTCTCCCTGTTATTCCAACTTTCATGGGTTTGGCTGAGACAGTATCTCAGTGGTTCTCAACCACTAGGTTGAGAGACCAGGGTGCCACAAGATCTTTTGAAGGGTGCTGCAAGCTGTGAGGAACTAAGCAGATAAATTCAGGCCAGACTTCTGCCCTGCCCCTCTGCAAGGAGGCAAGCGCTTTAATAAATTAGTTTTTTTAATGGGGTGCTGCTCAGTTCACACAAGTTATGGCGGTGTGCCTCGAGTCGAGTAAGGGGGGCCTTGAGTCTAAAAAGCTTGAGAACTGCTGCCAGTAAGGGGTGCCTTGAGTCTAAAAAGCTTGAGAACTGCTGCAGTAGCTGGGCATGTTGGAGCGGAAAGAAGGAGGGGCAGAGCTGGGCTGAGGGCATGACTGTAGAGAAGCTGTGATCTACTAGTACTTCCCAGCCCATCTGCCAAGCAGCCCCAGCTAGCTACAGTGCCAGACCAGCCAGAGCAAGGGAAAGCATCTTCATTCCCCCACTGTCACCCACTGGAAGGCTGGAGCACTGGGTGAAGGGTGGAATTCCAGGGGAGGGTAGTAATGAGTTAGCACAGGAGCCTGGCCCATCCTGCCATGGGGGAGGAGGAAGATATTTGGAAGCAGTGGCTGCCAATGGTGGCAGCAGCTAATGGGGCAGAAGGAGGTAAACACTATGAGAAGGAGGGAACATGGGAGGGCCCGGTGAGAGGATGGAGTGAAGCACTGCGGGGGGGAAGGGCGGGGAACACATCAAACTGAAGAGCATCCCCTAGGCAGTGCAAGTCCCAGAGGAGCCACTAGCATTGGTCTCAGGGCGACCACTCTTTAAAGCAGGGGTGGGCAAAATGGGGCCCGTGGGCCGGATGTGGCCCACCGGGCCATTCTATTTGTCCCGCAGGGCCCCTTGAAAATTTGAAAATGAATACTGTATTTATCTGCCCCTGGCTGCTTGTCATGCGGCCCTTGATGGCTTGCCAAAACTCAGTAAGTGGCCCTCTGCCCAAAATAATTCCCCTCTCCTGCTTTAAAGGCTATGGTTACCTTTAAAATCAATCCAATCAGCCCTGCACAGGACTTAAATTGACCCAATAAATAGCATCTGGGACCCAACAAGAGGCCAGGGAAAGCAGGGCTGCATGTTTCAAGAGCGCAGCTGCCCCAGGCCAGATGAGGAGGGGTCTCTGCTCCATCACCACACGGTCTCTGCAAGCACTGGCAACTTCCCACCAGGGACAACCATTCTGACCCAACCCTACCAGTGCTCTCTGGTGCCCCCTCTGTGTGCCCTGAAGAGCCCTTTGATTCTTCATCCCCATCTCTAACTGGTCACTCCCCCACACACTATCCCCTCGAGAAACAAGCTCCTCCAACCTGTCTAGGAGGCTCCATCCCCCTGAAGCCCCAGGATGTGCTGCCTGGTTCTATCTAACCACAGGGACAAATTCTGCTTGGGGTGGCACTGGTAGGAATCCAGTCAGTCATTAAGCTTTGCACAGGGCTGCTCCAGCCTAGAAGCCAGCTCCTCTTCTCAGTTGGAAGAAAGGCAGTGCTTGAATTTACCATCAATTTTTAGCCACGATGTCCTTGCAAACTCCTTGCAATGCCTTATTAACAAAGCCAGCAAGCAAGGCAGGTAGAGATGGTAGCCACCCTCCTCAGAACCACAACCAGCCAGGTAAAAAGTGAGCGGACTGGCTGACTTCTTCCAGAGAGACCCCTTCCCTTTTGTCCCCACCTGTGGCTAAGTGGTGTCCAGCCGCAGCTGCTGTTTGAGCCCTGTGCAGCTGGAAAACTTACAGGTGCTTGGCCACCTCGTGCTGGCACTGCCACTGCCACTATTTATTGCCCCCATCATCCCTCATAGTTCTTCCTAGAGCGGCCTGGAGCCAAAGGCTGGCCCCTCTGCTGCAGCTGCAAGAAAGAAAGTGAGTTACCTCTTTCCAGCCCCTTTTCCAGAAGCTCATTCCAGATTTTTTTTTTAAACCCAATTTAATCTGCTGCTCTGGGCTGGGCCAAGGGGCCCTGGCACCAAACCCCAAAGTAGTGCAGCTGCTCCCCCAGAGCTACACTTCCAGGGGCAAGTCTCTGCCCCAGCCTCACCCCCCCCCCCCGCGAGACCCGATCCCTCGTGGCAGGGCTCGGCGGTGGCTCCGCATCCCCGATCGCCTGGAAGGAGAGACCCGAAGCAGCGACTTACTTGTGTCTGCCCATGGGCTTGCCCGGGCTGAGCTGCGGGCTGGATCCGGAGGTGTAGAGGTTGTATCGGCTGCTGTAGGGCACGGGGGGCGGGTGGTGGTAGAAAGTCCCTTTGGCATCGGCCAGAGCGATCAGCGTCCCCAGGCAGAGGGAGCGGAGCAGAGCCCCGCACAGGGGTGTCCCGGCCGCGGCGCTCGTCCTGCTCATGTTCCCCGGCCCCGGCGCGGGGCTGCAGCCGCCGGGCGACCTCGCTCCTCCGGCCGCGGAGACCTGCGGGCTCCGCGCTCGCTCGCTCGCTCGCTTTTGTAGCCTCCTTGCACTTCCCCTCTGCCGTCTCCGCACCAGCCCCGGCTCCGCTAGGGCAGGGGAAAGGCGGGTCCAGCTCCCTGCATTAGCATAATACTACAGCCATCTCCTCCTCCTCCTCCTCCTGCCCTTTGAAATGCTCGCCCGTCAATCAGACAGCAGCCCCCCGCCGGCAGCGCCGAGCCCGAGCTTAGCGGAGAAAGGAGAGAAACAAAAGCAAGGAGGAGAGAGAGATGCCGAGGGTGAGGGAGAGCAGGGCTGGAGGGGAGGGTGTCCCAAGCCAGGGTCACTTTTACCCTCTTTTTTGCAACAGGCCCCTGGAAGGCTCCGGCCCCTGCCAGCTGGGTCCTGCCACCCCTGCCAGGGGGGCAGGTGCTGGGGGCAGTCCACAGGCTCTAACAAAAGTCACCTGAGGTCTGAGGGGACGTCCCCTCACCTTGGCAGGGGATGGAGAGCCTGAGCACCAGTTTTGATGGGCAGCCAGGCTCCTCTGACCCAGGTGGTAAAGGGCATCTGCTCTTCCTGGGCATTTAGGAAACTCTCCCAGGGTAGGGAGAGAGGAGAAAGAAAGAGAGAGATGTGTAAAACAACTGAGCTTTCAGTTACAAGGCTTTCTTCCCCCTCCCTTGTAGAGATGCCAATACAACAGGTGCATCCTAGGCACTCTGCTGGTGTGTGGCCACAGTGTGCCTAGGTAGCTTATGCTGGATCTGTGTTGCTCCTGATTTCCATGGCTATGGCTGGCACATTCCTGTTGGTTGCATGGGGGCCAGGGTGGACACAACAATCCCAATGCCTGGACAGTGGCAGTTGGCACCAACCTGGACACTGTATTGTTAAAAAGAGGCACCAGAACTGAGAAACTAATTGGGTCGGAGAGAGTCCATGGTGTTTGGTTTGGTCAGGTGGTTTAGTGTCCTTTGTAAAGGTTCGTGAATGCCCTAGTGAGGAGAATGATGTGCGGAAACAGCCAGCTAAAGTCTGCTGCAGCTGAAAGGGAAGGGATGATCCAAGTTCTCTCGGGACCAGCAGACCTCATGCACCCAAATGCATTGCCCCGTGGTGCACTACTACTGGTGGTGCGTACTCCTGTGGGGCGCCACTGTCCCATTCTCTGTCCTATACATTGTTGTGTTTAGCAGCGATACATATTCATGTCACCAGCCCATTGTGTTCCTTGTGGCCACTGCCCTCAGGTGAGACTTGCCACTGACTGTAGTCTTATCTTCCTGGGACCCCTTCTGCACTCCAAGATCATTGTCCATTACTGTATGATTCAGTACAATACATGAAAATGCCTGTCACTTGTAGCATCCCTGCATCTTGACACTATGGCTGTATAGTCAGGCCAGGGAACTGTCTGGTGGGTGGCTATGAAAGGAAAGTGGGTGTGGAGGGAGAAGAACCACTTTCCCACTTCCATAGAAATGCTTTCTCCAAAGTCTGTCAGTCCAGAGGCCAAGTATGGGTCCTGGCTGGACAACAACACTCCTGCTGTCCAGCAGAGGTCACTCCATCTCACCGGAAAGGTGAACTGATTCCAAACCCAGCAAGGAGGATGCAGTAGCCCCAAACAAATAGGGCCAAGGCTGTGTCACACCTTGCCCACTGCCTGTGGGAGACTTACACAAGCTAGTATTCCCCCACCGCTGATTTCTCCCTTGGCATCCCTCAATGCCTGAGGGTAGTGGCCACGCGCTCAGACAGGTGAAGAGAAACAACAAAAAAGTGAGTTCCATTTGTTTTCCATGGACAAGCGAGAAGCAGCTTAGCAGCACCAGAGGGGAAAGGATCCAGGCTCTGAGACACTGTGTGGGCACAAATAAATTACATATCTGGGCAAAAGGAGCCTTCTATTAGATCAAAAATTGATGCAAACATATTGGCGGGCAAAGAAAATCTTCCAGTGGCCATAGAAAGGTAAGGCAGGAACACAACAGAGGAGGAGAGTCACATAACAAACAGTGTGCCCATTTGAATGGCTAGTTCTTCCCACTGCATGCTGTGCCACGTGGCTTCAGTGTTAAGCAGTTTTTATCCCTGAAGTGGGTGTTTCCTGCACAGTGCACTTCATGATAAATGAAGGGATTCCCCAATGGTTGGTAGGTCTGTCTGTTTAATTTCTAAGCCTCTTTGAGCTCTTGTAGGAGGGAGGATTTGTACAAATTCTGTACAAACAAGAGGAAAGATGTCATGGTGAGCTGGCTAAGCACTCCAGTGCCAACGCTAAGAATTAGATTTGTTTTCATGGCCCAAACACTTCTTCCCTGTCCATGTGTATTTGATACAGCCATGAAGAACAGCAGACTCCACCTGTGCCCAAGACTGTCTGATTTTGTTTTCTTGGAGAAGGAGCTTGGGACCCTGGAATTAAATCCTGTATCATAATGAGCATGGGCAGCAGGGCAGAGGTATGGGTGCTTCTGCTCAGGGTATGGACTGGATGATTGTTTTCTCATTAGGAGGACAGGAAGTTTATTTCTGAGCAGGCTTCAAGCCTGTGTGCCTTTCTTGATACGGGTTGCCAAGAGTTTTCAGGTACTATGACCAAGGAGTATGTAAATGGATGCACTGTCAGGATGAATTTGATTTAAATCAAATCAATTTAAATCATAATTAAAATCATGATTTAAATCACTGGTCAGGAAGCCTTGATTTAATCATTGTTTTCTACAAAAAGTGCATTTTTGTTGTTTGATATAACCTTAATACATATTATTCACAACTCAGAGAGAGATGTAGGTTTTGTTTTTAGAAGGTACACGCTACACATTTTAAAGCAATGATTTATTTTGGTATTTTTTTCAGATTAATTTTGCAGCTACATCAGAAAAATGAACTATGATTTGGTTATTTTATTTACCAAAGCTAACTGAAGCAGATACTTGTAAAGTCATTGGGAGGTGAACTATCTCCAGTTTGCTAGATTAATCATGGATATTTGTGGGATATTTTTGCTACTCTATATTAGAGGGACATCAAATGAGCGCTGCAGCCCTATGTTATTAGCATGGAGCTTTCTTCACTTTCTTCTAGATTTCTTCTCATCTTTGATTTCTTCTCTTTTTTATGGCCTGGCAAGCCTGCTGCCATGATAGGTTTTCTCTTCTACCATACCATTCCCTCACTAGAGCTCAAATCAATGGAGAGGCTATATTCAGAAATGTATCCCTCAAGACTTCTGGAATATTCTGCTCAAAATGTTTCTCTTTTGTTTCTACTGCCCCTCCCTCTTTGCATTTATCTCCAGACTCCTCCTCCTTGCCCAGATCTACTTCACCCCCAACAATCCTCTCTTCATTTAACTTCTTGAAACTTTGCACTTTTAGAGAGAGGTAAGGGCTTGACTGTGTATAAACACTTGCAGATAGACAATAGGGCTGATGGGTAGGTAATCAGGTTTGTTATTTCCCATCTCATAAGAGTCAATTGGACGTTTATCTTGCTGGGATCCTGTGACCCCAGCTGACTTCCTGCCCCTGGGGCAGGGGGCTGGACTTGATGATCTTCCAAGGTCCCTTCCAGCCCTAATGTCTATGAAGTCTATGAAATCTCCATATACTACTGTTACCAAGGATGTTATCTTTGGAGACACAAATCCACAATTTGAGAATTGAATCTAAGCATCACAGAAATGCTTAATGGGATCTTTAGACCGAGCACTGAGTCCCATTGGGTAGAGTGGTTTTCTTTAATCCATGGGCGACTGGTGCCTCCTGGCTCTGGGGTGGGGGCACCAGCTGCTGATTGCCGATGGGGGTGGTCCCCCAGTGGCTGATCGCTGTTGGCGGAAGTGCTGCTGGCAAACCGGAAGAGCTGCCAGTGCTTGCGGCCGATCGGTGACTGTGGGGGTGGGTCTTCCAGCAGCTGATCACCGACTGGTGGGGGGAGGTGGAATCCAGCTGCTTCCTGAGTGGGGGGCACCCACCAGCAATCCCCACTCCCTGGCCAATGAGGGACAATTTTAGGGGGGGCACATGCCCCCCCACTGCCCTCTGTAGGCGTCACCTATGCCTTAATCTTTACTAATCTATAGAGGAGCCCCTGGGAACCCCATAAGATTGGGCCCCTAATATAGTCCATGGCCTGTTGTGACCTATTTATAAAACTTTTCTAAAAAGGTTACATGAATATATTGTCTCAAATAGTATAAAATTAGAAGTTATAATCCCTATTCCATGGTGAGTTTAAGCTTTAATATATCTTAAAACTATCTGTATATAGGTTTATTTTTTAAAGTGTCTTAACAAAAAAATTCAATTAAATAAAAGAAATCTTTTTTTTTTTAAACATCATTTATTTTTATCCACCCTGCACACTACAGAGCAGGTCAGGGGTCTTCCCTGCATACTGTGAGATACATAGACTGAATAGACTCTCTCCCCTCTATCGAATAGGTGATCCAGAAGATGTCCTACTGGCTCTGCACAGGAAGGCTTCTCAATGACTTTATATTTTCACAGGTGCAGCACATGGATTCTCCTTCTCACCTGGTTTTCTGGCCTTGCTAGGTTTGGGTTCTTGCAGTGGGGGAATAGAAGAATGCTCCCTTCTAAGGGACCAGGTATGGTTTGTTCAAAGAAGGAGACTGGGGCAGGATGAGAAGCAGGAGTGTTAACCAACATAGCACAGAGATGCAGAAATGGTCAATCAATAAGCAAAGACCAGACCACTTCAATGTACCATGGTAAAGCAGGTTTACGGCAGGCTGCTGTTTCTCCCTCTTCACTCTCCGGAAGCAGGGCTATGGGAGCTGCCTACAGGCTAATTTCACAAGTGGCTGACACCAAACAGTGACTTGTTCTGCCTCACATGGTTTTTAATTAGCACTGGTATGGCCTCATCAGCTTGATAATTGCTCTGTTCATGGGTCAACAAGCCAGTGACTGAGCAGCCTCTGACCTCTGGTTCCCACCTGAATAAAAGCTTCTGCGTGTGCAGGGTGGGACAGTGCCTCAGTGCAAGTTAGTTTCTTAGTTTGGCCTATTGGCTTTTCTCGGGGACAGGAAACAACCTCAGGCCTGGGGCTTAGCATTTCTCTTCAGTGCTCCTCATTCCAAATCTAAACCAGCCTCTGTCCTTCTAGTTGTGGGCGCTTAAAGATTTTATGTAGTGCTTCACATTCTCACCCAATTGCACCCCCAGCCTGTCCAGGATCCCCATGCATTTTGTACTGAGCAGCAGCAGCCTCTGATGTTTAGCACCAGGCTCTCACATGGCTCAATCCATTCACCTTCCAGAAGACCAGCAATTGTTGCCCTATTCTTAGGCTCCCAGGTAGCTCTGTCAAGACCCTTGCTCTTGACAGACATGCCGAGCTGCTCTGTAACTCTGCTAATGCATTTCTATCTGGTCTGAGAGCCACATCCCATGCAGCTCCTCCTTGCTCACTGGCAACACATCCTGCTATTCCTGGTCCAGAGCTCCCACACAGCCCCTCAGGAGCATCCTCCACTGACCTATGATGCTCTTGCTTGGGGTCCCTCTTTCTTCTACCCAGATACTGCCAGTGGGGTTGTTTGTGATGGTTTGGCAATGTGGACAGATATTCTGTGGGGTCTAGATTAAGTTTCCCCCCACTCCTGTCCTAAAGCTCTGCTTTTGACCTGACATGACAGAGAAGAAAAGAACATTGCATTTTTATCTCTTGCACCTCAGGTACTCATTCTCCCCAATATGGAAAGGTTGTCTTGTTAAAGCAGGACGCTAGACCCCAGGATACTTGGGTTTCCTTCTCAGCTCTCTGTCACCATGGGCTATTCACTGTCTCAGTTCCCCAACTATAACATGTGGTTCATAACATTTCCGTTCACCCACATTTTGTTTTGTTTATTTATTTGACTGCCTCCCATTATGTGTTTGGACAGCATGACACAATGGAGTCCTGATTGCCACTGGGGCCTTTAGGCCCTACCATGATACAAATAAGAAGATTAACATGGTGCCCTGTATGCCACAATATTTACATGAGGCAGACAGAGAGGCAGAACAGTGGAGGTGACAAGAAACAACCTGCTTCATTCCACAACCATGTGGTCCAAGGTCTCCCCTGAGAATGCTGGAAAGAAAGAAAATACATTCCATAAGTGCACTGGCAGAGTTTTCTTGGTGTTCTTCATCCACTGGCCCAGGATACATTTTGTCTCTTGGCAGAGTGTGGGTGTAAGCGTGGGACTGGTCTCTGGAACCCAGAGACTCTCCCAGATCCATATCAGAGGCCTGATCTTTGTGTCCAGATGTCCTGTATTAGCACCTGGCTCTCAGCATCCCCAAGAGGACATGGCACCTTGAGAAGCAGTGCTCCAACAGGCTGCTGCAGGGGCCATGAAAGTTCAGGAAGAGGACTAGGGTGGCATAGGGGGCTAAGGCATGTGGTTAACAGCCTGAGAGGTTGCAAGTTGGAGGCCACTACAGAAGCACTTACCACATGGCCTGTCACATTCCAGTGAAATCTGTGATTTCTGCTAAATACCTTGTAACAAGGATATAAAAAAGGAAAGCTCAGGGAGGTACATGGTATATATTGATGCCAACAGGATTAATGCCCCAACTGACCTCTGGGGTAAGGACTGGATGCAATTGTGAGCATATTTCCATCTGGCCTGTAGTAGCCCCAGGTGCAGTGAGGTGTGAATGTCCATAAAAACATGTTTCCCTGGTGTAGCTTGAGGGGACTGCATAGACATCTCCTCCAGCTGAAAGAACAGTGAAAGGGTTAAATATGTCAGCATCAAGGGGGCTGCTCTATGTCCTTCTGAAAAGATGCCCAGCCTTACTCTCAGGGAATGTAAATGCACAAAGCCTGAGCAGCTGGACACAGTGAGTACCTTGGGTGGAGCCTTCTCTTATTGTTATTTGTAACTCCCCCCCGCCCCCCACCCCAAGAGGGTATTTGAGTTTATCCAGAAGTCTGGGCACAGGGAGGCTGGAGCTCAGAGGAGAACAAGCCCCCTTTCTTTGTGGGAAAAGGCAGCTACTTGAAGTGGTCAGACAGCCTTATCTCTGGCTTGGAAACCCATGCTCTGATCATTTGTCAAGATTAGTGCCTGTTGTAGAAAGGATGGAGCCTTTCCAAATCCTGGGTCAGATCTACTCTCTGTTCCCAAGGCCATTCATAAAAATGCCAGAGCAGCACCAAGCCACACACTCCAGGATTGTGGGTTGGGAGGGCAGGAACGGGTCAACTACAGCTTAAATAAGCTCTAAATCAAGTGGTTTTATTATTTGCATGCACATTAGCACCCTTTATCCAGCATAACACAAAGGACAGCCTCACCTTTTGGAAAGAGGAAATTACTCCTTAGCATGGAGGAAGTTGCAGCATGTTTGAAAGAGCATCCCTCAATTGCACAGAGACCCCAGGAAAGGGAGAGCAGAGGTGCTGGGAGGAGGAAAGTAATAGGTACAAATCCAAAGAGCAGCATGTCCACAGGGACAGCTTTGAACTGGCTGCAGGGACATACTAGAAATCAAGAAGGCAAAGCATGGAGGTTTCCTGAGGGAGGACTGGCTGAAGGAAGTGGCCCTTAGGAATAATGTGGCCTGGTTTTCTAATGTAGATGCAGCTTGGTAACACTTTGGGGGTTTATCTAGTCAGGTGCTGGCAAGGCTGTGCAAGAGGGAAGAACAATAGGCAAGGGCTCGTGGGCTGCAGAAGGGCTGAAAGACAGCAGGCGGAAGGCAAGGGGGGACCCTGGCATTGTTATAGGCATGACGGTGTCACTAGCTGGCTGACACTGCAAGGGGAATCAGACTCAGCCTGCTCTATGGTGAATCGGTGACCCTATTTCTTCAATTGATTGGGATCAAATGGCTTGGGTCAATTATTGGACTCAGCTGGGAAGGAGTTGCATGACTTAAAAGGCTGGGAGTGGGCAGTGGGAGGTGATTGCTGCTGGGGGAAGGAATTTTATTTTCTGGTGGGGAGGGAGTGATTGGTGAGAGAAGTTTCTGGGGCCTTGTATGGGGCTAAATCCTAGGCAGGTGGGCTAGGGAGGAGGAACCAGTGATGGGGTTAGGAGGGCTGGAAGGCCTCTTTGAATCCTAGTTTTTTGTGGGGTTTTTTTTTAAGGGCTGTTTTATTTTCTAATTACCTGAGCTAGAGGTGCTGAGTGAGATGGTCTGCCAAGGGCCTCCCTGAGGGGAAGGTAGACCTCAGGAATGAAATCTTGATACAAGGGTGAAGGGAGTGAGTGAGCAAAACCCTGGAGGATGGTGAAGGGGTGTTGTAAGGGCTGACTCTGCCATGGGCAGGCTAGCAGGAAGAGAGGGATGAAAAAATCTTAAAGTTAAGATCTTGGGTTTAGAAGCCAGGGAGCTCTGTGGCCAGCCTAGGGACTCTTAAAGCACTTGTCAGGTGGCTGTTCTGGTTGCCCAGGAACAGATGAGAAGTAGCTGGATGAATATCAGAGCCAGTTCAAAGATATGAAGATCTGGATGGTGCCAGTGAAGCAGGGACACCTGAGGCTGAGGCCAGCTGCGTGTCCTCCCAGAAGGAGAGAGAACCTGAAGAGGCAAAGCCTTCAGCCCATAACACGGAGGGCAAAGGGGAGCTCCAAGGCCTACAGACACAAAGGAGGAGAGGTCAGCAAAGCACTTGGCAAATGAAGAGGGGTCAAGTGTTGGTCTCATAGGGGTGAATTGACTGTACAAACTTCCAAGTCAAGTGTAAACAGACCTAGTTGGGATGGAGTGGCTGCTAAAGCTAAGCTAAGGAAAGGGAAGCAGGAAGTTTGAATGAGTTTATTCAGGAGCTTTTGTTCACCATAATAAAACCCAGTCCTTACTTAGCTTCAACAGTGGCTCTCTCAGAACTTTCTGGAGGAGGCTAGTATACACTGCCCCTGCTTTATAGATGGGGAAACTGAGGCACAGAGAGGTGAGTAGGAGGTCACTTGATGTGGAGAAAGCTTGAGGTCACCCAACAGGCCAGTAGCAGAGCCCCAAACAGACTCCCAAGTCCCAGTCCAGTACATTAGTAGGCAATGATGGGCCACATGGAAGGGAGAAGTGGGAAATGGGGTTGGGCAAGTTAAGTACAAGACTTACAGGTGGATCAAGGGAGGATAAAATCCTTTACTTAACTATGAGCCCAAATATCTTGTCTGTTTGAAGATTGACTGTGCTGCAGCTAGACCACATGGATTCACTAATCCTTCTCTCAAAGGGGATTCTGGGACTAATTCTACTAACTGCACAGAATGCAAATAATGGCAGCATCTGCAACTTTTTAGCCAGATGTTCCAGAAATAGGCGCACACGTGCATATAAATGTGACACATCTAGGATTCAGCATGTACAGATGCTGCTTCTCTCTAGTGATCCCATAGGATGTGCCCTTGTTTATCTGAGCTTGCAACTTTGCAGTCCCCTCTCCTAATACTCTCTTCAGCATGAATGACCTGGGATTCTGCTTTCTCACAATGGGTACAGATGCAGATCTCCCATCCTGGGTGTTTGTAAGTAGTTTTGAGCATGATCTTGCTTAACTAAGAGAGAAGACTGGGGAGGGCCTCCTCTAGACTTACATCTAACCTCCTACAGACTTGCATGTGTCCAATCAGACAGCAGCCCAAATAGCAAAGTTGCACTCTAGATCAATATCTGTACCTTTTCCAAGGTGGGTATGGGGAGATTGTGGGGTTTTGTGTGGTCCATATAAATACAAATGCCACCTGTGAAGGTCAAATAAAGTTCTGGACTTCCTATCAATGTTGTGGATGTTTGCATCCAGGTGTTTTTCACCAAATATCTGCCCAGTCCCAGCTCTTTCTGGAAGACTCGTATCTATAGGAACCATAAGAGATCTGGTCTGTCCCTATAACTATCTTGCTAAACCATGTCAGGCTTCCCAACCACCAGGTGCAATGCTGGGGGAGCCTGCACAGACCTGCTCTCTGTTCTGTGTCTCCAGCCAGCACTGTACTGTAAGAAAGAGAAAGGCTGCCTTCCAGCAGGAAAAGATGATGTCATCTGCTACAGAAATAATTCAATCATTTCCACACCATTTAAATAGTTCCACCCCATCTCAGCACTCGCAGTTCAAACACTTCTTTTCATTTCTCCTGGGTGAAAAAGGTTTTTTGCCTAGGGATTGTGTCACCAGCACAAGCACTAAAGATTCAGTGTTCGTGGTGAAATTGCCCACTGGCATTTAGTTTATACAAAAATCCCAACCTGTCCACCTCCTCTCATCTTTTCCCCCCACACTTGCCTACTAAATCCAGGCATTCTCTGAGGAGCATGGAGTTCATCAGGTTGACTAGTGTTCCTGTGTTTCAGTAAGATTAATTTCTTCACTGGGACTTGCTAAGCACGCAGAGATCTTCGTAAGAAGCCCAAATGTGAAACACTGACTTTTTTCCAGCTGTCGTTAAGATTCAAAGGGACCCATTAGTTTCCACTGACTTGGGTAGAGCTTTGTCAGAGCCCATGGGCCTACCTGAGGTTTAAATTTTGGCTCAGTACAATTATACTACATAAGAAACACAATTTCATGCAAAGTTTTATCCCAAGACCATTCCTGATGAGGACAGAAATTCCATTTTTATCTTCCTAGGGGACAAACACGCAGTTTGTTCCAGAAGCACAAGGAAATTCCCTTTTAGTTCTCCACCTTAGGAATGCTCTACAGTCCATTCTCTGGCTGCATACATACATATTTTCCTCCTCCTCCTCCTCATAGGGGCTGTAGTAAGCACCAGTTCTAGAAATCCATCTCAAGAACATTGATTCCTGTCATGGATGATGCATAGATATCATTTCATGTGGACACAAAAGTCTGACCCAGTTGTCACCTCAGGGTCAACCTCATGTTGTCCTTTTCTGTTGTGTAGGATGCTGAGGGTCAATTTCTTCCTAAATCCACATGAAATAACAGATTAAAGGATTCCTTTACTAGACCAATCTGAAGGGTGACTTCACTAGTTTATATCTTATGGGCAGGGACTTGCATTTAAAAGCCTGAGCTTGAATTGATTCAATCTTTGCAGGTTAGTCTAACCTGGCTAGTCTGAACTGGTTTGTAACTGGACAGACATTTTCTCTGGACTGAAGAAATTCAGGCACATGCCTGCAGTGGCTCAGGCTAGAAACTAGGGTAGGGGTAGGTGGTGCTAGAGCAGCCCTCCCTTCCTTTCACAGAGCTGAGCTGAGGGGTGTGTGGTCAGGCCCCAGCAGGACCTCTGATTAGGGAGGTCTGCTTGCACCATCCCAGGCTTTTACCTATTGGCTGCTCAAGGGGCAAGAGTGCTGCCAGCCCCTGCTAGCACTCTGAGGCAAGGGGGTGGAGGGTGTGCACTGCATACATCTGCTGATGATACGGAGCTTTTTCAATCTCCCCGTCCCTGCTTCTTTATATTGTCTGAAGCAAACTGACAGGTGAGCAAGCCAGCAGGGGGCTGACAACAGTGTTTATCACCTCATCAGCAAAACAATAGCCTCTCTCTATTATTCAAACTCTTATTAAACAACTTAACAGCTGACCTGTTGATTAGCTCCAAAAAGCCCTAAAAGGTCACTGTTCTGTCTGCTTGTCCCAATGAAATTGGAGACACTCAAACACAGAGACACCTCTTGGCGTTAGCTAGCATACCACATGCCTAGGGTCCATGGGGTTGGGGTCTGTGCTGTGGGAGATAGGAGTGGAGGCTGGGGGGGGGTCCCTGCTTGTCCAGCAAGAAGTGTGGGGGGAGGGGGGGATTGTTGGGCAGAGGGAAGCCAGGCAGACCCTGCTGTGTCTGCAGCCTGTCAGCCTGTGCAGGAGCTGCAGTCAGGGAGCAGAGGGGAGGGGCCAGCTGTGCTGTGGAGCAGAGAGCCCTGTCCAGACCAGAGAGTATGCCAGGATGCTGGGGGAATCTGGTTTATCTTAAACCAGCAAGAAATCTGGGACAGACATTGCATAAACCAGTTTGAGCCAAATCAGTTAAATCTGATACTACATTCAGCCAGGTTTTAGCCATTTTCAAACTGGTTTATGTATACTGAACATCTGTTCTGTTACAGGTTTAAACCAGTTTCTGATCACTTAAACCAGCTTATGTGTAATATCTGTCCCTATGAAGTATAGTCATAGGGAAATCCTGGACAAGAGTGTCATGCCTGGATGGAATGGATTCTGGCAGCTCCTCCAACTGATGGCCCTGACCCAGCAGCTGAGTGAAACAGGTCCACTAATGAGCTCATTGCTGTACACAGTGGAAGAAAAATGTTGTGAGACTGGAAAGAAACTACTTTTCCTTAGGGCTCTACCGAGAGTTGTGTTGAAGAATGTTAGCATAAATGGACCCTTTATTATTTAAAATATACATTTTGAATGCTAATGCTCAACTGATCTAATTTTAACCTCTGTGCTTTCTCCCTTCCTGCTCCTCATGCTTTAGGGGAGCTCCCTGCAAATGTCCACAAGGTGCATCCATTCTTTTCCTTCAAAGCCCTCCTTAAAGCTCTCCTTTGCTGGGGTGACCAGAATACCCTTGACAATAGATAGGCTGCTAGTGTTCTGGGACCAATATCATCCCAGTGTGACAGTCTCTCTGGCCTTGTACAGACATTCAATTTCTCCTGAGAGAGGCTGAATTAAAGTGGATTTCTTGTGGCTTGAGTATCTTAGGACTTTTAGTGGCATCAGGATCACTGAAGTGCCACTAATTTATTGTTCAGAGCTGTAGGGAAGGCGCAACACAGCAGAGAACCTTTTCTAAAGCTCAATGAGAAATTTTACTGGCCCTGTGAAAAGCTGTGTATGTTTGAGCACCATCTACTGGCATTTTATCTATTAACCAAGTGTTTGCTTAGGTACTGACATCTCTCCTCTATAGAATACTTCTGTAACAATTCTAATAGAGGAGCATTAAGAGCAATGAAACTGGACAGATTGCAAAGAAAACTGCCCCTCAACCCATCATTGTCCAGGTTACTTCCAGCAAGGCAGGGGTTATTCTCAGGCTATGATAACAATTCTGAAGATTTTTATTTATTTATTTATTTTAATTTTTTTTTTTTTTTTACAGATAGCACAGAGGAGCTCAAATGAAAGCAGTCAGTAGATGAAGGCAACCTCAGACCTTCCCACTGTAGGCAGGTGTGGCAGTGCTTTGAAGGAGGACTCTAAATTCAGAAATGATGTGTAGGAATTGCATGCAGCTTTCATGGCGGTGAAGTCACACATCTGAGAGCGCCTATTTGTTGATATAAAATACCTACATACTAAGGGATGAGGAAGAAAGTGAGAGTGACACAAAGTTGGGCAACTTCCAGATGTCTTCAGACTCCCCTTGCAATCTGGCCCTTGTGATTTGCTGGCTCCCTTTTGCAAGCAGCTGTTCCTTTGGGTTCTGCATCTGCTTTTGGCCTTCCACAATATTTCTCTAATTCATCTTTCTCACTGCATAGAAATACATGCTCTCTGAGGTCCCATTGACCACCACCAAACAAAAAAAAGAGAGAATTTGATACTTTCCTCCAGCTAAATAACTTAGGTTAAGTCTTGGAGAAAGTCCTGAACTTTCAAGGAATTTCCTGATCTTAGGAATCTGCCAAAATTTGGGATGTGCCTCAGATTGACTATAAATATTATGCAGAGCGCACAGGTCAGCATTTTTTTGCCCTTCTTTTGCTGGGAGGATGCAATTGGAGAGGATCAAAAAGGCAGGAAGGGAAAGCCTTTTATGACTGTCTAAACATCAGCATGCATCAATATCTTTAGGGAGCTTCACTTGGATTCCTTTTCTGTTTATTTTAGGGATAAGGATACAAGCTAACAAAGTTAGATGCAGGGATTCAATCCCAAACTGCTTCATTCCACCACCACCGCAGTGCAAATGCATCAGCCTTTGTGTGCATGTGCAAAACGGGCTAGAACTCAGCAAACAACTGGTTTGATGGCCCTTTGGCTGAGTCAAAAAACTGGGGAGAAGGGAATTGAAACAAAAATATTAAGAATTTTTTGGTGAGGTGAAAAATTGAAAAAAAAGTCTTGGTTTTACCCAAAACTACATTTTTAGGTGGAAAAATAGTTTTGGACAAAGTTTTTCAGCCAACTCTAGCAGGGGCAGTCAGAAATTGCACTAGGATCCCAGCTCTGCCATTAACCGGTTATTCACTATCCCTTCACCCCTGCTTCAATTTGCGCTCCTGAATTTGGGGCAGTCGTACTCCCACAGAGGGGCACTGTGAGGCCTGACATTTGCAAAGTACTTTGGGGATGATCCCTCTACCAGTGATTAGGGCTCTTGGGTTCTTTCCCTCTGTTCCTTTCACTAGGACACCGCAAATGCTTTAGCCTTTGAAAATGAGGAAAAGAAAAACAGCGAGAACACATGTGGCAGGCAGGGGGAAATCGCTGCTGTAAAGTAAGCAGCAAGCTTTAAAGGAGTGTTTGTCTTCAGTTTGTTTAGTTATCCTCTAGGTAATTTTACAGCGGAGGAGGCCAGGCCCTTCAGGCAGTGCACAAAACAATATCCCCACTGTTCCAGCAGCTCTTCCAACTCCAGGCTTCTCAACTGGGCTTAGTGGGCAGGGATTGGGGGGGGCAGAGAAGCGCTTTTATAACAAAATGAAAACGGAGCCAGAAAGCACCGTGGAGGATGTCCTGTAATTAAGATATTGCTTCAAAACATCAAGTCACTTGGCTGTCACCTCAAATAAACCTCTGGGTTGACTGGAGTAGGGGGAACTGTTGGAGAAAGTCCAGTTGCATTAAATTCAGTTGCCCCTTGGAAAACCCCTTTTTATCCATTAGGCGCACTGTATTGCTGGGCTAGGGTGCTGCTCTGTGTCTAGCTCTGACTGGATAGGGAATGCACTGGTTGTGATACCCAAGAAGGCGGCCCAGGAGGCATTGAGTCTCAAAAACACTTCCAAGGGACAATTCCCTTGCTCCACGGGGCAGGAATTTTGTGTTGGCCTATGCACGTAGGGTGGAGGGAGACTCATGTCCATTTCTTGCCCCTTTCTTCATGCTTTCATGCAAATAACTTGCATCAATTTATGGCGTCCTTCCCAAGAGAAATAGTAGTGGTTCCTTGCAACTTGCTTGCAGAAAGGTACAGATATATCACATAGACATGAAGAGAAAACATGTTATTTCCCATACACACGTATTTGCTCCAATGTAATGTAAAGATCTGTCACATTATACGTGTGGCATCTGCACCATTGGCTCAACTTCATAAATAATTCCATATATATTTATAAACTGTGAGATGTAACATTTTTCCTGTTTACTTTTCGCTTGAATTCCTTGCTCAACAAAATGAGAGATGGATCGCAGCGGCTAGACAAAACCATTGTGTAGGAACGCACTGTACAAACTGTCCCAGAAAGATCTGCCGAATGCCAAGCCATATCAATTCTGATCTGCAAACTCACCCGCCCACCCCCACCCTTGCTTATTCCAGTCCTAGCCTCTCTGCTGAGAAAAAAGAATTGAATACATTTAAAGTCAGGTTGGTGCTTTTGCAGTACACACAAATATTCATTGGGGGAGGCTATTGCACTCGTTTTTACTTTGGATGCAATGTGGATTTGAACTCGGGTCAGCAAAGTGGAAATGGAGTAAACATTGATCTCTAGGAACTAAGACTACTATCTCAGCAAACAGGTCCAAAAAAAGCCACGCCCTGTCTAGTCCTAGTTGAGTCTTGCTCACCATACACCTCTTCTCTCATAGAGCTTGGTCAGTGGAACATCTTACCTGCTCAAAACAGCTTTTACTGCTGGTTGCAGCATTGTCTGGGAAACATAGGGAGACTGCAAGGATAAATCCTCCTGTGGCTTTGATGGGAAAGACCAAGTTCTTCATGCTTCATTGGAATATCAGCTGCTGCTGTTTTCAATACTCTGTGATGCTTATGGGGGGGTGGGGGGGAGAGGAAGGGGGGGAAGCCCTGTAAATCATTAGGGATTTGTTGAATCACTTTGCTATTTAAACCCAGTATCTACACTGCACTAGTTATTTGAGTTACTCTCATAGCACAGGTGAGAACTGGAAGTCAGGACTCCAGAGTTCTGCTTCTTACTCTGCCACCTCTGACCCCGCAATTTTGGGCCACTCACTTGTGATTACCCCGTTGTAACATCCTTGTTAACATTACTCATGTGGCAGCGATCATATGAGAGTTTGTGGACTGAAATCTGTAGCACACTTGGTTATCTTCAGTTCAGCAATGGGTCGAATATGTGCAAAATACTTCTGGTATTATTGTCCTCTGGAAATTCCCTAGCACAGGCTATTAGACTTCTCTGCGTGGAAAGGAAATGAAGGCAGCAGATGCCCAGATTTTGCTTTGGATATGGTCATAAACCTCACCAAAAAGGGCCAATCGATAGGAAGCCAGGGTTAACATCTCTGTAGGGGAAGGAAGGAAAGGAAATGAAAAAGGAGAAAAAGATTTAAAAGTTGAAGGTGAAACTTGAGACTTGGTTTACTGCAATTCAGAATCCAAGCATGCTGTGGCCTACAGCCCTGTGGACTCCAGGAGGAGCTGGGAAGTAACAGTCAGCCTGCAGCTCCAGGGCTCACTGACCCAGGACCCTGGGGATGCTGCCCTGTCATTCCTGGTTTGGGTCATGACAGGACAGGTTGAGTCTCTATTCTGAATGGTGCTGCCCGTGTGGCTCATGGGCCCACAGCAGGACCAATGGGTAATTTATAGTCTTTTCCCCACCTCTCTCTTCTAAGGTGCTGCTACTAGGAAATGCTAGCGGGGCTTGATTTGTGCCTTGGAGCTCACAAGGCCAAACTCCTGTCAGGGCCATGGCTGTTTTTTTGAGTCACTCACACAGACATAGACCTAGATACATGTGAATTCTCCTACACAGCTCCAGTGTTACTCTCATGACAGATCCTCTCCACCAAAATTATCAGCAGCTTTGCAGTTAACTTCAAGGAGAGCAGGTTTGGGCCTTAAGATGTTCTTCAAGAGAAACCTAGTCTTTTATCTGCTTCTGTGACACATCCCAGTTCCCAAAGGCCCTGCTGCCTCTGTCTCTCTATGTAGTTTTCTTTTCACCAAAAGCTAAACACTGCTTTTCTTTATAACTATGGCTTTTCCCATACAGTAAAACTCTTCCACTCTCTCATCTCCCCTCCTGAAGTGCTGCTCCCCAGAGCTAGTCAGCTTGGGAAGTTGTGACTGTGATCCCATCTCTCCAAAACCTAGCACCAGCAGGTGCCCCTTTCCAAATCCTACAGGGGTATTACAGTGAAATTCCCCTTTTAGGAGAGCTGCTTAGATGGGAAGGATTAGTTTTAAGTGGCAATTCTGAGTAAGAACTGTTGAGTCCTGTGGGTCCACAATGGTGGGGAAATTAGAGTAGCAGAGAGCACCAAACAGCTTACATGGCTGGGAACCTGGGGCGGGGGGCTGGACCCGATGATCTTATGAGGTCCCTTCCAGCCCTAAT
The DNA here is from genome assembly GCF_000455745.1 of Alligator sinensis. Classification (NCBI taxonomy): domain Eukaryota; kingdom Metazoa; phylum Chordata; order Crocodylia; family Alligatoridae; genus Alligator; species Alligator sinensis. The sequence continues at coordinate 1,449,300 of NW_005841865.1, forward strand.
GTCTATGACATCTATGAAACATTATTGTTCTGAGCAGGAACCAAAATTGAAAGTAAAACACCATGCCTAAGGAGGAACATAGCTTCTTTATATTTAAAGAAAAAGTGCCATATATAACAGTATACTGGGCTGTGTTAGTAGGATCATTGCCAGCAGATCGAGGGAAGTAATTATTCCCAGCTATTCTGCACTGGTGAGGCCACATCTGGAGTACTATGGATATGGACAAGTTGGAGAAAGTCCAGTGGAAGACAGCAAAAATGGTGAGGGGGCTGGCGCATATGATTTCTGAGGAAAGACTGAGGGAACTGGGCTTATTTAGTCTGCAGAAGAGAAGACTGAGAGGGCGGATTTGACAGTAGTCTTTAATTACCTGAAGGGTGGTTCCAAAGAAGATGGAGCTGGACTGTTCTCAGTGATGACAGATGACAGAACAAGGAGCAATGGTCTCAAGTTGCAGCACAGGAAGTTTAGGTTGGATATTAGGAAAAAACTTTCTCACTAGTGATGAAGCACTGGACTGGATTACCAGAGAGGTGGTGGAATCTCCATCCTTGAAGGTTTTTAAGGCCCGGCTTTACAGAGCCTTGGCTGGAAAGATATAGTTGGGGATGGTCCTGCTTTGAGCAGGGGTTGGACTAGATGACCTCCTGAGGTCCCTTCTAACCCTAATTTTCTATGATTCTATGCTAATGACTAATGTACAATACACCATAGTAATCCATTTCTCCCTGCAAAGTAGAAACAGCCTAAATAATTTTCATTGCTAAGAGCCCAAAATGTCCAGAATGGGTTGGTGAACCACATAAGTATGGGCCAGATCCTCAACTGCTGTTAAATGGCACAGATCCACCAAATTCAATGAAGCTACTCCCTTAACGCCAGCTGGATCTCTATATTTTGTGCCAGCAATTTTTATTGCCCATTCTGATTGGTCTGTATTATGCAAGAGGTCAGAATAGATAATCCAAATTGGTCCCTTTGGGCCCCTGCAGTTTGCTAAATCTATTCATAGTCTGTCTGCAGTCAGTTCTGTTTATACCTTTGATCCTATGTATAACCTATTTGATGTCAACTACAACTGTGGTGTCAATTCTATTTATAGCCTGTTTCCAGTTGGTGTTATTTATGATGGCAGCTTTTTAAGTGACATTTCTACCTTGCTCTTGGTTAATAAGAAATAGTATTCATAAACATTCATATTATATTTCTGAAGCTCTAATTTCTTTAAAACTGTCCTCCTAATAAAAACAATGCAGATTTTTACAACAGTGGAAAAACTGATATAAACATTGGCTTTATATGTTGAAATTCATACTGCAGTGGAGATGCTTTTAATCTTCACCAGTAGATGATCCACATCTAACAGTTATGCATAACTCAGGAAGACAGGTTAGAGAATGGACTTGGTCAATGCTTGAACAGCACTATCTTCACTAGCCGACAGCCACAGACCGACCTCGAAAGGCTTGCTTCTGCTCTTGAGTCAGTGGCAACACTGCCATTGACATCATTGGTGCAGGATCAGAAATCAAAACCACTGGAGCCATTCTGTTTCTGAGGTGCTGGTTAGCTTGTGGTTATTGCAGGCTAGAACTGAGGAGTCCTGGCTGTCATATGTGCTATGAGTCTCCCTCTTCTAATGAATAATACACCATAATTAGTATTTACACAGCAGAGTCACCTGAGGATCTCAAAGCACATTGCAGAGCTGAGCACCATCTCAAAGCACCATTTCAGCCAGAGAGCAGGTAGGAGATGGCAGTAGAGCTAGGAGCAGACATGGCAGTTTCACTGCTCTAACCGCTATACCATAGGGTCTCATCTCAGCTCTGGGTTTCAAGGGAATGTGTTCCCAGTGCCCTCCTTTGTTGCTGCCTGGGAGGCAATCACAATACCAAAAAGGTCAAAATCCACTGCAACAGACAGACCACCTCTCTATGGCTTGGGCTCGAAATAATGTGGGTTACCACTGATTTAATGAGAAAGCCCTGATTTAATGCAGGCAATTATTATGGTGGGGAGCAAGGCAGAGGAGGCTGAGCTACTGTGACACAACTGGCAAGAAAAAGAAATCAATGTTTAAGTACAAATCCATGGAAATCCTGGATTCTAGACACTGTTGTTTCATTCGTTGCCAAAAGAAGGCCAGAGAGACAGAGGGAATATAGTAATTGGGCAATTTCAGAATCCTTTCTGCAGCTTGTGAATGGGACACAGTGGGTTGACAGACTGGAACAGAGCAATGCTCCATCCATTCCAGGCTTCTGTCTCCATCAGTGCTGTAAGTGCCCTAGGAGTTTATTGTCTGTGACCTGGGGGAGGCTGGGATGTGTCCTGGGGGGAGAAGTGAGTTTCTGTGTTATTTGGGGGGAGTGGAAGATAGAACTTGCTCTGGTTAATTGTCTGTTTGACTGTTAGTGGATGTGTGCACTGCTCTCTGGCACAGGTGTGTGGATATACTGTAATCTCATCCTCCTTGGGCAGCAATGGAGAGGCTGTATGGGAGATGGCAGAGCCCTTTCAGCCCCTGTCTGGAAATGAGAATCTCAGACTCGCTTGCTCTATGGCAACATCTGGCTTGAAACCATCTGTCAGATATTCTGGAGATTTTTTTTTTAATAACAGGATATTTATGAAGTAGGCCTGGAAGCCGGGAGAGGAAGGGGTTGCCAGGAAAAAAAAAATTGCATTTTCTTCAAGACCAGGACATACACGTTCCAAACAGCCATTCCAGCAATACAGAGCCCAGCAGCCCTTCTGAGCGTCCCCCTCTCCCCAGAGCCCTGGCACCTCTGCGTGACTGCTCTTCCCACATTTCCCCTGTTTGGTTAAGTATTTTAATAAACAAGTGTGGGGTGGGGTGGGGGACAGCTTCAGCAAATGCAGTATCCATCACTCTGCTTCCCTGCCCTCCTGTGAAACTGGATCTATTTCCTGGGATTACATGCAGCACCTTAAAGAAAATATTTACAGAATTTATATTCACATCCCGTTTGCCCTCTTCTCATGGGGCTCTCTCTTCCCTCCCTCCCTCTCTCCCTTTTCAACCCCCTCCTACCCCCAACCTTTACCCCAAGTCCTGGTACAATACCCTCCTTTGTGAGAGAAACAATGTTTACTCTCTGTGAAGGGTGGGGGAATGCAAAGGGAAAACTCTGCCTCCCTTTCCCCCCCTCTCCCCGCTTTTTTCTCTCTGTCCCCAGGCTGCACTTGGAGTTGCAGTGGCTTCTTGAAGGCAGAATAAGGAGGAATTCCATCAAGAATTCAGATACCTAAAGGCTTGGGAGAAGGAGGGAGGGTTTAGAATATGGAATAAATATTCATGCCGCTGAGAACAGAAAGAGCAGAGAGCAGGATTGTTCCAAGGACTGTGATATTCTCAGGACCACAATCGCCCTCGTGAATTAGAAGCTTGTTGCAGACTGGCCACAAATCCCTGCTGTGATTTACAAGGCAAGAGGGACAGGCTGGGTCCAGGACGCAGATCAGTTCACAGCTCTGTATTGGTTTCGGGCAGGATAAGACAAAACCCACGTTTAAGACAAAAGAACAGAAATTGTCCGCCCAGGAGCCAGTGAGCAGAGGAGTGGTGTGGGATGCGAGGGATATTGCGATTCAGGGTTGGAGAGAGCCAGCATGTGGCTGTAATTACTGGGATACTTGTGAGGACGCTGGTGCTCGAATGTTTAAATGCATAACTTTCTTTCCCCGCCCTTTCCCAACTTTGGCTGAGTTTCTTCATCAGGAGCCAAGATTTCTCCTGCTGCTCCTTGCTAGGAATACTTCCATTTGAAAAAAGATACTACATAGGGTTCAGGACTGGTAGAAGAGCCCTGAGCAGTGGGGCAAGATGCGAAAAGGGCACTGAATAGTCAAGGCATCCCTGAATCTAACTGATCTTAAAATGACAAGGACCAGGGATAGGGTAGGGAGAGGAAGTGAGTAGAGGTATTAAAAAATGTAAAGACTTCGCTCTTCATCACAATGCCTGAGACACTCCACATTAAAGCTGGAGTTGGTGCTTTGGGATGCTGCTCCCATCTCTTCTGCTCCCTCCGCTGCCTCAGCCCTGTTCCCAGGGCTCTGCTGAATTCACTGAGGCAAATGCAAACCCTTTAGCAGCGGACGGTGTCTGGTTCAGCTGCTCTTTCCCATTGAGACGCTTGGCTCTCTGCCAGATTTGCTAAGCCTGTTCCTCTGTGTTAATTGCGTGAAAACAGCAAACAGTTTTCAAGAGAGGACACCTCCTCATGCTAGCATGCCCAACTGGTCCAAATTTGCTTGAACTGTCCTGAATTTACGGCCTATTTCTAAGTGAAATAGAACATGCATCCTGTATTTGAAAATCCTGTCCTTGATGGGTGCCTTTCAGCAGAGCTAATTAGCTGGCCTTCCCTGCCACAAGGGTGTAAACAACTTCCATTTCTAGCAGTCTGTGAGCACCTGGGACTGTCTTCCCAATTTTGTTCCTTTTAGGGCCTGTAGAGTAGAGAACCAAACCTATGAGAGGGGCTGAGGGCATCTCATTTTACCTCCAGCGCTTGAACAGGTCAATTCAAAGCCTGTTCAGGTCAATAAGCATAGGCGACATGTAAATACTGACAGTGGAGGGGCACAACTCTGAGCCTTTACCCACTGCAGTTAGTGGGGGGTACAATTCTGCACTACTGCTGCTGGTGCCGCTGCCCCCACTGCTGCCGGGCATTGGGTCCAGCTGGGCTGCAGCCCCGTGTCCTGTTGTTGATACAAATCACACCACCACCCCTACTGCTGCCAGGCAGCCCCGCACCTCTCTGTCAGCACAGAAATCTGGGGGGGGCATGTGTCCCCATGTGCTCCCCCCATGTCCCCCCTGACATGTCACCGGTGTCAATAAGGCATCTTTGTACTGACTGCAGTGGCTTTGACCAGCCCCCTGCAAAAGGACTAGCTGACAGGAACCTAGATACTATAGCAATGAAGATGGTCCTAGATTGCCAGCCAGCTAGACCGATTCTCCAGCAGATTTCGCTATGTTTGCTGTCAGGCTTATCTCCTGAAGACTCTAAAATCCTAGCATAGTAAATAAATAGGGAAAACTGGAGAGAATTTACTACTGACATCAGACTAGCACCTGTTGCATTTGCACAGAGGGCAAGATCCATGCGTTCACATCCTGATTCCGCTGACATGAGCAGAGTGTGCGGCTGCTCCCTGTCTCCTCAAATGACTATCAAATACCAGACTGGGGTAGAGTGAAAACAAAACAGTCCCATTTTACTAACACCCACCCACAAACAAGGGAAGAGGCATGGCAGCCTGTGTTTAAAGGGAAATGGAGCATTAAGGACCAATTGATCCCCATGCATGTTCACAAATACTTCATACAGAAGGATAAACACTTTAAAAGAAAATGCACAGAGAGCACCATCAGAAGGGATTCTTATTAAATCTAATTTGCACCCTGGGTCTCACCTGGAAGGAGTGTTTCTGGGTCATGGTCTCTAATGTGAGCCTGTCTCATGCTCCAAGTGTGTGTTCAAACAGCTTGGGGGAAATTATTTAGTTTAAAATTAAAAATGAAAATAACTGATAGTGGCATCCTCCCTACCACTCCAGCTTGGTAGGGATGGTGACAATCCTTAAATCTGCTCCCTACACACTCAGCCTTGCATCCTTTCTACATACCTAAGGAAAAATAAGCATTGCAGTATGTCCAGTGTATGGTCTCACACCACCTCTGTGAGGCATCCTGCAGTGCAGCATTGCTGTGAAAGGCTGTGCCCCACTCACTTGCTTTGGTTCCTTGTGTGCCAGCTCCTGGAAAGGAGGCAATAATGCCACCTCCAAACTGTCCTGAGATCAGGTCCAATGCTGCTTTTAGGTGTGGCACAGAAGCAGCTCTTCACAGTCAGAATTGCTCACACTGCCAGGTGCCTTGTGGCTGGGTTTTAATATGAAACACAAGATAGTGTATCACAGATCCTGTGAATTTGGAGGTCTGTTCCCTGTGCTGTTTGTTTATTGCAAGTTGATTTCCTGGGCACCTCTAGCTTATGCAGTCTACTGGAAATGACAAGAGGTGAATAACATACAGTACATCTATGCTACAGTCACTGCAGCTCACATTGACATGTGAATTATCTTTAAACCTCCTGGTTCTGGTTCTGCTAGCTATGGCGGCACAGAGCTCAGTATGGGCTACTTGCCTAAGTATTTACCCGGCTTCTCAGGACACTTTGCAGCCGAAGCTACAGCAGCTACAATGTGTAGAGTGAAGAAGCTCATGGTACCATGTTGCGGCAGCAATGCACCCCACTCTGACTTGCTACAGCCACAGTATTCATCAGTCCCTGTCATTCCCAAGGGTGAAGAATGTGGGTGGTGGAAGCAAGACGTCCTTGGAGACTGACCTGTGCCCCGGACTTGCTCTCAGATGTAACATGAAATAGATCAAAGCCTGAATTTTGCCGCATGTAGGATGTGTTACAAAACAGATTGTAGCTTTGTACTGAGTTTGGAGGCTGGAAGTCCTGGCAGTTAAATTATTGGCATGTTTTTAATTCAGCTGTGGCCTTTTAAGTCAGGCTGCTGACCTGGGGAGGCGACGTGTTACAGTGAAGTCACTCCTTGGGCTTGGTTATTGCTACTTGATGTTAAGTCAACAGATGCCAAGAGCTGTGTACTCGGCACTTCCGAGAATCAAGCCATTTATTATTTCAGCACCTAACTGTGATTTTACATATCTGGCTTCATGTCTCTTGGTATGAATGTTTTGAGCCTAAAATCACCCAATAGGTTAAACTGGGGCACTTATGTAAAAAGGCTTAAATGCCTATACATGTGCTCCAGGGTAGGGCTGGGGCGTTTTAATTAGGGCAGCTCTCTGGAGCTTCAGTATCTTGTGTATTCAGAATCCTGTGTTTCAAAATGGCATCAGGATGCTTGCTCACCAAGCTTTAGTTAAAGTGCCCCGCCACCGTTTTGAAATGTGGGATGCTGAAGACGAAGATGCTGCTGCACGCTGGAGCATTCTGATTACAACTCTCCAACAGATTTAGTTAATTGAGCATCTCCGACATGTTCTAATCCCATCAGAGCACGTGTAAAAGTGCCCAATGGTTGTTTGAAGACCTCTTCCCCGAGAGAAGGGCTAGAAAAGCACGGTGGTCTTAGAACGGCTTGAGAACAGTTTACTTTCCTCATGTGTATTATTTAAGGCACACATATTACTTAAGGAACAGCAAACTAAATGCACTCATACCACACATAGCCCCTCTTAGGGTAAACCCCTAATTAATTAGTTTCAGGGAATCCTTAGGAAATGATAGGCAGGGCACAGACTTTGAGCATTGAGCAAGACTTACCACCCTGAGCTTCAGCACAGAGTCCCAGTGCTGGGCACCATATGTTTTTAAGTAGCACTCAGCTGGCTATTACCGTTTTGCTTGGATTCCTGCAATTCTTTATGCTCTTCATTCATTGACTGCACCTCCCATTCAGCAGCTGGGCTAGGAAGAGCTGAGGTTTTGGAACGGAGAGCTGAACATACATTGCAAGACAACTAGGCTCACATCCTGAGGCCCTAGGGACTGGGGGGGAATGACTTGGTAACTTGATGTATTTGCTGCTTGCTTCATACAGTATTACTTTTTCCTTTTTTAACCTCTTTTTCAGTGACCTTTAACCAGCTACTGCAAAGCACTAGGAAATTGTCATGTATGAACCTTGACTTCATAGACTTCATATGCATGTGCTGGAATTCTTCTCACTGCAGTTGAAAACACAGCTCTGACATCTCTGATTGCATGAGATTCTTTGCCATGAGAGCAGCTAATGCCACCAATCAGGTCAGCCCACCTTAACCTACAGACCCTCCCACACTTCAGCTCTTGGCTAGAGGCTACCAGTGGGTCTTGAGAGGGACATGGGATTAATTTTTATCACGGGGTTCTAGAAATTTGAGCTTGACCTTTAACAAGTACATCAGGAGCTCCCAAAATTAATCCTCAAACTACTGCAGCCAGCCTGTCTCTTTTCATAAGTGACAGTCATAGATAAAAGCCCATGGACAGTTTTGTGTGTATGTGCATGTGTGCTGGGGTGTGGTACTTCTTAAGGTATTAAATGGTCACAACATCATTGAAAGTCATGCTGCAGAGGAGTGATCACAACAAGAAAACAAACTGGAGCCAATCAGATATGAGCGCAGTGAAGTTTCCACCAACATGGTGACTAGCAGATCTCAGCTCAGCCAGTCGTTTCTTGGTAGACCAAATCTCTTAACCTTTCTGTGCCTCCATTTCTCCTTCACAGTGGTGTTAAAGGGACTTACTTGTTGGCTCCCATTTGATCTTGGCATAGTGTATTTTGATTGTTTCCGTCACCTCAGCTGCACTTACAGCTTTCTCAGCATCTGGCTGTGAAAATAATAGTAGAGTATTGAAGAACCTTTCCTTGTGAAAGGGCCAGTTTAACATGAAGTGGAAAGGGATCTTGGAGTCCCAGTGGACTCCAAGATGAACATGAGTCGGCAGTGTGACGAAGCCATCAAAAAAGCCAATGGCACTTTATCGTGCATCAGCAGATGCATGACGAATAGGTCCAAGGAGGTGATACTTCCCCTCTATCGGGCGCTGGTCAGACCGCAGTTGGAGTACTGCGTGCAATTCTGGGCGCCGCACTTCAAGAGGGATGCGGATAACCTGGAGAGGGTTCAGAGAAGGGCCACTCGTATGGTTAAGGGCCTACAGACCAAGCCTTACGAGGAGAGACTAGAGAAACTGGATCTATTCAGCCTCCGCAAGAGAAGGTTGAGAGGCGACCTTGTGGCTGCCTATAAGTTCATCACGGGGGCACAGAAGGGAATTGGTGAGTATTTATTCACCAAGGCGCCCCCGGGGGTTACAAGAAATAATGGCCACAAGCTAGCAGAGAGCAGATTTAGATTGGACATTAGGAAGAACTTCTTCACAGTTAGAGTGGCCAGGGTCTGGAACGGGCTCCCAAGGGAGGTGGTGCTCTCCCCTACCCTGGGAGTCTTCAAGAGGAGGTTAGATGAGTATCTAGCTGGGGTTATCTAGACCCAGCAATCTTTCCTGCTTATGCAGGGGGTCGGACTCGATGATCTATTGAGGTCCCTTCCGACCCTAACATCTATGAATCTATATGAATCTATGTTCTGCACAAGGGGACCAGCACTAGTAGGAACAAAGGACTGGTGAAGAGTGGTGGGAAGAGTGTGCTATGCTTCTCAGGCTTCCTGAATCAAGCCCCAAAGTTGTGAGCTGGATCTGAACTTCTCTCTGGTTTGTGGGGGGTGAGAGGTTCTTCAGACTCATCTTTGTTTTTTTCAGTGGTGTTTTATAGTTACCCTCCCAGCACCACAGCTTGGAGTTGTCCAATGCCGGCCAAGCTACTGGGGCTTCACTGCCCAAATGCTAAGTCTCAGTAATGCTGATACTGAGCAGTAAAGCATTTTTGTGCTGGCTTGCAGCTAAAAGCTGTTATCGCATACATCTTAACCAAGGTCCAGTGCTGAAACACAGAGTATAGCTGAGCTAACCAGCCTTGGGGAAGGCAGCCAGCTGTTTATCCAGACTGCATTTATCTGAACGCCCTAGAGGACATGACTGTGTTTTGGGTAAGATGGGCTGGGAATATGTGTGGGTTATATCAACTGAATTATTAAGGTTGTACTTTATCTGTTTGGATGGGCTACTTTACAGGGGCTCTGGCAGAGCAAGCTGCCCGTCTCTGACTCAGCATGTATAAATAGCACACAACACAGGCTGCATTTTGCTATCATACAGCAAAGCCAATAAATGCACGTGTAGCTTTTGGTTTCCTCAGGCCCCTGGAATATGTGCATGAACTTAGTCATCAGCAGTTTCCTGTGTTGGGTATCACTGTTCGAAGAGTCATGCAAGGCTTTCACAGGGAAAATTTCATCACTTTCAATTCATAACTAAAACTTCTCTCCCTCCCACCCCGCACTAGTGCAGTAAGTTTTGTTGACTATGTTTTCACAAGTACAGGTTGAGTGCATGGGAAATCCAGAAATACAGAGAAATACAATACATCTGTGGGATTTGGGGATGGTCAGGCTATCATCCCTGTAATGGACTGGGATTGGATGTTAGCCCTCCTCACGCTGAGGAAGCTCTGGACTAGTCCTGAGGGAAATATCATAGGTTGGCCCTATCTCTACAGGGAATGGAAGCCAGCACTGGATCTGAATTAATCTATTACTCTTCTCAAGGTCTAGAGGAAGGTTGGAATTGGGTCTATACTTGGTATGCCAGGATCCTCTCTAATTACAGGATTCTTGTACGGAATAGCTGTTTGTCTGGGTACATGCACATTTCAGAGCCATCCTAGGAGGGGGATGTTTCCCTTCAAACTTTGGACCAGATCATGGCCCACAAATCCATTTGTGGGGAGGCACTTCCACAGGCTGATTTCTGCCCCCACTTCACCCCCATGGCAAACCTTTCACCTTTCTAGCACACTGGCTGAGTGGCTGGGGATTCCTTAGGAAGAGGAATCTGTAGGAGGAACTGAGGTTGGTGGAGAAAGAAACTAAGAGCTCCAGTCTGCCCTGTCTCCTCCAATGGAAGACGTCTCACCCCATGTCATCTGCCATCCCCTTCCATCCTTGATCTGCTTTAACCATTGGAGGAGGCAGGGTTTGGGATCCAGCTGCTATGCACTGGGTGGGGATGGAGGAGGGAAGAATGACAAATAAGTGAATGCAGCTTGGAGTTGTGCTCCCTGTTCCTCCTCTGCAGTCTTTGGTGACAGGTGTAGCCAGCAGAAGGCTTGGAGGCCTCAGGTATTTGTAAGCATGATCCATCCAATGAAAGATCCTTAGAAGAACCTTGCAAGGGGAAGTAATTGGATCTTTCCACCCTATTTCACCACAGGAGGGGGAACTCAGCTCTTTGTGGAATGGGCCCAGCCTAATGCCAGTTCATGTGCTACACTGCCTTACCTGAGACCTAAGTTTAATACCCAGTTCATGAGGGGAAAAAACACTTACCAACATTGCTTATCAGGAAACATGCTTGAAAATGGTTTATCTTTCTGTGGAAAATGAGGAAAATACAAAAAGAGCAGTTTTCAGCTGATTTTTTTCCATAGAAAATGTAGATTATTTTTTTGGCAGGAATTCAAATACTAAAAAACTTGTAGGAAAACCAAATATTTCAGGTTTTGGCTGAAAAGGTTTGATTTTTCAGGTGATCAGTTTTTTCTTAATTGTTTTAACATATATCAAAATTTTCCATAGGAATGAATATGCTCTATGTGGACATTTTCATTGAGTTGACAACCCAACATTTTGTTGAAAACCAGGTTTCATGGAAAGCAGGCAAACTTCTTTGGGTAGATGTAATGTCTTTTATTAGACCAACTGAGTAGTTGAGGGAAAGTTCTTTGGAAGCTTTTGGGCACGAGCACCCTTCTTCAGGCATAGGGGGCCCTCAGTGTTGGGCACTTTAACGTGTGCAGTTGTATAAGCAATGCAATGTGTGTCAGCACTGAGAAAATGGTGGTGGTGCACTTTTGCACTTAAACACCTCAGAGGTGCTTTAGTTCAGAAGTGCACCACCATCATTTTCTGTGCATTGATGTGCATTTTGCCACTTATAAAACTGCATGTGGCACAGCGCAGTTCACCTCAGCTCATGTGTGAAGACTCAATTAATCGAATCTGCTTCAAAGCGGTGGATCTCTGGTGCATTGTGGGAATAAAGTATATGTATAAATGCCCAGGGAGTCTCTGTTGTTCGGAGATCTCCAAGGAATGAAAGAAGCTAAAAGTGTAACAGGAAAATAATGGGTAGGAAAGGGAGTGGAGGAAATGAGGGGGAAATAGTGTCAAAGGTAAGTAAGGGAGACTTGGCTATAGTTGAGTGCTCCAAGGTAGAAAAGAGGGAGTCTTTGAAAAAGTAAATAGCTGGAAATTAGGAAGACAAAGGATAGAAAAGGAGGGAGAGGGAAAGAAGAGGGGGAAAGAAAAGTGTAAATGGTAAGGTCAGGTAGGTACTTGGTGAATCAGCTGTCAGGCAGGTTGTAATATCTCACAAATCCAGTGTCTATATTGAGTCCATGATTTTTTGTATCCAGTAGGTTGATGAAGTGAAGTTCGTAGGCTTGTCTATGAAAGGTGTTTTGTAAGTTCCCTTTGAGGATTAGAACTATAGGCGGAAGAAGGCCAGGGCTAATGGGGCTTAGCCCCCAAACACAGGGCAGCTGACCATGAGCTCCGGGTGGCTGCGGCAGAGGTGGGGAGGGGCGGGCATTCAGCCAGGATCACAGCCCAGCACGTGGATAACTATCTGCCCACAAGTGGCTCATCCAGGGGGGGTGGCTCCTGCTGCTGCACACACCCTGGGAGGGCATAGGGGCCTTGTGCCCCTGGATCTGTGCAGGGTGAGGGCGGGCTGCTGCTGCGGGCTGGGGCAGGGGCGGCGCTAGGCTCTTCCCAGTGGGGATTGGGCCAGGCTGTGCTTGGGTCGGGCGGTGGCAGCACTGGGAGGGGGGCTACAGCCACCCCAAAATTCACCGTAGCCCCGCCAACCCTCCATCCCAGTGCCGTTGCCACCCACCCCAAGCACAGCACAGCCCCAGCCCCAGCCTGCAGTGGCAGTCCGCCCTCATCCCGCATGCAGATCTAGGGCACACGCCTCCCATGCCTTCCCTGGGTGCGCGCAGTGGTGGGAGATGCCACACCCTCCCATGCCAGGCACCCCCCAGACAAGCCACTTACAGCTCTGTTCTGCGCCCTGGCCCAGCTGTGCAGGGCCTGCCTCTGTCCCAGCCCCAGCCCCACTCCCTCCCTCACTGCTGTGGGTGGGGGCGCAAATCAAGGCCCCAGCGATGAGGGAGGGAGCAGGGCACAGGCAGGAGCCACTTACCTGCTTGCGGGGGGAGGGTACACATGTGTGCATGTGCACACTCAGCCCCCCCCCGCCCCCAAATCGTTTTTTCTTTCTCAGCCTATGATTAGAACTGAGGGATCAGAGAGGGGGTGATTGTCTTGTGAGAAGTGGGCACCCACAGGTAATTGGGTATTTTTGTCTTTAACAGATTTTCGGTGTGCGCTCATTCTGGTGCGCAGTTGTTGTTTGTGTTCTCTTACATATTTTCCATCAGGGCATTTAGTGCACTGGATGAGATATATAACATTTCTGGAGGTGCAGCTGTAAGATCTGGGAATGTTAATGGTTCTGTTGTGGGGTGTAGTAATTGTGGGGGGAGTGGAGATGTGTTGGCAGGTTTTGCATTTCTTGTCCTGGCACGGTCTGGATCCATTCAGTGTGTTTTGGGCCATAGGAAATTTGCTTCTGGTGATGAGGTTAGCGGGTTTGGTGCATGTTTAAAGGCTAGGATGGGTGGTTCTGGAAAGATCGCTTTAAGATCCTTTTAAGGTTTCATGGAAAATTTTCAACCAGACCTACTCAACAGTGACCCATCTGGCCCTAAAATAGTTGCCCAAAAGTGATCTAGCTCTTCCCAGGATGGAAGTCATGACAATCATGAGAAAGAGAGGGAGGTTGCTGAAGGATTGAAAGACTCCTGGGGAAACTCCAGAGCTCTAGAGGGAGGATTAAAAGCTCTGGGATCTATATTACTTTTTTTGTTCCCTTTTTTTGTGGTATTATTTGAGAGTTATAAAAAAAAAAAAAGCTGGAAGCATAACTGCATAAACTGCTGTTATTTCCGTCTATCCCTTCAGAGCCCGACTTTCTCCTCACCAGATGGACTGGGTTAGAATACCTCCAGCTACAGAGAGGGTTCCCCAGGGGCAGGAGCGGTTGAGGCTGCCCTCTCTTCATTTGCCATGTTGAATTTTGCTCATATCGCACAGGCGCACACTGAGAAGCAATCACACTTATTAAGCCAGGTAACAGAGTCATCTGGCCTCTGCAGGCCCCAGCTTAGGGAGATGCCGATCCCTTATTTGCCTCGGAAAATGAAAACCATATACATAGATTATTTTGAAACAGTCGGGAAATTTTGCTCCGAGCCACTCTAAGAAGCATTTGGGGCAGTCAGAAGTGACATGAAAGCCAGTCCCTTGGGTCAGATCTGCTAGGGCAACACAAAACAGTCATTGTGCCGGGATTCCTGTCTGGTGTAGTGTATGGGAGAAGCTCGTACACCACCCTGGTGTTTGGCACAGAAGAATATTTGACCTAGAGAGGATGTCTCCAGCTATTGGAATGGCCCCTGGGAGTCAAAAGCAGCCAGATGCAAGGTAGAGTGATAGCTGAGGCTACTCTAACTCTGAAACTCTTTGAGGTTTTGAGGGCCCTAAGATCAAGTGGCAGAGCTTCTGGAGCTGCAATTACCACAGACCAGACACAGCCCAGGATTGTAGGTCTCTACAATTATGCACTTAATAAAATTCCCTTAGACCTGCTAACACTCCTGTTTATGCAAGCAACATGGCACTGGGGCAACCTATCCCAAGGAGTCGTTTGGTGCTTTGTGTGACAGTAGCCATGCTGGGAAAACCATCTCAACTTCTGAAGCCCCAATTGCCTACAGAATGGCCCAATACAAGAGGTTGGTGGTCACCTACTCTGGGTTGTGCTTGGCTTAAGAGCTGGCAGGCTATCCTATTTCCATTTCCTGCTGGAAGCTGGAGATGCAGTTAGGAAAAGGACTTCCTGGCTGGGAGGTATGCTTCAGGGACCCAGCAGGCCCAAATAGTGTCTGAGGCCACAGTTAATGGACAGCCTCAGAGAACAGTCTGGTGCCTATGACTATGAACCCCACATGAAAGTTGGCCACTGCCTGAAGGGAAGAAGATGCCTCAATTTGGGACTGCAGTAGAGGCAGTTGAGAGACTTACTGGTGGAAATGTATCTCAATTAATCATCTTAAGTGCATGTTGTGTGCCCCCTGGTTGTTCTTCTCATTGGCACCTGAGTTCTGCCCATGCCAATGCAGGTGTTAGGCCAAGCGTGTGCCCTGGGCTGCTTTCTGGGTGGGCTCCTGCCTCCCAAGAGCTGATTGGAGCTGGGAACTAACCAAGCAGAGAAGGGAGCTAGAAGTACGTAAGAAGGCATAGCACAATTTACCTTACCCCATTTCCTTTCATCTTATCCAGGATTCTTGGGATGAGCTACTACAGGGGTTTTCAACCTTTTTTAACAAGTGTACGCCTTCTGTCTCAAAGTTTCAGCCCATGTACCCCTTTATATTTTTTTCTTGTTTTCAATGGTTTTCTTGTTTCTAATGTGCCACCTGTGCCCCTGTGGCAGGAGCACACGGACCCCCCTCAGCATGGGGCGGCCACACGGGACCTTCATAGCATGAAGAAAACCAGCTGCAGCCGCAGCCCTTTCTTGCTGAGGTAATAACGCCGCGGTGCCCTTGGCTGCCCCGAGGTGCGGCTGGCTGCATGCATCAGATGGAGGTGAATCGTGCCCTGTGTCACGTCTGTCAGGGACCGTGCAGCCACCAACCTGCCCACCACAGCGCTCCAAGGAGCAGGCCCAGTGGGGGTGAGAGCAGCACCACTGCCCCTCTGCGGGCTACACAGGTGCTACCCAGTTGGCTGGGGAGAGGGGGGGAGAAGCCTTGCACGTGGCAGCTGCCACTGCCACCACCACCCTACAGCGCTGCTGCCACCCCCTTGGCTCTGCCCTGCACCACTTTCCCACAGCCGGCCATGCTTATGGCTCCCCAGGCTGCTGACAGGCCTTGCGCCTGGCCAATCGTGTTGCCGGGGCAGGCACAGAATGCACTCCTCCCCTCCTCCCTGCCATTCAGACTCTTGTGGCTCTGCGGGAACGGGGTGGCCAAGACGCCTCCTCGCCATCAGCTATAGGCTGAGGGTGGCGGCCCAGTGGCCACTCAGGAGAGCCAGCTGGGGTGGGGAGGCACCGTGATGGGCCACGTGGGGCCAGCGGCACCTGGTGCGCCCCTTCCCTGGGTATGAGGCGAAGCGTGGGAACGTGCCGGGGGGGAGATGCCGCTGCCACGCCCCAGGGTGCACTCTGTCTTCGCCTGCACGCCTGCTCGTGCAGCCCCAGCCCTGACCCAGCCCTGGCTCCCGGTGGCATGAAGTATGTTGCATATCCCCTATGACTTTTTTAAGTACCCCTAGGAGTACACATACCACCGGTTGACAACCAGTGAGCTCCTGCACTGTACGCTCATTTTGATGTTGGTGGTAAACAGCTCTAAGGGAGCCAACTCAACCACAACATGACTTCAGTGCACTTGCATTCGTGGCTGAAGTTGGTCCATGTGATCTTACCAAAGTTAGATCCACTTACACATCACCTCTGGGAGCTGGGGTGGTCTGGGCACTAAGGTGCATGCTTGACAGCCTAGAGGCTGTGAGTTTGAGGCTATAGTAGAAACTATGAGGCTATGCTTATGGCATGGCCCTGTCAGATTCTAGTGAGTCTGTGAATTCTGTTAAATACCTTGTCACAAGGACACTAGAAAGGAAGACACACACCACCTCTAAATTTGGCCCTAAGGGAGTCTACATAACCCCCAAAGGAGGCTGTGTTATCATGACCTGTACCTTTAAGAGACTGAAAGAAGGTGTACTTTACACAGCACAGATCTCACCCTCTGCATATGGTCCTTTGACTGGGGGGAGTTCCTTAGACTACTGCCTCCTTGCAGCCTTTTTCCAAATCAGCATTTCAATTCCCTTTTTCCTTAGCTAAAGACCAAGCAATTAATTAAATTTGTTCAGTGATTGGCTTTGTCACTGCTTGACTGCAGCTTAGTTAATCAATCAAAATGTATCTCTCTCCAAGGAAATGAGAGGGAGAGGAAAATTAAACCCCATTTGTTCCTCTGCAGTCCAATAATGCTTGTGTCTTTGTGAAGGTGGGAGGAATGACTGATGCATAAACCCTGGGACTGTATGTCATAGAAAGAGATGTTAGGCATGTGCGAAACCCATTAGGCCAGCGTATCCCTCTGTTAATGCAGAATTGCTCCCCACAGGCCCATATGAAGGGTATTTGGCAGAAAGTATTCAGGATGCTGCAGCTATTGATGGGAAGTTGGCATTGTATCACATCTCACAGGTCCATGCTGGAGCGGAGTAGAGAGTCCTGCTTGAGAGGGCACACACATCTCCCCATGACTGAAAGGGAGTGCTACGTAATGTGGAGAAAGGAGTGTTTGGAATAGCAAGACTCCAGCCAGAGACAGGCTCAAGCCAGGTTTAAGAGTGTTGAACAGCCTGAAGGTTGGATGTGTTGAGATCTGAGGTTTGGTTTGGGCCCAGCTCCACCTTCTTGGCATCCAGCCCAGGAGTCACAGTTTAGTAAGGAATGAATGGGAGAAGTTTTATATATAAGCTTTTTGCCTTCTCAAGCAGGAGATTTAGCTTAGACATGGGCAAAGAGACGTTTTCTGGCCACAGCCATTTTGCACAGGTTTGACCCCAAAGAGATAACTGCTCCCTGTAACCCCAATGGGTGTGGCAGGAGGATTCCAGTCCTGGCTGTCCAGCAGCTTTCTCCCACAGAGCACCCGGGCTGGCAGAAATCACTGAGACACAGAGAAAGCAAGTTCATGGTACCCCTGAACTGTAGCGGAGCTGTTGTCTGTTCAGCTTCAGATACAAAGAAAATATGTGTATGTTCTATGTACCCAAGAGAGTAGCTCTGAATCTTCGGCGCTGCCGTGATCAGTAAATTACTGCTCAGATAATGTTCCTCACCATCACCAAATAAATCAAGTCTTATTTTTCCTCCTTGGCTACAGCTTTATAGGCAGCTCCAGGACTCCTGGTGGTCATAAAACTTCATCCTCTTACTGAAGGGCCTCCCAGATGACTTGTTATTTAGATTTCTTTCTTTCTTCCTTTCTTCAAACCAAGCTTCTCCAAACATTTAAAAGCCTAGGAGCTGGGGAATCACCTTGAAGCTGGCTTGGCCGGTTATTTTTGCTTGTGCCCCTGAGCCATCATTCTATTCCTAGATTGAAATCCAGCACATAGAAGTATGAATTGGCTGTAATAAATGCTGGTTTCTATATTAGTGTGAATATTCAATCTCCCATGAGGTCAAGGACCTTGAAATATATTTTTCCTGGAGACCTTTAGATACCACTCCACTTTCCTCAATGCTCAGCTTTCCTTGCTTTTTTCTTCCACCATCCTTCTTCCTCCCTTCCTCCAGCTATTTCATTTTTCTAGCTGCCATCAATAATATATACCTTCCAGCCACAGAGGGTGAACAGGGAGCAGGCTGCTGACCCTTCCTCAGAGGTGTAAAAACAGCTTTGTTAAAAAGGGATCATTGCTGGGGTCTGGTATAAAAACAAAGTGAATAGAGCCACACAGAGACTCTCAGCTATGCAGACTGTGAAGCCTACACTGTGCATGAAGCAGCTGTAGCACCAGAGCTTGTTGGTTCACTGCATTCAGTGGAAGCCAACTCCTTGAAATAGCAATTTTGTCTTT
Source organism: Alligator sinensis (assembly GCF_000455745.1). NCBI lineage: Eukaryota > Metazoa > Chordata > Crocodylia > Alligatoridae > Alligator > Alligator sinensis. Next base: position 1,467,736 of record NW_005841865.1, read on the forward strand.
TGGGGTGATTTACATCTCCAAGCCCAGGATCTGCGGAGGGCGTTGCTTCTTTTCTGTTCATAGATTTTTGCCATAGGCAGATTGTTTTTGGCTCCTCTCAGCATGACCAGTTATGTTGGGAATAGGTAGATTCATAATCCTTGGGAGGGGAAGTGTCATGATATCAGTAATAGCCATAACACTTTGATTTCTCCAGTGTTTTTTCCAGCCAGAGATCTTCCAGCACTTTGCATAGGTGGAGAAACACCATCACCCCCATGCAACGGAGCAGAGTTGATAGTAGAAGCCGGGTGCACTGGCAGCACAATGTTCAGAGGGGCTGGCAGTATGTTTCATCTGTTTCAGGCTAATGCTTTGCAGCCTCTGCTCAGGAGAGGACTAATTCTGTGGGATGCAGTTAGGGAGCTTGGTTACATCGTCCCTTCTGAGGACAGAGCTTGCTGAGAGCCTGTCTTCAACTATAGCCAATCATTTCCCACCCTTATTTTGTGAGCACTACTCTTTTTAAAACGTTCAGCCCTGGAAACAGAAAAATGAGTGTCTTGGAGCCATCTCATACGCCCTTTGGGTTCTTAACGATGGGATCTAAGGTAGGAAGGTCATATTATGATAGCACCTAAACCCTATGTAATAGGCATATCTGTGTCCCCCAGCATGAAAGTAGTCCCCCAACGGGATGACATGCTGCAACTGATGAATGCAATCAAGATGAGGATATAGTCCAACTCGCCAGTGTGCACTGCTTTGTACAGCCTCCCTCTGCTTCCTGGGGTCTGAGCAGCAGCTGCCCATCTGATCCTTCTACCCCCCCATACAGAAAGTGGACAAAATGGGGTGAGGAATAAACTGAGCTGGGACTTCATCTCATCAACTTGCTGGCTAGCACAATGGGGCCACATGGGAGTGGAAGAGAAATCTGTCCCTGGTCAGAGCTGTTAGCAGATTGCGCCTCCCTGGGAGGAGCAGTGGGACTGTCTAACTGAGCTCTCTGAGGCATAACTCCTTTAGCATGGCTACAACTGTGGCTGTGCTGCTGTCTGTATTATCATACCATAGGTATTGTGCACAGGCTTTTTTCTGCCTTCCTTGTACTGCATCCTTGAATAGCATATAAGTCGGCCAGTACTGCAGTAGGTGTCAGGGTATAGCCAGCTACAGTGTTGGAACAACCTGACAGTGGTCCCCTGGACTCTTGTTCCTGCTGATCCTCCCTTTGGCAGGATGGAAAATGGGGTTTTGTTGCTTGGATAACAGGGGTGATGGCTTCCAGATGGCCCCTAGCAAGGCCGCCATATTATTATAGCCATACATTGCTCTGCACTCCACTGTATTCCCATATTGACTTGTGCCATGGCAAGAAGAGCAGACTAACCAGGGTACACGGATGGCAAACATGAAGCTGATAGCTGTGCCCAAGAGCTTGAGACACCCGTTCACTAAGTGTTTTTCTCCCAAAGGTGTGAAGTGCTATTTGCTAGCGAGCTGCTTTCTGCAATCCCATTGGCCTTCTCCGTTTTTAACTTGTTTCTTGATGTTGTCCTGTGTGACCAGCTCCCATTTTCCCTGATGCGCATGGCTTGGCAGCCATGTCACTTTGGACGCTTTGGGGTCAGGGTTGATTCAGTCAACGTTTTCTATTAGGAACAGTTTCCAGGTGCTTGTTTGCAGAACCTGCCCCTCCCACTCCAAGGCATGTGGTGGGTAAGTTTCTACATAGGCTATTTTGCCTGATATTTAGTTGTGATTGAGGGACTATTTAGCTGCTCTTGCATTTTTAGCTTCTGCCTATTTGCGGTATTGGTATATGTCTCTTACCAATATAGTGTCTGGGTACCTCGAGCCAGTAATGGATATTACCCTTACAGAAGCCCCAGAAGTATTCTCCTATTCTACGAGGAAAAGGACGGGCAGCGCAGAGTGGATTCAGTAAATTACTTCTCTAAAGTTCCTCAGAGGGTCAGCATCCGAGGTAGGAATTGTTGCCAATTCTCCTGAGTCCCATGTTCTGCATCTGTTCTTCTTGAACACCTTTCCTTCCCTCCTCTTGAGGAAGTCATGATTCTCATTACTGACCAATAGAAGGTGCTGCTTCTACACAGGCACATTGCACAAGTCACATGACAGTGGGACTAGAAATCAAATGTGCAAAACAAATTGAAAAGCGACAACTCCTACATCCATCACAGAGCACCTATGAAACCAGACAGTTAGAGGCAAATGGCCCAGGATGTGCAGCCTCACTGAGAACAAAGCTAACACCCCGGTGTTATCTTTTCCCATTTGAAGTTCAGGGACAGCCATACAAAGCTCTAGTACTTTAGTCTGAAATAGCAAAAATCACATTTCTTTCTCTATTCATTCACTCAACTCTGCCCCTAGCCTCATAGTGAGATAAACTATTTATTTGGAAGTCTGAGTTGTGACCTAAACCCATCGGTTCTGGATTGACTTCAGGCTCCACTGAGTAGAAAGGCTTTACAATCACTGAATTGAAGGTGTTTTGATTGCTTCCAGGATTATTGCCCAGCATGTTTATTCCTCAAGCAAGGAAGACTTCATAACTCAGGGACTCCTTTCAGTTCCTGACAATGTATATATATTGAAATCTTATAAGAATAATTACCATATCCAATGATATTCTAGTCTTGCCTTGCCAATATAAACAACTTGCTGGACTCGCTGAATTGCATAGGGTCATCCTGAATAACTGCTCACATGTTCCATTTATTACCTTGAAAATCCTTTCCCATTATTTTTATTTTTTTTAGAAAATGCAATATGTTGAAATGAAAACCAGATACAGCTCCAAAAGAATTTGAAATATGAGGCTGAGTGTATAAGAAGCGGCAAAGAGGTCCTCCGCTAATAGTAAAAGCCGAACTGTTTTGGAGATGAGGAAATAAATGAAGGTCAGGTGTGAGTTGCAGTGTGGGGCTTCGCTGGGGTCAGGTCTCTGCAGACAGTCTCATGTTTTAAGGAAATAGAGTAAGTAATTGCCGGGGTAGTTTATGAAGGCACTCGGCAGGATGCACAGACATGCACTGGGGGCTTAAAGGGGGTAGAGTTTCTCTTGGCAACCCGCTCTAGTATGTTTAGGAGATTCTTTATGCTCATCCCTCATGTGGTTTGGGGCCATCAGTCACACCATACAGCACTAAATAATGTCGCTTCCATGAGGTCAACCTAAGTAGCTCTACAGAGCTTTTGTGCAGGCTGCAGGAAATCTACCCTAGCACCAGTGGACAAGGAGTCACATCAACTTCTTGCCCATAGGCTGGGGGAAAAGACAAAATACTAAGTGGAGCAGATTTGGAAGCAAACCATTCAGACTAAGGAGCTTTACACAGTGTCCCAGGCTGAGAGAGAGAGAACGGGGACAGTTGGCAATAGATAAGTTGTAGGAGCAATATTAGGCAGTGACTTGTGAAGTGCCCCTCCCACGGTCAGCCAAACTAGACCAGACCCTCACCTGATATAAATCAGCATAGCTCTACTGAAGTCAAGGGAAGTGTGCCCATGACTAATAAAAATAGCCTCACAATCCCCACAGATTCCATCCAGGAAGAGCACACACCAAATGCTGAAACTTCCTTAGCCTGACAAAGGGTTTTTGAACCCGAAAGCTTGTTTAATAAATATTCTCCAACTATTTGGGTTGGTCTAATAAAAGATATCAAATTCACCCAAGGAACCTTGTCTGCCACAATCTCCACACACTTGGATATTACACCTTTGTTTTGTGGAACAAGGAGAAGCCTGTCCCATTTCCACTGTAGCATGTGATGCAGGGATCCTGGTTTTCCCTGGTAAAAATCACAGTTCCTATGATAAAACCCCCCAAATCTGTGATTAAAATGAAAGGCCCTTCAGTCTCCACCCCCCCCGCCACCCCAGCCCTGCCCGAGGAGGCCCCCAGTTGCCAGGGCTATGGGGCCAGGGATCCAGGGCCACAGCCTCCTGCCCCTGGCAGGAGTCAGTGGCTGCTGCAGCAGGCAGGTGTGTGGAGCTCAGCTCCCCACTCCTGTGGGCTTGGGCAGGTGGGGGCCTCGGCTCCCCCCACTGCGCACACTCCTGAGGGGCAGGGGGGGGACCCACACCCCCCAGATCTGTGTGCGGGGCGGGTGCGGGATAGGCTGCCTGCTGTGGGCCCAGGCTCCCGCCCTGCTGCCCTTTTCCAGAGCCTCTGCTACCCAGCAGGTGGGACCCAGCATTGCCGCACAGAGGATCTCCTTGCCGCTGGGAACTCCACACTGTCCTGGCCATGCACCCGCTCAGCAGCAGTGAGGGGCCCAATCCTGTACCACCACCCCCAATCCTGCCACACGCACAGGGGATGCATCGTCAGGGCAGCGTGGGACTCGCAGTGGCAAGCAGCTTCCTTGCATGGCCCTGCTGTGCCCTGCAGTGCTGGGTCACACCCGCTGGGCTGCAGAGGCCCCCGGGGAGGGCAGCAGGGCAGAAGCCTGAGCCTGCAGCAGGCAGCCCACCCCACCCCATGCATAGATTTGGGGGGCACAGGTCCCCCCACCTTCTGGGAGTGCATGCAGTGGCAGGGAGCCGGCCCCTCCTCCCCTGCCCCTCAGACAAGCTACCTGCGGCCCCATCCCACTCTGTGCCAGGGCCCTGTGGCCGCACGTATTGTGGCCCCGGACCCCAAGCGCCATGCGCTGCCCAGCTGGGCAGCAACCCGAGACCTGCCCAACTCCTTCCTTTCCTATGGGGACCTCAATCCCACTCCACACCACTTACCTGCCAGAGCTGCACTCCAGGCTGCCTGGGGCCATATGCATGCATGCACATGGTGCCCCTTGCCTCCTCCAGCTCCCTCCCAGCCCTTTGCAGGTTGCAACTCTGCCAGCCTGCAGAGAGCTCTTTGCAAATCTGCAAAATCCGTGGTTTCTCTGGTACAATGAGAAATCCGCATTTTCATCTGGTAAAGGGGGAAATCCATGGTTCTCTCCATTTTTCATGGGAAACTTAAAACCTGGATTTCTGGTGATGAGTTCTCCTTCAAGTGGAAGCAATGTTGCTGGTTATACCTTCACCCAGCTGGCTTCCTGTCTGTGACTAACCATGAGTAAGACACTCACCTTCCATCAGGATACAACCAGGATCTGGCAATAGGAGCTGAGGGGTGATGACAAGAGAAGTCAGACATCCCTCATTGTTGTCCTCTGGCTTGTACCAGCACACAGCTGCTCTTCTGCTGCTGCAGGTCCTTAGCTGATCTTGGGATACTTAAAGCACTGTACCCTGCTTTTTCAGCAATATTGCTTAGGGCTGCTCTGGGTGAGTTTATGGCTTGAGGCACAGCATGCTCTGTGATAGGGTGGCAAGTTTGTCAGTCCCTGCAAGTAGGGCTGCCTGATCACTCAGCGTTTCAATTCCCTTTAGTACCCCAAAATTTAGATTCTTCTCTGAACTGCTTGGATCAGCAAATCCACCAAGAGCTAGGATAGTGGGAAAGTACCCAAGCTGGTTTGAGTCTAGAGTGAACTCTGGTGCATGTGTTATATCCCGGCTTACTGAGAATTCCTTAAATCCAGCCCTTAGATATGACCATGAAGTGCTCAACAAACAACCATATTCATTACTGCTGCACGGTATTTGTATTTCACAGAGCACTGATCCAACTCCCTAAGTAATGTGCTTCAATGTAAAACTGGCAATGGGTTCTCCAAGCCCCCATCCCTTCTTTGGTTGTTCCAGTGATCTTGCCGTGACATCACAGGAACTGGGAGTTAGGAGATTTGGATTCTGTTTCTAGCTTGACCATCAGTTCACCCCATGATCTTGCTCAAGCCACATGGGCCAGAATTTCAGATGTCCAGTTTGAGACACCCAGAATTAGTCCAACTTGTTGGATTTAATCCCACTAGGTATCAGTTTTTCCATCAGAAGTGTTAATCTCACTTTCCTCCAGTGCGTGGAGTAAGGCTAAATTAACTAAAGTATGTAAGATATGTTGTGATCCTGAGATGGGAGACATTAGACCAGTGGTTCTCAATATTTTTAGACCGCAGACACCCTCCACTACACTCAAAGCACCACTCGGAAAATGCTAGCTCTTAGCTATCACTCATTTTGTGACTATGAAAAAGATAATAGAGCAATTTTTGTTGCAAAGAAAGACTACAACAGGTCAGAAATGTTTCCAGTACTATGGATTCCTGCTTGAAATCTCTGAGTTTATTTTGTGAATTGTGTGCAAGTGTTTGCACACACCTAACAGTGTTAATAGAGGAGGCACCCTTAAAAGAATCTTCCAGCAGCCCTGGGTGCCACTGCACTCTGCGTGAGAATCGCTGCACGATACAAATGCTGAGCATTAGCAGTGTAGATAGAAGATGGTGACATGCAGTATTCAGAGGAATAGTGGTTATTAGTCCAATTAAACTAAAAACACCAGATAAACCCTGTAATATACACAGTTATAATAGAGTCAGCTGTTATATCTATATAGCACAAGCTTTCATGAGCTAAAGCTCACTTCATCAGATGCATATAACTTGTGACATACATGCATATAACTTGTGATATCTACCCAGCTATCACATAGAATCATAAAATCATAAAAAGTTAGGGTTGGAAGGGACCTCAGGAGGTCATCTAGTCCAACCCTCTGCTCAAAGCAGGACCATCCCCAACTAGATCACCCCGGCCATAGCTTTCTCTAGCCAGGTTTTGAAAACCTCCAAGGGTGGAGATTCCACAACCTTTCTGGGTAACCTGTTTCAGTGTTTTACTACCCTCCTAGTGAGAAAATTCTTCCCAATATCTAACCTAAACTTTCCTTGCTGCAACTTAAGACTATTTCTCCTTGTTCTGTCATCTACCATCACTGAGAACAGTCTAGCTCCATCCTCTTTCAAACCCCACTTCAGGTCATTGAAGGCTGCTATTAAGTCCCCTCTCAGTCTTCTCTAGGCTACATAAGCCCAGTTCTCTTAGTCTTTCCCCATAAGTCATGATCTGCAGCCCCCTTACCCTTTTTGTTGCCCTCTGTTGGACTCTCTGCAATTTGTCCACATCCTTTCTGTAGTGGGAGCCCCAAAACTGAACACAGTACTCCAGATGGGGCCTCACCAGTGCTGAATAGAGGGGAAGAATCACTTACTTTGACCTGCTGGCAACACAGCTAGCAATGCAGCCCCATATGCCATTAGCCTTCTTGGCAACAAGGGCATGCTGCTGGCTCATATTCAGCTTATTGTCTACTGTAAGCCCCAGATACGTTTCTGAAGGCAGTCAGCCCTCAGCCCATTGGTGATGTGTAGGGGGTGTACAGAGGTGCATGTGCACCCTCTGAGATTGGCGGTGCACCCCCTGACAGAAGTGCTGCTGACGCTGCCAGCGGTGCCTGCGGGCAGATGCTGCTCACAACCTGCCCACCTTTCCCCCCACCACCACCATGGCTGCCTGTGGGAACTCCCTGCTCACTGCCGCTATGCCACTGCTGCTGCCACTGCTGCCGCCGCCTCTGGATAGTCGCCATGCCCCCCCAGCTTCTGGAGGCATGCGTCATTCATGACTCAGCCTGTACTGGTGCATGGGATTGTTCCATCCTAAGTGCAGGACTTTGCACTTGACCTTGTTGAACTTCATGAGATTCCTTTTGGCCCAATCCTCCAATTTGTTCAGGTCACTCTGAATCCTAGCCCTACCCTCCAGCATATCTACTTTTCCCCCCAGGTTGGTGTCATCTGCAAACTTGCTGAAGGTGCACTCTATGCCGTCTTCCAGGTTGTTGATGAAGACATGGAACAAAACTGGCCCCAGGACTGACCCCTTGGGCACTCCACTTGATACCAGCTGCCAACTAGACATCAATCCATTGATTGCTACCTTTTGAGCCAGATGTTCCAGCCAGTTTTCAATTCACCTTACAGTCTGTTCATCCAGCTTGTATGTCCTTAGCTTGCCTGTAAGAATGTTGTTGGAGTCTGTATCAAAAGCCTTGCTGAAATCAAGGTATACCACATCCACTGGTCTCCCCGTATCATGGAGGCAGTAGTAGATTCATAGATGTTTGGGTCAGAAGGGACCTTAGCAGATCATCAAGTCTGACCCCCTGCCCTGGGCAGGAAAGAG
>NW_005841865.1:1476065-1481149 GCF_000455745.1 Alligator sinensis
CCCCCCACCAATTAATTTGTAGGCAGCCACAAGATCACTTCTTGTGGAGGCTGAAGAGATCCAGAGCCCTCAATCTCTCCTTGTAGGGCTTTGCCTAACCATATGACTGGCCCTCCTCTGAGCCCTCTCGAGGTTGTTCACATCCCTCTTGAAGTGTCATGCCCAAAACTGGACTCAGTACTCCAACTGTGGCCTGACCAATGCCAAATAAAAGGGAAGTATCGCCTCCCTGGACCTGTCTGTCATGCACCTGCTAATACATGATAGAGTGCGGTTAGCTTTACTGATCACTTTGTCACATTGACAACTCATGTTCATCTTGGAGTCAACAGTGACTCCAAGATCCCTTTCCACTGGTGTGCTGCTGAGAAGGTCCTCCCTCAGTCTGTAAGTGTGCTGGCGATTCCTTCTTCCTAGGTGCAGCACCTTAAATTTGTCCTTATTGAACTGCATCCTATTCTGTTCTGCCCACTTTTCCAACCTGTCCAAATCCACCTGGATTTGTTCCCTATCCTCTGGTGTGTTAACTTTACCCCATAATTTGGTATCATCTGCGAATTTGGACAGAGTGATTTCCACACCCTCATCCAAGTCACTGAAGAAGACATTGAACAGCACCGGTCCAAGGACTGAGCCTTGTGGGATCCACTGCCCACATCTTTCCAGGTCAATAACGACCCATCCACCACCACCCTCTGGGTGCAACCCCTAAGCCACCCACCTGACCATATAATCATCTACATCATGGGTGATCAGGTTATCTGTGAGAATATAATGAGATATCATATTGAAGGCTTTCTTAAAATCCAAGTAGATGACATCCACCTCGATTCCTGCATCTAAGCATTTTGTGACCTGGTCATAAAAAGAAACAAGGTTAGTCAGGCAGGAGCTGTCTGCAATGAATCTGTGCTCGTTGCCCTTTAGCATTGCTTTCCCTGCTGGACTCCCACAAATGTGATCCTTAATAGTTTTTTCAAAGGTTTTCCCGAGGATAGAGGTGAGACTAACTGGTCTGTAGTTACCCAGATCATCCTTCCTCCCCTTCTTGAAAATAGGGACCACATTGGCCCTTTTCCAGTCCACTGGGACCTGACCTGAACAGCAAGAGTGCTCAAACAGCCATGCCAGCGGCTCTTCTATGACACTGGCCAATTCCTTCAGCACCCTTGGATGAAGATCATCCGAGCCTACTGACTTAAATACATTTAGCCCGTCCAAGTGTCTCTTCACTAAGTTGGTGCTAACAGTTGGTGGGCTGGTTTCTCCTTTATGCCTGTCTATGATCCAGTTGGGAGATTTCCCCTGATCCGAGTTCAAGAATAGAGGCAAAAACCTAATTGAAGAGATCAGCTTTGTCCCCCCATATCTGTCACTCATCATAGGCAATCAGGGTGGTCAGGCATGACTTGCCCCTGGTGAATCCATGCTGACTGTTCCTAATCACCTTCTTCTCCTCCAAGTGCTTAGAAATGGATTCTTTGAGGATCTGCTCCATAATTTCTCTGGTGACTGAGGTGAGGCTAACCAGTCTGTAGTTCCCTAGATCCTCCTTTTTCCCTTTCTTAAATATGGGCACTATGTTTGCCCTTTTCCAATCATCCGAGACCTCTCCTGATCACCATGAGTTTTCAAAGATGATGGCCAATGGCTCTGCAGTCACATCAGCCAACTCCCTCAGCACTCTTGGGTACATCCCATCTGGCCCCATGGACTTGTACATGTCCAGCGTTTCAAAGTAGTCCCTAATCTGTTCTTTCAGCATTGAGGCCTGCTTACCTCCTCCCTAAACTGTGTTGCCCGGTGCAGTAGTCCGGGAGCTGACCTTGCCTGTGAAGACTGAGACAAAAAAGGCATTGAGCACTTCAGCCTTTTCTGCATCCTGTCACAAGGTTGCCTCCCCAATTCACTTTCCCTGATCCTCTTCTTGCTACCAACATACTTGTAGAAACCCTTCCTATTACCCTTCAGATCCCTTGCTAGCTGCAACTCCAATTGCACTTTGGCCTTCCTGACTTCATCCCTGTATGCCCAAGCAATGCTCTTATATTCTTCCTTAGTTATTTGTCCAAGTTTCCACTTCTTATAAGCTTCCTTTTTGTGATTTAGTTGAGGTGTCCTGATCTACCTACCTATCTGTCTATATACATATGCTCTTTGGTTAGTCTATAAAGTACAAATCTACCCTGCCTTCTATTTGACTTCAAACTAACACGGCTAACTACATCTCTCTCCTTAAGCGTGACCAGTCCCACACTCTGCCATTCAGCTACTCATCTCCTGCCCAGCCCTGCCCTACCAGTCCCCCTTCATGTTTTCCAGCCTAAACTGCACCCCACCACTCAGCTGCGCCACTGCATACTGTGTACTGATCTCCATTATGTTTGTTGTTCACTTCTTGACATCTTTCAGGACAGGACAGCTGACCCGTGCACTACTGCTTAAAAACATGTTGAGCAAATGACCATACCTCCCAGCTCTCAACTTGCCATGCTACAGAACTGGATGTAACTCACGACAAAGACCCCCACAACCTTGTCCATGTGGGAATGCTGAATTGCTGTGGGAGTCCTTCCTGTAGTACAAAAACCCTCTATATAACCCTCATAACATGAGTCTTTATTGCTCACCTTAACTGTCATCACTAAACACAAACCCCCAAATTTGTATGGAATCGGGGGTAGCTTGGTGATCAGGATAAACGACATCCCTCAAAATGTATGTATAAATGTGAGTTTGTTTCTCCTGCTAGCTGGGAAGGTTCCAGGTTCCCAGCCCTGCTCTATAGGTACGGCAGGTTAATAACCATGACAATTGTATACATATGAGTCACATTGCCCTGCAAATGCACTCGGCTGTCTAATGTCACTAAATGCAGTCCAAACAGAATAGCAGTGTGTCATGTGTTAGTTTTAGGCTTGGATTACTACAAAGAGGTTGCAGCAACAAAGCCAGAGAGGGGATGTAGAACCTCTCTCTGCTCTTGCACTAATGTCAGAACTGAGCAGCAAGGGAAACCTTCAGGAAGAGAGAAAGGCAGCAGGGATTGTTCCATCAGAATCCAAATGGCCGATGCTTTGCCTTCTTGAAGAATTCTCTTTCTGCAACCTGATTTGATTCTTGAAAATCTTAATGGGGAAATGAAATATCTGTGGCCAGTGATATGTGAAGATGAGTTGGGGTCAGAGCTGAGGGGGGTCCCAGGTCAACTGCTCATCTCCAGGATATACATTACACACCTTGGTCTGTCTTTTTTACCTTGCACTTGACTTGCTTGGAGTCTAGCTGCCAAGGTCTGTAAGGGTCAGAGCCCAGAGAAAAGTGAAACCATTGTTTTTTAGTGAGAAGCTGACTGCCTTTTTATTTTTCTAACTCCTAACAGAGAGAGAGGATTCTGAGTATTGATCAGAAAAATGCACATTGTGACATTACACTCACAACTTTATTATTGCCATTATGATTCTCAGGGATTATGAAAGGAATTCCAGCCAATTAGGGCCAGGCAGGAAACCCTGATCCATGCTATGCCTGGCTCTAGGAGGGACTGGAATAATAGGATTTATTTCAGGTCGCAGTTGAGGTAGACTGGCAGAACTGTGGCTGAACTCAGTTGTAGAGGCTACAGGGATATACATCATCTAAGATTCTGATCAAAAGCCCATTGAAGTCAATGGGAATCTCAACTTCAGTGAACTCTGGATCAAGCCCTGTAAAATCCATGGAGGTGCAGAAGGGTCTTTCAAGTCAGAATGAAGGTATAGCAGCAGAGCGGTGTGAGGACTATGCAATGGGAAAATATTCCAGATGCTAGGAGCATTGCAGATGTGTGTGTGGGAAGCTTTGAACCATGTCTGCCTGCTCACATCATGACTCTAGCCAGAGCTATTAGTCCTTCACTTACATGAGGCCTGAGAGTAGAAGCAAAATGACATTCATTAGATGTTTTGAGGAGTGCTCAGGCATATAATCCTCCTGGAATGAAGCAGCCACAACAAGCTACTGTAGTTATTGATGGCCATGCCACTTAGTCTTTCCAAGGATTAATCAGTGTCCAGCTCAAACCGTGTAGCATGTTTGAGACACATTTCTTCTCTATATTATACCATTTGTCTGGGTCTCAGCAGGGCTGTGAGAGAGCAGGCAGGTCTTGGGAAGCAAATGCAACAGGGTCTGGTCCTCTAAGGTGGTTATTGTCCCCCACAGGGACAGTTCCTACATCTCTGTTACAGGGAAAACTTCTTGTGGTGGGCTCGCGGCTTTTGCCCGCAAGCCCAGCTTGGGGAAGGACACTTTGAAAAAAAAAAAAAGCAAAAAAAAAAGCCCCAACCCTCATTTCTACCAATCAGGTAACAGCTGGAAGGGGCTTGCCCTGCCCCTGCTCGGAGGGGGCGGTATGGTGAGGAGCCCCTGGACCTGATTGAAGACTGTGCTTTGCAGGTCTGGCAGACTTCAGGGGTGGGGCCTCTGGTGTAGATAAAAGCCCAGCATGCTCAGCACGCTGGGCAGAGACAGCGAGGGACATTGGAGAGGGAAGAGCCTCCACAGGATCCCTTCTTCACCCCAGTGGTGCACAGGCCGGCACATAGGGCTCAGGCTCTGGGAGCTGCATTGAGGCAGCTCGAGCCTGCATCCTCAGCAGAGGGCTGGACAGCATGGTGTGTGCAGACTGGCACATGGAGAGGCAGCCCTGGGAGCAGCTCAAGGCTGCTCAGGTTAGCCCTGGCATAAGCTGGATAACCGGAGCCCCGCAGTGTGGCCTGGCCAAAAGGTTAGCCCCAGCGTAAGCTGGATAACCAGAGCCCCCCAGTGTGACCCAGCCAAAGAACTAAAAGAGCCCTGGAGCCTAGAGCAGGGCCCGGGAAAGGGGAGGCCTAGGCATAAGGCTAGGTAAACCCAGCCAGCAGTGGCTCGGTTCACTCCCCACGAAAGCTGGAAAAACCCTCGGTGCCCAAAACGGGGCGCAGGGCCAGGAGGGGAGGTCTCGGAGTGACCAGACAACGCTGGTGGGGCCTGTGGTTGAGCAAAGGGCTCTGAGGCCTGGTTGACAGCTCCTCGAAAAAAACCCATAAATTGCTGGAGGAGGC
>NW_005841865.1:1481161-1536072 GCF_000455745.1 Alligator sinensis
ATTCCTGAAATAAGGCAAACCACACTCCCCCCACCCTGGGAAGCCCCAGGTGGAAGTTTCCCCCCCAGCTAGACCCATAGAAGGGGAAGCAGCCCTTGCTAGCTGGGATCCAGATGTAAACGTTCCTTATATAGTGTAAAATTGCACCTCATATTTTGTATAATTGTTATCATAATTATGAATATGTTGTACAAAATGTTACGGAATTGGGTTAGTTTGGTATAATGGGTTTTTGGCTTATTGTATTGTAAATATATATATATATATATATAGGTAAATGTGTGTATATATAGGTATATATAGGTAAATGTAAATGTGTGTATATATAGGTATATACATATAGGTATATATGTGTGTATATACACACACACACACACATATATATATACACACACACATATATAGAGAGAGAGAATAAGAAATAATATGTATATTATAATTCAATAAACTGTAAATAGTTAAGAGCACTGGCGTGGAGTTGACTCTATAGAGGAAAGAGGGACCCGTGCTCAAATCACCGGTATCCCTCTCACAGCACTGTTGCCTGCCTCATCTATCCCTTCCAACTGAGGACAGGCACACCCTTGGGTGTTTCCAGGTTACATTCTGAAAAGTTTCATTAGCAAATATAGGCTAGACTTCATTAGACTTGACGAGTTTGGTCTTACTAGACCCTAGTATTCGCTACAACAGTGCTTGTTGAAGAGAGGGTGTTGTGAGCCCTGGTAGAAAATGTTTTCTTCCTTTGCATAGATGTTTTACCTATATGGTCTTTTTGCACTGTCTCTTTCCCATGTGACTGGACCTCACAGACCTAATCTGCTCACATACAAGAAGAATCAGGGAACATTGCACTTACATCTGTAACAGAAAAAGCAATGATCACATGAGCAGCATTTGTGGCCACCCAACAGAGCCCAGGTTGCAAAATCTGGGCTTGCCTGTTGGGCGGAAATGGTCCCAGAACGATGTGAAGCCAGGAGACCCCAGGAGAGTGCCTGTTGACAGGTCACATGGGGAGATAGATTCCAGGTGCACCCACAAACAACAAAGTCCATCTGTTCCCCTCGAAGCTTGCCGTCATCTATCTGCTGCGCTGCTCCTCAGGGAGCAGGGAGATGGGGTAATAACCAATTGCCCGGTTACAGCCAGAGACGAAGCGCAGCACCATAGGTGTGCGCTCACTGCACAATAATCCCGTTGTGTCTCCAGCGGCCTGCTTACAAGAGCTGGCAGGTCCCGGCGGGCAGCTGACTTATTAAATTGGAATGAACGATTCCAGGAGGCCCTGACCTTCAGCACTGCTGAGCCCTGTCTCGACCTCATCGCCTGCGAATGTGGTGGTGCAGCTGGAACTCCAGGACAAGTGGATGCTTTTTATTTATTCACTGGCTGGGGCAGCCTGATGAGGGCCAGGCCTTGTGGTTCTTTGCTGTTTAACCAAACCCTCGGTGGGAGCCAGACTTGGCCCCCTGCCCTGGGCCTGGAATTGGCAGGCCTTCACCTGGCCTGCTTCTGATATTTCCATCAGGCTCTTTCTCTTTTGGCTGCCACTTCATTTCTTCTGGGTCTTGTGACTACACATGTTGTACATCCCCAGGACCTGGCGGGAGCTTCACTTGTGAGGCAGGGTCCTCTTCAAGCACAAAGTAAGCAAATGGCACTTTTGGCAACTGCTTATCCTTTATGAACTCTGCCACCCCTGCTGCTCCATGGCAGGACCAAAGGACAGGAAAACTCACAACTCACTAGCATACCCCACTCCTTTCCAGCAAAGGAGGCACCTCAAGGCCTGATTCTATCACCCTCCGTGCTGGTCCTCATCCTTGGTGGAATCCCAGAAGCCAGATCTGCCGGGGGGAGAGACCCTGCAGCAGAATGTAATCTCCTTTCCTCTCAGGTTAGTGCATACAGGGGAGAAAGAGGGCTAGAGTCCTGTGTGGGACTGACTGGACCCCCAGACCAGCATCGAACAGCAAAGCTCTTTTGGATTCTAAGACTTACTACTTTATGCTTCCAGACATATCCAGCAGCCTCAGCTCAAAAATAGTTCAGGACCATGAACGTCAGGGCTCCGATGATCAGACTGGAGGTTCACTGCTATGTCTCTGTGGAGAGGGTTTTTGCATGGGGCCTGCTGCATGTTGCCTGGTGTTACTGGTTCACCACTGGTGTCACATTTCTGCATGTGCTGAATTCACCCACTCATTTTGCCCCTTGTTCTAACCCCTCTGCCTTCCCCACTCCCATAACACATGATCTCCCAGGTGGGCTTGCCCAAGAGCCTTTGGCAGATTCCACCGTCAAAGTTACTGAGCATCACACCTTCCCAGCTACCTTGAGGGACACAGAGGTGTCCTTTGATGTTCTGCTGCTCATAACCTTAGCCTTCAGCTAAGACTTGACAACAGAAATCACTCAAGCCATGGCATTCCAATTGCACGCCTTTCAAAGTCTAACCAAAGCAGGCAGGGCCCATTCAGCTCCACTGCTTGCTTTAGCTTGCTAGAAGGAAAGAAGCTATTCACCTTCAAATCTGTCAAGTGTCCTGAATCAGGGATCATTGTTGTGGGTGGACAGCAGACAGTGATTGCTTAGAGGCAGTGTTTATAGGGCTTGGAGAAGAGAGCAGGGAGACGAGTGGAACCAGGTTTGATAATCTTGGGCCTTGTCTACCCTGCTTGGTTTTGCTGGCAGAGTCTATACCAGTAGCTCCCTGCACTGGCAGAATCCTCTGTTCACTTGGCAGTTACACCTCCGGGGAGCAGAGTAAGGCTTCTGCCACTGCCCCTTCTGCGGTCCCTTCAGCAGCCGGTGCCTTCCCAGGCTGCACTTTGTTGGCGAAAGCAGCCCCAACAGGACCTTACACTGCGTACCACCTAACCCCACAAGTTAGCTCTGTAGAGTAGTGGTGAAAAGCACTAATCAAAATGAGAGGCTCACAACATTCTTTAGTATTTCCTCCAAATTCTCAGGATGATGCAGATTTTTTCCTATCAGTTCCAACTTCTCCACCTCAATTTCATGTCCGTAGCTGGAGAGAAATGGAAAATACATGGTGGCTCCACAGGAATGTATTTGGTAGCCACGTTGGTCTGAGACAAAAAGAAATGCAAAACTCTGGAGCCTTGGTGGCTCCACATCCATTCATGTGACAACCCATGCCGTAACATTTAACTGGGGAAAGTAAGTTTGGGTTATATTCACTGAGCTTGGTTTGTGATCCTCAGCAAGGTAAATCGTGTTTGTTTGATAAAGCAGGAACTCATTTTCTCAAACTGATATCCTCTCCATCAGGCTGATGTGTTTAGGACTTGCCAGGTAGCTATTTTTTTTTTTATAAATGACTGCAAATTACTTGTATGGGATGGTTTGGATAGGGATGATCCTGCCTCAGGCTGGCAGGGGGTTGGACTAGATAACCTCTGGAGCTCCCTTCTAGCCCTACTTCTCTATAATTCTGTGATTTTTATGATCAAATGATGCATTTCTGCTTGCTCATGTACTCCCCACCCTTTATTGCTTTCTGCTGAGTACCCTAAGAATGAAGCATCTTGCTCTTCTCAGCTCATGCACGCTGAGGTAGCTGGGGAAGAATGAGATATTTTCATCCATCCTACTGCGGGATGGGGCAAAGCTGCCCCATCTCTTGTGACTCCTGATACTTATTCGTGACACCACCAAAGAACCCCACTGCCCAGCTGATTTTCAGATATCTAGGTGAGCTTGCAAATGCTGATAGTTTTGCTTTAAATTTCACAATTGGTTTGCCTGGCCACATGGCTCCTTTCAACAGAGGATCTTAAAGCACTTTGGCAAGTGCCAATTAATTAAAATTTACAAGACATGTATAAGGTAGGGCTGTATTAGCCCTTCCATTTTACTGATGGGGAACAGAGGAATTGAGTGTCCTGCTTAAATTTATACAGCCAGTGACAAAGGTGGGCTTAGAACATAGGACTCCCGATGACTAGTGTCCTACCCTAGGCATAGGACTACCGTTGGTGTGTCTACACTGCAGTGACTATAAGACCTGGAGGCATATCTGAGCTAGCTTTAAACTAGCTACCTTAGCTGCAGTGGCACTGTAGCAGAGAACTCAGTGCATGCGAGCCACTTGGGTATTCACTCTGCTTCCTGAATAGGTTCACAGTCTGCTCTGAGTTTTTTGTGCTGCTACCATTATTTCTGATATCTAGCCAACTCGGATTTCCCCATGAGCAAGATGATCTGCAGAAGCTTCTTTAGTTAAGGGATCTCCTGGACATCACTGACCCCAAACCTTTCAAGGTCTGGAAGCTGCTCTCTCAGCTGGGGACTGGGTTCAAATAGATGATTCATTTATTTTGGGGATGATGTATAGAAAGGGAAGTCTTCCCTTTTCAGTGACTTTGATTCGCAGCATGTTTGCAAAATATTGCTCCATGGAAGCCACAAGGGAGGACATCCCATCAAAGATACACATTAAGGCTGGCAACCTAAATTAAACTCCATAGGCCGTACTCCCAGTTTTTCCCTCTATCTGTGCATGGTGGGCACAGCTCCAACTGAAGACAAGAGAGCTTATTCTCCTTATGCACAACCCACTTGAGCATGACAAGCTTGAAAGTCTGACCTAAACCTAACCACTGTGAGGCTGGTGTAGATTTGCAAGTATGGCAGTTTGGGGGTGGAGAGCAAAAAGAAAAAATCCAGTGGTGGGAGAAAATAGGGTGAAATTGAGCAGAGAATGAACAAAGGTTTAGGGAAAGGAGTGGGATCTGGGGGAAAAGGAACAGAGAGTAGAGGGAGGAAGACTGTAATTAAAAATCAATGGACTCTTGTACCCATCTACAGGCTTCCCACACATGGCCTCCACACTGCACGGTGTGGGGGAAGTTCTAATATGTGGTGCAGGCTTCTCTCCAGCTAGAAAAAATATTGTTTTTAATTATTCACCTTAAAAGAAATAAAAATTAAATCCCATGTGCTTAAATTAGAAAGGCAATGAGGTAACCAAACTCAGAGGGTCTCCATCCTTCTCCGTCCTAACTCCAGAAAGCTTGGTCATGCTTTGTCTCACTCCATCCCCTTCTCTGATTTATTCTCAGATGGCCCAGATTTCTCTTGGATCAATAAGGCCACCCACATGCACCAACGCTATGTTCCCCATCCCATTAGTCAGTCCTGCCTACATCCATGGAGCTGCAGATGGGCCCAGATGTTGCATGAAAGAGCCACATATTTTCCTGTGACTAGCATTAAAGCCAGCACCACTCCAGGACCAGAAGAGGCAGAATTGACTGGTTCCCACTGGACATCTTTCCAGTTAATAGTCCTGAGAAGTCATGATGTGAAATCTAGTTACAACCACAAGCTGGTTACCTCAGCCCTAGCCCAGGGTGCATTCACCCCTCACCCCTATTTTTTTAGGCACAGAATGCTACCAAATGAAAACACTGTGATTCTTGGAGCCTCACCAATTACTGGAGCCCAAAATACTCTATATTTTTCACCTAACATTATGCTACTGTAGGAGAAATACAACCCTGAAATAGGCAAGATGCTGGACTCATTAGACCCTCCAGTAAAACAGCCTGCTTATTATTATTGGGTCTTTCTGCATGCATTAAAACTGCAATGCTGGAGAGGCTGGAATTCCACAGTGAAGGAATTACTTAACATTTGTCAAATCTAATTCACCTATGTAAGCACTTAATTCCTTCCCCCTACTATATCCCAGTTTACCTCATAACAGGCTTATTATAACCCTGACATGTCAACTGGTAACCCCTAACCAAGAGACCCCAGTAACTTCCTGGTGTTACCCCCACAAGGCAGTGACCTTTAACGTGAGCACTTGGCTTAAAGCCAGCAAGGAGAATATGAAAATAAAAAATAATTATGCTATTTTTTCCCTTGGTGCCTCTGACAGATCTCCTCCTGCTTGCTTTTCCCAGAGGTTTCTCAGAGGTTCATTAACCTCCCTGCCAAATGCAAAACCAAGTCAAACATAATTTGATTGGGCATATGTTGTTTTTTTGGCAAGCCGGTCTGCCAGGAGCAGACTTGGGGAGACTTAGTAGGTCCTGCTTGGTTGGGGGATGGAGGTGGAGAAATGTCAGCTATTTGCACATCTTACCCAGACCAGAAGAAGGGAAAAAAAGGCTGCTTAAATTGGCTTCTGAATGTCATGTTAGGCAGTAAACATTGTTATTCGGTTATCTATACAGGAGATCTAATGCTTGTATAAAGTAATTTGAGATCTTTGCACAGAGTATTATTGTTAACATTCCCTCCAGAGCTGAAATCTTGGTGGCCACCAGAACAAACTTCCAGAAGGGCTCTTCCCTCCTTTGGTCAAGGAGAGAAAATGAAATTTCTCTCTGACAGCTACTTTCTGTCAGAGGAAATGGAAGATGTGCTAATGTGTAGCTACAATAGAATTTTCTTGACACTGGGGTAATAGTTTTCAATCTTTTTTTATTTGCAAACCCCTTTGGAAATTTTGAATGGAGGTGCAGACCCCTTTGAACTGTAAGTGTCACATACTTTTGATTGTTCATAGTTATCTTTTGTGGACTCCTTAGACATTAGGCAGACCACAGGTTGAAAACCACTGCACTAGGGTATCATCACTATCCACTTTGCTTTTCTGTAGTCACTATTGCTAGCACTCTTAGCTCTGTTGATGGAGTGGCTGAAAAGCCAGATGTTAACTGAGTTAGCAGCATAAGGGGGATGGATTTAAGAGCTGTACAAGCATCAGATCCTCTGTTTTACAGAAAACTAAGATTTCATTTTTTCTCCATTCTGAAATAGATCAAAACCAAAAGATTTTACCATTTTCATTTCAGGTCAATCAGATGGTTTGTTTCAATGCAATCAAACTGTTTCAGTCCAATTTTTGACGTTTTAATCAGTTATAAATTACAAGCATTTTGGTTTCTAACATTACTTAGAAACAGTATATCAAAATGTTTTATTTCTAAAATGGCCAAACATTCCCAAAATTATTTTTTGCTTCCCCCCTCAGTTTTTTGGTTTCAAAAAACAACACTTTTAAAATCAAAAACTGACATTTTGCCTGCACATTTTGGGAAAAAGTTTAAATTTCAGAGAATGTTGGATGAGCTCTACTTTTCTTTAGTACTGGTGCTATAGAAGGTTCTGTGCATTATAAAGTGCATCCAATCCCTCCACCATACATATAGCAAAGAGTATATTTTCATGAAGCTATTCATGCTAGAGCTGAAGTAAGGGTAGGGCTGACAGTAATAATTTGTTCACTTGCTCTCAGAGTACCTATATCACTTCAATAGTGTTACCTA
Organism: Alligator sinensis; assembly: GCF_000455745.1. Taxonomy (NCBI): domain Eukaryota; kingdom Metazoa; phylum Chordata; order Crocodylia; family Alligatoridae; genus Alligator; species Alligator sinensis. The sequence continues at coordinate 1,488,472 of NW_005841865.1, forward strand.
TGTGGGTGATTTCTTACAAATCCTCGAACAGAATTTAGATCAGGAACAAGATCTTGCATTTTTATTGCCACAGCATCTTTGTTTGCTCTTATTAAGGACATTTGAAAACCAGTGGAAAAAATATAAATGTATTCTGCCTTGCTTTCACTTGAAAATCAAATAGCTGAACAAGTCAACCCCGCATTCTGCTAATGCTTTGTCATATTTGTATGCCAGATGGACTGAGGTGTAAGGCAATTGTGAATGAGATCCAGGAAACGGGGGTCAAGTAAATCAGGCAAGAGTAACCAGGCAATATGCTTTGTAAAAGGGGACCCCCATGATGTTCTGGGCTGTATTTAACTGTACTTCATTGTACTGTTTGCTATGACCCCTGCATATGTTCTTGCCCACTCTCTGCAGTATGTTTTTATATATACACATGCCAATGCCCTATGAAACCTATTTTTTTTGTGCATTGTAAACCCTTAGATGGAGCAAGGCAACCCTTTTGATCTCAGTCTGTGGCACCACAAAGGTTCAGGCTACTCTGTACGCTATGTCTGTGCCTTCTGTGGGTGAGGCAGCGAAAGGAAGCTGATTCCTGATTAGAATTCTCTTGAATATGCAGCTGCAGCAGGGCCTTGCCTGCTGGAGGAGGGAGAAATATGAAATGAAAATAAGATGAAACTGATGGGGAAAAGCAAGGTCCAACTTCTGAGCGCACAGGCAATGTCCTAGAGACACTGCTGGGGTTTGTCCCATGCTCCCCACAGCCCAGAAATACTGGGTCTTGTTCACCCATGATGGATGGAACTCCCTTGTGTTTCAAGTTACAATGGAAGGAATTTGGTCCTCTGCATTGAGATCCTTGCTGTGTGATACCAAATTAGAAGGACCATTGTATGCTCCAAGTTGGACAGATGCACCTACCTTAAAACTCTGTATTGCCTACAGCTTTGGAAGGGATTTAGTAGCAAATCCTCCTCTACTTGAAAGCCCAAGCCTGTATCATTTACAACATCTGCTCTTCCCTGTATAGAAGCTGTTTCTATTTACTGCCTGGATGGGCTACATTGTGTTAGTTTCATTTCCTCCAAGTAAAAACTGGTGGGAAATCTCTGGAGTTTTGCAGCTCTTCAACTTCTCATCCAAAAAACAAGGGTGGGGGTGTGAAAAGCCCCTTAAATAGAACTTTCCATGCTGGAAGTATGCATGGAACTATAGCAAGGAAAAAGCAAGCAGTGAGAGTGATATGTGCACTGTGCAGGCTCATAGACATGTACAGCACTGGACCCAGATCCGTGGTCAGGCTCATTCATAGAAGGCAGCACGGCCTAATGGATTTGGCCTCAGAATCAGGACTTTTATGCTCTGCTTCTGCTCTTGCCATTAATTTATTGCCTAGCCATATAAAAAACCTGGCCAAGTTCAGCCCTGGTGAGATTCCACTGATTAGTGTTTTACTTAATTTCTGTGCAGCTCTTTATAGAAAACACAGTCCATTTTCTCCTGGTATAAAGCAAATACAATTAACTGTGCTGATTTACAATGGAAGAGAATTTGGATCATAAAGCCTCATTCTCCTTCCATTTACACCAGTTTCAAATCAGTAGAAGCCCACTGACCTCAATGAAATTACTCATGATTTACATTAGTATCAACAAGGGAAAAATCAGGCCCATGAAGAGGTAAGTTTGATGAACATTGATGTAAATAAGTTGAGAGGAAGTGCAGTCGAGTCCTCTTCCGTATCCAGGTTCCATTAAAAGAAATGGTTGAAATGTCCCAAGAGTGGATCTAATTCTTTGTTGGTGAGAACCAAAAAGGTTCCTTTCTGATTATGTCCATTTTCTGGGCTGGAACCACAGCAGTCTTCATAGCTCCATGAATGCTTTGTTCTTCTCAAATTTGCTTGGTAGAACTCCCAGGATTGTTCATATTGCTTGAGGTTGAGCAGCCTGCCTTCAGCTGATGGGAACATAGGCTGCCTGGGACTGGGAGAGAGAAACAAGATGCTTGGCTCCTTTCTTCTTCACACTGGCATCTGATGAAAGCCATGCTAATTTCATATTCATAAATGAGACCACCGACCTGGTCTTCAAAGTGCTGGGAGAATTGGGAGTTCACTTCCATCAATGGCTACTATCCACTATAAATATGAGATGCCCTTAGATTTGAAGGCTCAGAGCATTATGTAAAGAAAATATATTTTCATGTTTAGAAATAGGCAGTGGGCAAAGTAAAATCACATCTCAGCTGCCCAGTGGATTATCAAGGTGGATCTCAGTAGAGCAGTTATTTGTTAAGTTTTGAAAGGATTGCAATGCATCATAATGCTTTTAGTATTAATTAAACCTCAGGATTTTATAGCACCTGTCACTGCTCAGTATTTTACAGATGGTAAATGTACAGGAACTGCTCTGTCCACTACTACAATGCAGCCTCCTTGCCAATTTCTACACAGTAGTTCAAGAAAGAAATGAAGAAGAATTGTGATCTGTTGTGAACTGGAGAGAGGCAGGCTGTAATTGCACAAGCTGGAATGTAGAGGAGATGGGGCTAATACTACTTCCCTTGCAGAAATGGGCTTGAGAATTTCAATGACTAAATGCAATCAGGATCTCAGGTTAGTATTACATTACAGGGATAGCCCCTGTAACAGCAAAGCCACCTCCATCTCATCACCTTGCTGGAGCCTTGGTTTAACACTGAGTAGGAGTAAGTAGTGCTACCTACTAAAAAGTCTGTGCAAGTTCCTGCAACACCCTGCAATTTTTCCAGGGGAATGCTTATGCATGCATTATCCAAGTCTGACTCTTTGGTTTGTGAGAACACAGCCCAGAACATGTGCAAGCAGCAAACCCATTTTAGTACTGCTTGTTTTTCCATCTGTGGTCTGAGGAGAGAGCCGGCAGGGATGGTTTCTGAAAGGAAAGAGAGCATGGCCCAAAGACTCTTGGCTTCTATGATTTCAGCTATCAGTGATCTGACACAAAGGAATGTGCATCAGATGCTAGAGGGCAGTGTCTGTCAACCTGTGGGCTGTGACCCAAAAGTGGGTCCCAAGAATATATGAAAGGGCCATGAACAAACTTTAAAAATGGATTCTCCTTTAAAGTAAAAAAAGTGGGAACAAGGTTTTCCCTTGTATGCCCCACACACCCACTCCCTGCCCCACACATTGGGGAGCAGGGGCCTGGGGGAGGGGGTTAGCAGGTTGAGAGTGAGGTGCACTGAGTCAGGACTGGTCATCAGTGTTTACAGATGGGTCTTGGTACCAAAAAGTTTGAGAACCACTGCTATAGGGCACTGTGTAGGACCGGTGCCCTCTCATTGATGTATCCACTGTACTGAAAGGCATAGAACAAGGCAGGGTGGTGAGTTTTACATTACTTGTGACTGGGCTGCAGCAAATAATATACCCTGTTTCCATGCTGGGTATGAACAGAGGACGCTGCTCCATTGCATTAGGTACCCTTGTTGACTAGACAAACATTTAGTAAGGTGTTTTTTTATCTTCCATGTGTTTGGTAGTTCACTACATATATTTAATTCACTGTTGGATAGGTCATTTGCCTTGTGATTGGTCAGAAGTCATTTGATAGGGTTTCTATTTTCCGATTGGTTGAGCTTACCTCTTAGTTAACATGAGAGCTGGAAGAAGCTTTGGGGCTTTGAATCCCTCAGGAAGTGGAAGCAGATCAACAGGATTAGGGAACTGTAGAAAATCATTCCCTCAACATGCCTGGCTTTATTATTCCTAGAATGGTTCAGCGGTTGTAAGATTTACGGACTGGCTAGAGTACAGGCGATCTTGATCTGGGCCTTCTCACTCTCTGTGGCAGGGCTCTGTTGAGGGGCTTGGGTACCACTGTTCCCTTTCTGTCTCCCCTCCCATGTGTTGGATCCACAATTGCAAGAGCTGAACTTGTGGTTGCTGTGTGGGCAGTGGGTGGGGGTACGGGTATAGGGATAGGTGCGCGCTCACGCTGTTGCACAGTGTGAACTGTGTAACAGGTTTTTAGTATGCTTTGAGCTGTCAAATGTGTGTGTTTATATATATATATATAATACGTAATATATATATGTAAATATTTTTGCAAAAAGAAAAGTACCTGACCAGACAGCAAGGGACCCTGACAGCTCGCTTCAACCAATTCATATCCTGCTTCAGGTACGCACTGTGGAGAGTCAAGGAACCCACTCATAAACAGACACTCAGACCCTGTAGTTGAAGACTCTTACTAAAATGGGACTAAGTGAAATGTACTGGTACTACAGGAAGACAGAAGAGGATAACAGGACAGAAATGGCAGACCTCATCTGGTGGAGAGGGGTCTGGCATACATTTTTTTCAGGAGTAGACCCTCTGAGAAGGGCAGTGGGTGGGGGTAGGGGTATAGAGATAGGTGCACAGGCGTGTGGTTGTGCGGTGTGAACTGTGTAACGGGTTTTTAGTGTGCTTTAAGCTGCCAAGTGAACCACAAGGGCCACTTGGCAGAGTATTGGAGGTGGAGTTTTATATATATATATATATATGGGGTTTTTTTGTTGGTTTTTTTTTGCAAAAAAACCCCCAACAACTTGTGGTTGCTGTGAGTGTTGATGCAGTGGGAATTCAAGCACTCCAACATTTGCAGAGAGCAAAAAGGGTGCAGCTCCCTGTGGCAGCTTAATTTCTCAAATCTGAGCTAATCAGCATGGAAAACATTGGTGCGGCACACTCTAACTTGGAGTGCTTTGGCAGCTCTTTGCATCCTTGGGGCCTTCTACAAACATTAACCAACAGATTAAAACAGTTTAATTGCAAGAATGAAAAAGAGCAATCCCTAGTATTTTGCTGGTTGCTGGATTTTTCTAACAGGCGCTGCCTTGTGCCATGTGATTCCTGGAAAAAACACAGACTGTCCCTTTAAGGCCAAAATGATTAATGTATTTCTGGAGTCTCTGGAAAAGAAGTCAAGGCTATTGGCTTCAGTGTCCCCAACGCCGGCCATCGATTCACTGTAAATGTTTCATATCTGGCCAAACTGGCTATTGACAGAATAGTTTCTGATTTAACACTCCCGACCGCAGTCGAGATCCAGATGGGTCTCATTAGCTCAGTGGAGACTGTCATTTTCATTGGCTGACAGAGAACTGCTTCCAGCATCATCCCCCCCACCCCCTTATTCCCAAATATACACTTAAGCCCCTCTAATGAGATTTGCAATGGAATCCTGGCTATTTCAGCCTTCAATGAACATTGCTTTTTTCACAGATCTAAATCCTCCTCTCTCCTGTCCCCAATTCATTCATCTCAATGGGCTATTTTGTAATTTTCATCCAGTAGCTCTCAACCGTAGAATAATGTACTCTCAAAGCCTCTCCAATTGCCCTGGGCCGGATGTCAGAGCCAGCCGATAGTCAGCTAAGAGTTTGCTTACATTCCCTATTTCTCTTTTTCCTTCCCAAACCAGAAACTAATTAAACTCGTTTTTTTTTCTTGGTTCCTTTTTCCCGTACATTGTCTCACCCTTGCCTTCACTCCCTCTCCTTCTCTCTGCCCTTTCTCTATTTAGTCTGTGCTTAAAACTCAGCACAAAAGCTCTCACAGAGCACTGGGCTGTGACCCAAACAGTGAAGAATGTTTATATGTTGGTTGGCTTCCACGTGTGTGTGTATTAATACTGAGTGTGTGCGTGCGCATGCACACACACACGCGCGTGCGCACACACACACACACTGATTGGTGCCTTGTGGAAGCTTCCAGCCAAGTGAATCTGGCCAAAATCAAGGCATATGGGCCCTTTTTTTCCTTTTTCTTTTTGAAAGCACAGGAAAAGGAAGGTGGGGGGGCAAAATCAAAAAGTTTGGGGATTTGGAAGCCACTAGGTCTCAGACTTTCTTTATGAAAAATGGAGTCCAGGATGGTTTGGCAGGCAACACCCCTCAGAGGACCAGCGCAGTGTAAGGCAGGGATGCTGCAGATGCTGCTCCCATGCTACTCCTCAGGCAGCTCAGCAGGGGTGAGAGGCACTGCGTGTAATGAGGAGGCTGTAGCAACTGAGGCTGCTAAGTGTGGGCAAAGTTTCTAAGGCAGGCACTTTGCATCTTGCTTCTGTCCTTGTCTAAGCAAGCTCACTTGTTAAATAGGCAGCGCACTCCCAACCCGCTCAGTACAGCACTCTGCAGGTTTTTAGAAAGGGTAGTGAGGGTAACAGACATCCAGGATACAGTGTGCAGTCATTAGGGCTGGGTACAGACATTCAAAACCCCAACATATTCTGAGTTACATGGTTTTCTATAAGCAGCGTAATTTAGATCTGTAGCAAACAAGACTACACATTTGCCCTTTGGTGGGGGCAGCAAATCTTAGACTGGGTTCTGGCATTTTAAACCAGTCTGTATGTGCTATACTTCTGTTCGGTTACAGGGATAAACTGGTTTTGTGTGCTGAACTTCTGTTTGTTAAAGGTATAGACTGGTTTCCGATCACTTATACCAGTAAAACTAGAGGATGTTTTTACACGTACTCCAGGGGCGGGTGCTTTAATTAGAGCAGCTCTGAGATCCACTCTAATTAAAGTGCCTGCAGCGTCTCATGTATGTGTGGGGCAGGGACAGGCAGAGACTAGCTTTAGTTAAAGCACCCCCACTGCCATTTTGAAGTGTGGGGATGCTGAATACATGAGATGCAGAGGCTATCAGAGCATGCTAATTAATACACTTGATTAATCTGTTGGCTACAAATGTCCAACTCGGGATCCTTAAAATTCTGGTTTATTAGACGGATTGAAACACTGTAATGAAGTTAAATCATAAACCTTGGGGCTGGTCCCCCCCCCACACACACAGTAACAAGCTACAAGAGTCGGGTATACCTATCCTACAAGCGCTGGCATCTGCCATCGATGGCCATTCGAGGCTTCTTTCAGTGTGGTGTTATCCTCCAGAAGTGGGTTGCCGGCTGGTCCTTCTGGCTGGACAGGTCGGGTGCTGGTCAAGTTGGAGATCAAGAGGGCGCCACTGAGGGTCACTTTTCACTGCTTTTTATCTGTCCTTGGCAGACTTTGGTGACTCCCCAGTTTTCAGGTTTGCCCAATCCAGGGGTTGTTGACCCTCGTGGGACTTCCCCCCCTCGGTGGCTACTGGATGGCATCTGTCAGTCCCAGGGGTTGTCCGCATGTATGTGCAGGTTTAGGAGTCCATTGATGAATTTTGAATAGGGCTCTGGAAGCGGTCAATTTGGAGATATTCAGCCCAAAAGTTGGTCCCTGGCATTGATTAACTCAGGCCAGGGCTTCTAGCCCTTGATCAGTGACGTTTAGAGATGTCCCAGTTGCTACATTGTCTTCTATTGATTTCTTCTGGTTGATCTGCAGTTTCCTTAGGTGTTAATTGCTGTCTGCTGCTACTGTGTTACACATTCAATCACTGATTCACTCGCTCTTTCAGGGGCCAGCCTGATACAGGGAAGCGGCAGTTTGACTCCTGCCCTTATTAACATTGTTATTAAACACATTTATAGTTGTAAGTTGAAAGGTGAGGAGTATAAAATATAAGCTACAAATGCCATGGCACACAAATAGATAAAAATACCAAAATACAAGGGGAGATACAAAATGCACACCTACAAATTTTAAAACACAATTCCTTGTCTTAAAGTGAAAGAAAGAGGAAGGAAGAAAAGGCAGAAGAGGAAAAACATATTTAAAGAGGGGAGAGCAAATGCAGGCAAGAGGAAAAGGGGGCTTTCTGCTACAAATCAAGTCTGCTAGTGTGCTAATTAGCATGCTCCAGCAGCCTCCACATCTTGTGTATTCAGTGTGTGTGTATCACTATTGAACGCATATTGAGTACTGTAATTACAGTGCATTGGAGCAGCCTCCCCGCATGTCTACAGGCACCCGTAATGTCTGTATGGACCCAAAAGTCTTGGGGCCAGGACAGAGATGCCTCAAGGGTCTGGGGATCAGGCTTGAGCTGCACCTGCACCAGGCCTGAATTTTCCTCTGCCTTGGACCTGGAGTGGTCATTTGAAAGTATGCAAATCTGAATGGTGGCACTGGGTCACTGGGCAGTGTGGGTATAACGGGGAGCACAAGGAGCAGTGTTTGGGGATGACAGGCCTGGTTTGCCTAGCTCTAGTCATTGCCTTCATGATCTTCATGAGCAGTCAAATTCTCCTGGTTAGGAAGCTTTTGGTGTTACACACAGCTGATGGGGCCCATGCTCTCATATGTCCCTGCCCCTCTCTCTTCACACAAGAAAGAACAAGAGAGTGGGTGGTCCACAGTCTTTCTGCCCAATGACAGTGATGTGGTGTTAGCACCATGTGGGACCAGGGAAAGCCACCTTCTCCTCAGAAGCCAGTCTTGAGACTGCAATAGTTCTCTCTGCCCTTCCCTACCCACCACAGACCCAGGTAGGCACCAAGGGAAGAGACCTATAACACGAGACATTCCTGCCTTGTTTCCCAGAGGGTTGGTGTTTGAGGAGTCAGCCCTAAGCTTCAGGATTGCACTCACCCTTCATTGTTCCCCAAATTCTGGCTTCCTCTTGTGCAGTGGGATTTCACCAGCTCTGCCGCGGAAGGCCATCCATGCCAAGAGAGGAAGGGGAATGTTTAATGCCACAAAGCAAAGGGATCAGGCTGTTTTACAGTAATGGAAAGCAGAGCCTGCAAAGGCAGAACTAGGCATATGTATTCAGGGCCTGGGACTCTCCCATCTACACTGACAAGAGGGGAAAGAATTCAGGGCAGGGAGTGCTGTCCTGGTCTGGGGCTGCAAGCGCTTTGTCTTTCAAGTCCAAGTTAATTTCTTTGGGATTTGGCTTGAAGAACTCTCTAATTCAGAGCAGAACAGGTTCAGGGGATGGATGAGTCCCAGACTCCTTGTTAAATGGAAAAATTGTCACAAAGGAGTCTGAATATGTCTCATTAAATTTCTGGCCAGTAGGCTGTCTGCAGAAGTTCTTGCGAGGAGCTGCTCTGACAAGGTGCTGGTGGGGCGGAAGTGCACATCCCCACTCTGCACTGTGCTGAATGGGGAAGACTTCTGGCATGAGAGATTCCTGTGGTGGAGGACAAGAGAGTTTTCCCTGCCGCACATTGGGAATGCTGGTAAGAAAGTACCCAGGCCAGTGTAGAAGGATGGGAGAGCAAGGGTGAGGGGTGTAGAGAGGAGGGGAAACATCAAAGTCTCACAGGATAACTGCTGCTAGCACCCAGATGAAAGACTCTGGCAGTTCCAGTTTCACTCAAAATGCACCTTCCTGCCCTAGCCTAGCCCATTGTTCACCCATTATTGCTGCTGTCCTTCTTTAGGGGTGTACTGGGTGACAGCAGCAGAGCCATTGCAGGGCTACCATGGAAATTGCAGCCATCACTAGTAATGTGTTGACACAATGCTTCTGCTGACTAGGTTCCCTTAATGGACAACACTGCCCATTCTTAGGCCTGTGCTAACTGATTGCTTCCTGTAAGAAGGGAGGGTGTGAGTTCCTGACAGGGTCTGAAAGACAGCAGTGCAGGCAAAACTCTTGGTGATATCTATGTCATCAGTCACAGCCCCCAAGCAGCTCTGTTGAGGGGTCATTAGAGAGCACATGAGACAAGAGGCATCCAGGTATGTAGAGGACAGAGCAGGGGTGACAGATATGTATGTCTGCTGGGGCCTGCTCCCAACACTCTGTATGACTGGGATCACTGAGTATCCATCACAAAGATGGACATCAAGTATCCACTCTGGCAGCGGTGTGCGCTGTTGACATGAGGGTTTCAGGGGGAAGGTATTGAATCAAGACAAAAGAAGAAACAAAGAACAAAACATGAATGTTCTCTCCCCACTGAACCACTAATATACATCCAGCTCTGGACAGCTCTTGTGAACCACTTCTGAGCCACTGAACTGAATCCAGCTGTGATCTGCCTGCCATGCTGCTCATCTGATGGACCTTGTAAAAGCAGATGTGTGAGGAGATGTGGATAGGGGAGAAGGGAGCATGAAGAACCAGCCATGTTGGCCATATTTACCCAATAGGCACTTTCAGGCATGTGAGTTGAATGCTCACATGTCCAAGACCTCTGCTGGGCCTTACCTCTGGAAGCAAGCTCCTATTTTCAGGAGACCCCTGAAAAATATTCCACTCCATGGAATGGTTTTGTGGTTTTAATTTGTGCGATGGATTTTCAGATCAGGAGCATTTTGTTCTCTCACCCTCCAGCCCCACACATTCAGGAGCTGCAGAAAGAGGTATGCAACATCTCCAAGGCTAAAACCAAGCCATTGGGCCCAGAGCTGATGTTTGGGCTTCTATGACTTTGCAAAAAGGGAGCACCATGAAGAAGCAATGAAGAAAGAAGAGAAAGGAACCTGGTCTCTTCATCTGTGGGAAGTTCCCCAGACATTCTAGCACTGTCCTAGATACACAGGGTTACATTTGCAAAAGAAACATCCAATTTCTACTCTTCGAAATGGAGCCAATTTCAAGGTCAGCCAAAGACCCAACACTCTCCCTCCTCTCCTGATAGGCTGGCTCTGTGCCCCACTGGGCTTCCAGTGCTGCCTCATCATCACTAGCACAGTGCCTAGTGACAGCTGACAGGCTGTGATGTTGAGGCGGGGAGGGGGATGTTTATACATGCCGTCACTTGCACAGACAGTAACTCTACCCACACCCCTCTTGAGCTAAGTGTCCCATGCTACCCTGCAGCTCATTTCTTTGAAACAGAAGAGACTTACAGGTCATTACTGCTATGACCCCAGAAGTGATATTTTTAGGCTTGGGAACATAGTTCTGCATTCCTCTCCTGCCCAGCCCCTCTGTGGCAGGTCAGGAAGGCAGAATGAGGCACTGGGTCCCTTGATTATGATGTCCCCACTGAGCCTTGCCTGGTAAACAGAGGTAGGGGAGAGACTGGCCAAACCACTATCTGTCCATAAGGACTTGGCCTAGCAAGCAGGGGAGATTCTTTCTCCTGCTCCTGACTTTTCCCTCCTCAACCTTGAATTACTTCCATTCAACCTTCTGTTGGGGAATAGGTAATGGGACCAACTGGAACCATTGTCTTGGAAAGCTGACCTTGAAAAGGACCACATGCTCCTTTTCTCCACATATCAAGGGTCCTGGAAAGCAAATGCACAAACAGCTAGCCATAACCATGATGTCAACACACCAATATCCATGAAAAGGACTCCTTCACAGGAGTGCAGCCCAAGCAGTGGCAGGACAACCTTCCCCATGCTGTCCTGCCAGTATGCCTTGGCTTTCAACGCCCCTTTGGCTCCTGCAGCTTAGTCTCTGTTGTTTCATTATAAAGATCCCTAGCAAAGGGGACAGTGAGCCCCCTATCCTGCACCACTCAAATTGATGGGAGCATTGCCAGTGACTTAAATTGACACTTTTTGTCATGACGGAGGTTGGAAAAGGTTCACATCACTTGATGATGGCCTACTAGTTGTCATGAGAGAGTGTAGCCCTTCACACAAGGATGGGATGGCCACTGGATTCCCTACATCAGCTGGAGAAATGGCTTCCTGAAAACACTGGTGGGATGGTTAACTGTGCAACATGGTCACACAAATGGGACTAGTTATTCCAAGCACAAAATGACTTGCAGAAGTAACGCATTTGTTCCTAATTATAGTAATTGCCCATCACTTTCTTCTGTGGCATTGGCAAACCCGGTTTGCAAACATCTGAAAACACCAGCTAAAGAACTACAAAATTGAAGAACTTGAGTAATATATTGTCTAGATTTGTCTTAAAACATGAGTTGGCTGGAAGTCTTTCCACATATTGCATTACCAGGGAACATAAGGAAATCATTGTGTAATTAGTAATAGTATTCTCAGTATCCTGAAGTATCCCACTCTATTGTACTCCTCTGTCTCAAGCTGCCCTGTGTTGTATCTACAGTAATGAGTTTGTATTTGAAATCTGAAAAATATATTTGTCAAAAAATTCCTGAACACATTTATGACACCTACAGCAATAGATGATATAGTACTTACAATACTATAAATACAATTTCATATATATGTTATTTTCATCAGCAAATCTCAAAATGCTTTATCAAGGAAAGCAGCGCTTTCCCATTTTACAGATGCCAAGATAGAGGCAACAGAGCAGTGAAATCATTTTCTCCATGGTCACCCAGCAGGCCAATGGCTGAGCCAAGAATAGAACCTGGATCTCCCAAATTCTAGTCCTAAAGCTGGGGGTGGGGTCAAGGTGCATCATAGCATCTATGTTGAACTAGGACCTGCTGTGCATGTGTTGCTGATGGAGTTGGAGTATTCACAGGCCCATCAGCTCCATTCCACTTCCTGGTCCCCCTCTTCAGCAATGTGGAAGGATTCCCAAAGGAGTGAAATTGGTTGGCTCACTCTGCGTACACAGCCCTGCTGGTTTGCAAAGGACCAAACCCAGTTCTAGCTGGGGACTCCCCTTGACGTTAATAGGGTTTGGATGGCCCCCAGTATTGTCCCTCTTTCTTCAGGACACACAGCAGAAGTTTAGGATTCTCCTTGCCAAGGATTTCACCTTCCACCAGACACATCTTCACAGGGTTGAACCACCATAATGAACCAAGCAACCAGGCAAACAAACAATGGACAGCGGCCAGTGCTCTGAGCCTGGGAGAGGCCCAGTGCAGGTCATGAAGATCTCTGGGGAAACCTACTCTGCTCTTTATGTTAAGTGTCAGGTAACACTGGGCAATGCAGTGCTGCAGGATGTGATATCATGCAACCTTGCAGTAGTCTGAGATGGAGCCAGGAGAGCTGTGAATCACTCTGGATCAACAACTCATCTTGCCTGCTTTAAATGTGTGCGCCATTTGGGGGAGATTGTTAGTGCCCAGAGGAGAAGTTTGATAGTTTTGTTCACAGCCAGGAATAGGAGAGAGACAGGATTTGTAAACTTGCCCTGTGCAGGTCCACTTACAACTAGAGATTATGCCAGCGCCCCCAAACTCTCTTCAGCCACCTTGGATGCTTCGGGTGTCAAGATGAACATTTATTCTTTTAGCTCTCTCTGCCCCTCCTGCATAGATCTATTCTTCTTTGCATGCTTTGATCCCTTTGCATGCTGTCCAAAGAAACAATGCTTCTGAAGCCCAGTGCCTGCCCTTTCCATGCCCATAGGCATGATCATTGACTACTGGAAAGCTGGTCTGCAACCAATCACCCTGGTTGAATTCCCTAATGATTCCCCACCGCATCATCCTAGTCATCCCAGGCATGTACTGTGCTATCCATAGTCCAGCCCCAGCAGTCATCAGGTTGAATCACAAGCAGGATACACTTGTGTCAGTGGCACCCCAAAGCCCCTTTTCTCTACCCTGCATTGTATGGCATGATGCTCTGGAAATGTCCTTGCTGACAAGAAACAGAGCTGGCAAGCCTAGTTCAGTGCCAAGCAGACTGAAGCTATTCTGGGAGATTTTTTCCCCCAACATGACATAATGTCATTAATTGTACTGTTCGACCTGTTCACAATATCAATCTCCTGGATGCTTTCAATAGTCACTGGAAGAACGATGCCATTCTGGTAGACTCCTGGCAAATCCAGGACAGTTGGCAACCCTACACTGAGCAGCTGCTCAGGCTGCTCAAGCAACCTAGGGCCCAGGTTAAGAATGGAATTTAATGTTATATTGGCTTTGGTTTTGCTGGCCTGCTTGGTCACTAACTGATGCCATTAGGTTGTATTTTTCTGTTCTTAACACCCATTTCTTAACAGCTTTTCTGGCTGTTCCCATCTTGGCTAGGTCTTACTACCACCCTCTACACCAGAGCTTTCCAAACTGTGTGCCGCGACACATTAGTGTGTCGGCGGCAGTGTGTAGGTGTGTTGCGCGAAATGCAGAAAATTTTGCGGAAGGGCACCGCGGAGCTCCCTTATTCGCGTCTGCTTCCCTTGGCCCCTCCCCCGGAACTGAATTACTGTGTCGCGAAATGATGCATGTCTAAAAAGTGTCACCAACATGAAAAGTTTGGAAAGCTCTGCTCTACACTATGATATGGGAGAGCATATTACATCCTTTCCCTTCCAGTGGACAACCTCCCTGATAAGATTCACTTTCCTTCTATTCTCTTTTTAGTGCCAGCTCCATTCTTGGCTGTGCTCTTTTGCTTCTCTGTGCCATGACACCCTTCATCTGGAGGGCTCAATAATGCTTCACCAGGAAATCATTCATTCTCTTCCACCCCCCTTTCCCACATCCCAGCTCCTTCTTCCATCTCTTTCCTAACTAGGATGAAGTGAAGCCTTTTTCTTCCTTTTCCTTTTATTTCTGGCATGGCCATTGTAGCAGTGTGTGACTTTTGGGAAATCCCTGATCCCTGCTGAGCCTCAGTTGACTCAACTGTAAAATCCTTGTTATGAGTATTGTAAAGGTGAATCCATGATTGCAAAGTGCCCCAAAGTCTGAGAAAAGGTGTGTGAAATACTGTATCAATTCTCTGCCTCTTGATAACCCACCCATTGTTTCATCCAGTCCCTTGGAACTTCAGCTTTGCTTCTGCCTGTCTCAAAGGAATTTTAAGATACTGAGGAACTTAGTTCATCTGTAAAAATAGCCAAAGAATAAGGTCCATCTTCAACATGCATGGATTTCAGTTCTTCTACTTCACATGTATGTCCTTACTCTAACAATCTAGGAATTGAAAGGAATAAAAAGGAAGCAAACACATGTTTTCTCCGTTCTCTTGGCTGTTTGTTGCCATCTCTAAATATTTATGGCTTGCAGCTTACCTTGAAATGTCTGCCTTGCGTGTGACTTTTTGAAGGGTTTGGAAAGTTTGAGTATTGCTGTTGTAGGTAAACAAGAAAGGGTCTGCCTCCACCCTGCCTTCCTGGCTGTTTGTCAGGACACATACCTTGGAAACTATCTCATGTCACAAGGGATGCCATTGGGAAGGCTAATTTAGACTTGGCAGATGAAGCCCACACAGTGGAGATTTGTCTGAGAGGCAGATTTGTGCTCAAAGGGCTGGGGACATAACTGTCCTTTTCACACTTGGTTGTTTAAGGGGATTCCTTGCTCCTCTACTTCCTCCCCATCATGCATATAGTGCTAGGCATGAACTGTTGCCACAAAGTGCACTATGGATCCAGACCTGTGGATCCAGACCCAGTGTCCTATAGAGCGTGGGAGTTCTGATCTGGAGTTGAGATTCAGGGCTCTCTTTTTTTACTGCTCCGTAGGACCCTGAACTTAATGGGGAGATTTCTGCTGGAACGCTCCAAGTGACTCGTGGTTTGCCTTTTCCTATGCCTTTGTTCCCCCTGCCTACACTGTAGATGTAGGAACCAGGTCACCCTCCAACCCTATGAGTGGCTACCTATAGTGCTAGCTAGTGTTGTTTTATTATTTGATAGCCATCTCCCTTCGAGCCAGTTCCGAATTGTCTAAGGGTGAGGAAGGGGTTAACAACAACAATAAATAAAAGCGCTCTCATAAAAAGAAACAAAAAGGAAACTTTCTGTATGCCAGGAGTTATATTAAAATAATTAGCTGGCCTGTTTGAAGCCCAGCTCTGTTAAAAGCATACATTTCCCCTCTCTATATGGATTTTCCACAAAATCTCTATGTTTTACATGAGCTTTGTTAATGCCAAAATGTACGTTATTTCCCATCTATTTTTTCTTGACCTTTCACAAGCCCAGTTTTGCAGAGCTGATTTCTACACATTCCACCCAATCATCTCCTCTTTTGGATACTCCTTTATATTCCCCCTACCATTCCCCCGCCCCCATTTCTTTTAGCATCTTGTAGAAATTTGTCATGAATTAA
Organism: Alligator sinensis; assembly: GCF_000455745.1. Taxonomy (NCBI): domain Eukaryota; kingdom Metazoa; phylum Chordata; order Crocodylia; family Alligatoridae; genus Alligator; species Alligator sinensis. The sequence goes on from NW_005841865.1 coordinate 1,504,241, forward strand.
TCTTGGGGAATACACCTTTAATAAGCAACATATTTCTGGCACTGCTGTCCATATTGATGTAGGATCACCATAAGGAAAAAACAGAGCTCCTTTTGCTTTTAAAAACTATGAAAACTTTCTTGTTATAGTGTGAACATATGTATTTCAGATAGAATCAGTCATAAAGGCGGTCCTTGTGGTTTATAGCGGCGACCTGGCAGAGGCAGTGCCAAAGCTTTGCAGTAAGGTGAAAGAATCTAGGTATAAGCACTAGTGTGTGGCTGAAGTGCAAAGCAAAACCAAGTCCATGAAAGCAAGGCTAAGGATCAGATGGACTTAAACTAGACACCCAAGCACAACCCCTCCCTCCCTAAAGGCTGTCAGGGTCCAGCTGACAGTCAGTTTTCTTTGTCAGGTTTTTAAACTGCGAAGGTGCAAACTAAGTCAGGAAAATGTGAGTCTTCTTTTTCATTTAGATTTTTGTCAGACCTCCTTAATGAACCCATTTGGGAGGCTTCCTGAAGTCAACATCCAGCCCTATCCTGTTCTCCTTGGAAGTCAGCATCATAGTTCTAGGTTTTCTGGCTCTAGCTCTTCCAGATTTAGTCTTAGGAAGAGGTTACTTCAGAAAGAGAGAGTCTCTGTGCTACTCTGTGCTAGATGAACCAGTCCCTCAAAAGACCCAACAGACTAGTACTGAGTCTTTGAATTAGCCTTGCCATTCTATGGGGAGCATGACAGTGATCATTTTTCAGTGGTAAGGATGTGGCTCACTGGGGCACAGTCCAGGTTGTTAGGCTAAAATAGGGGTGTAGGTTATAGACCTGAGCCCGAGAGTTCACCTCCACCTCTGAGCTCCTGTTCAGTCTCATCACTGTTAACTCTGCTAACCCCAGGGGATGGTGCAGACACGCTTGTGTTCTCACACTGGAGGAGCCTGTTCACGTCCGGCCGCGCATTACTGGCCAGTGCTGTGCCTCCAGCTGTTTCCTGTGCTGCGTACGTTTAGCCACCAGTGGTGCCTGCATTTGTTCCTTTCGAGAGGGATTAATGGACAGAGCCAGGCTTCAGGCCCCCTGGCCATTCACAGCTGCTTGAGCTGCAGGGGTATATTTTCATAGGGCCGGGGAAGCAGTTAACCCTCTCTCTTGAGGTCCAAGGCATGTCCAGTTTAAATCTGCCACCTATATTTGGGCACTAAATAATACTTAGCACTTTATTAGCAGTAACTAATAAATAGTAATAGGACACAGCCAATTCAAACCTCCAAGGGCTGGAATACTCAGCACCTTATTCATCTGGAAGTTAGGAATCGGACTTCCCCAAAGTCCCACGATGGTTGATTACAGCACCGTCTACCATTTAACATCTCTACAAAGGAGACAAGTACTAGTAATCACTGCTTACAGATCGACAAATCTTAACGGAGAGGTTAACTGACTTGCTACAAAAATCAGCAACGTCAGATGCAGGATTAAAACTTGCAAAGTCCTGAACCTGTGCCTGTTCCCTGCAAACAGCACCATTTCCATCTCGCACTGCTACAAACCATCACCCCAAGGCAATGTGGGGGGCCCATCTGGAGCTATACTTTCCTGGAGTTTACTCTGCCTGGCTGTGGTTGTGGAGCCTGTCTCTTAAAGCTACTCTAAGGGACTCCACCCATGGAATGTGCAGTTCATACTACTGAAATATGCTGCTCTGCAGCCGTACTGAGTGGAACAAGACACCAAATTGTCACTGGCCTCCTCACATGCTGATGAGGACTTACAGTATAATAAATAGCCCAAGGACAACCATGAGCCCAAATCAAAGCCTCCAATTTGTAGATAATGCAAAATAACTTGGGCTCAACATATGATCTGCTTGACCACTGGTCTGATCTTGGAGAAAACCCAGTGGATTCTGAAGGAACCTGGGGGATGGGGGGCTCAGGTGGGGAGCCTGTATGTACCAAACAAAACAGGATAAAATAGAACAAACAGCAGATTCTCCCTAAGCCTGAAGAAGGGTGTTTGTGCCTGAAAGCTCGCAAAGAACAATTTTGCCAACTATTTAAAAGAACCTTTTCTGCCTTTGAGAAGGGAAGGCTTTTCCAGTTGTTAAGGTGGATATTAGAGACTGGTCCAGCTCTGCCCTGGTGCTAGTCAGCTGGTCTGAGTCACACCTACTGAGGAGTCTGCTCAGTGGAGATTAAAAGAGAATAACAATACAGCCTCTGGGATGGTCATACGGAGTGCCCCTGCAATGGCTTAGTAGTTGACTATAAATTACCAACTGCACTACAGAGCAGGGATAGTGCAGAGGCTGCTTGTCAGCCCCAGCTGCTGCCTCTGAATGCTCTGGCATTGCTATGGGGCAATTTGAGGGATTGCCATTAGGGAGATATCTGGGTCATTAGAATAACTACTAGCCATCAGATCTCCTGGCCCAATTCCTAGTTCTTCTTCCCCTGGGCAAAATGACTTGGACCTACTCTGCATTTTACCAGCAGAGCTGTCTCAATAGTGCTATCCTGGCCTTCCCTCCTAGTGGGGACCAGGTTACACTGACAAAGGAATGCTTTCCCTACAATAGTGTAATTCAGTTTCCTGAAAGTTGTGGCCAAAGCACTTCTTGGCTGGTATAAATCCATCTGTTTCAGGCCTTTTGCTGTATAGCTGCCAGTTGAGGTGGGGCAGGGGGGAAGGAGAGGGGAGGAGAGAAGGTTGGTGGGGGGAGAATTACACCCCGACTCACCATAGCTTACTTCACAAAAGTTATGAGGTTTTATCAGACCTTAGACTTGTTGCCTTGGTCATCACTAAGAAAATAATGTTTTCACACATTACCTAATACATGTTACAGTCATCTTGTAGATGACACTGTGGTAGTTGAATACATGTCAGTGGATCAAAGTAGGCTCCTAGGCTCCCTGCTAGGGTTCGACTCAGTCAGCTAACCCTGGTTAGAACTACCCCTTTTTCCTGGTCTACATGTAGTCTGTGCCCATGTTCGCCATAAATGGGTATAATGGATCAAGCCCACGACTCCCATTGGGCCATTAATGTTTGCCATTTACCAAATTCTTCCTGCAGCTCAGATAGAAAGCGCTGCTCCTTTTTTCTCTGAGCACACAGTTTCACCTCTTTGCTGAGGGTCATAGCTCAGAAATCTTGCCTACCTGGTGACATCCCCGATTGATTTGCTTCCTCTATTTATTAAGCAACTTCCAAGTTTAACATGGCCAAAAAAGCCCAGTCTGGGGTGCCACTGGCCAAGGAAGTTAATACATCCTCTCAACTTCTTCCTCTTCTTGTTGAGATTCCTGTCCTCAAGCAGGATGACGTTTGAGTCCCTTCCTACCCTCAGTTTGGAGCCTGGTAGCTAGCTGCCCTTCAGATGGGGCCAGTGATTTTTTTTCCATGGTCCTGGTGACTGAACTGACTGAGGAGGATGTCTGTCACTGATGGAGATATTTTTAGGACCTGATCCAAAGTCCATTGCAGTGAAGAGGATTTCTCTTGACTGCAGTGGCTTCTTGCTTAGGCCTTAAGAGTGGTCCTGCTCAGTGACTTCAAAGTCCCAAAGTGGACTGTGCTTTCCTGGAGTGGATTCAGGAGCTGCCCTTCCATAGGGCATCATTTGTTTTCTCTCTTCAGTTTAATTCTCTCTCTTATCCTCCCTCTTACGGTGAGCAGGACTAGTCAGAGCTCTGTGACCTTTTTCACTGATCGCTCCTAAAAGCTCAACAGGGGACTAGAGATTCCTGCCTACGATGACTAATGCTTCACTGAGGGTGAAAAAAGAAAAGAGAAAGAAAACCTACATAAACCAGAAATGATCCTGCCATTGACTAAGCAAGCTGTTCCCCTTCATGTGGGCACAGATACCATTTTTACTGGGCTGGTTGCTCTCCTCTGTTCTCCAGAGAAGCAGACTCCTTGATTCCAAACTGCACATCTGGAAGCTGGATCTATTAAAACAAACCCTATTACATAACAATTGACATCTGGATCCTGTTACCACTATATTTTTAGCAAAAATAGTTTTCGATATGATCTCTCCTAAGAATGTGGCAAAGGGGCCCTGAGCCAAAGTCCTCTAAGAACTGCGGTAACTGCTTTCCATAAAACATTATCCCCCTCCCTTTTGTTCAAGAGCTATTTTTTTGTATCTGTGTACATGCCGGCACTTCTAGGTTAAAGAGCCATGCAAGAAACAGAGAGAGAGAGAGAGAGAGAGAGAGAGAGAGAGAGAGAGAGAGAGCAAGAGAGCAAGCTTGATGCAGAGCAGAGAAGAGCTAGGGAGAGAAATGGGGATGTCAATTTTGGCGTTAAAGCAGGTGCAGTGACTGGTGAAAAGCTGAAGGGTTCCAATCTTCAGTTCTTGGTCTCAAATTCTTTATGTGCCTCGCGAGACCTTTGGGATCAGGAGATTCAATTTTTACTTCCTTGAATAAGTGCCGTTGCATGCTGGAGCATCATTTTATTATTGTGCAGATTTTATTAGTGCAGATGACTCTCATCACTTGGAATCTGCTATGTGACAAAGAACAGGTCACCCTGAAAATGTCATGGCATCTCCATATGAAGAGATGGGATTGTCTACACAGGATCCGGGGCAGGTCTCACAGCGAATGGGGCTGAGCACACCCTGCCCTCCCTCCCCCCACTCCCCTGAGTCTACTGACACAATCCAAAGCCAGAATTTCACCAAGGAGGCTGCTTCAGACACACTCCACTTAAAGAAATACTGGAGGCTCCATTTCCCACTTAAAGAGATGGTGGAGACCAAGGACTTTGAGACTAGGTGTTGAGGACAAGCCCAGAGCAGCCTCCTGGGTGTATTTATGGCTCTGGAGCATATCACTAAACTTGAGTGGGTAAGGCATGCTCAGTCCTGATTTCCCTGAGACCTGTCACTAATGCAGTATAAACCAGCCCATAGAAGCCTTGCCATGTAAACTTAGGTTACCTGAGAGGCAGTTAGATATAACAGAAATAGTTATTATGGGAATGATGGATGGATGGATGGGCCAGGACCACGGCCTTTTACTGGAAACCGCTAAGCTTTTTTCCCCACTAACTTTGGTGACTTGGATAGAACAGAACCCAGATCTGAACCACTGCCAGTGTTGGTAGACTCGAAACCTAACCACTGAGGTACCAATGCCAGATTTGCCACCTCTGCATTGAGCACAGCTCACCTTTGATGCAGAAGGTACAGATGGAGAGAACAGGCCGTAGTCTGAAGCTCTGCTCACCAAATAATACTTTACTCGATTCATTGACCCACAGACAGCACATACCTTCCTTCAGTCAAATGTTCTCAAACTTGCTTCTTGTAGACATAAAGCACAACCGGCTCCTTTCATATATTCATAGGTGTTTGGGGCTGGAAGAGACATTACAAAATCATTGGGTCCAGCCCTCTGCACTTGGGAAGGAAATACTACTGCTGGGATCAAGGCCAAGTAGAGCAGGAAGATGACATCCTTAGCCTTGCTCAAGATACCTCAGTAGTTGTATACCAGTGTTTGATTCTCCCTGCCAGCTACAGCATCACACTGGTGGCTCATGTTCATTCTGTGGTTTATCACGATACCCAGGTCTCTTTCAGTTGTGGTGCTGGCAAGCGTAGCACTGCGGAGCCTGTAGCCACGTTGTGGATTATTTCTCAGCACTTTACATTTCTCTGCATTAAATGTCATCAGGTTGAGTTCTGTCTACCTCACATGCCTGTATTGCCAGCCTGTCCTCGAGCATGACCACGCTCCCCCATAATTTGGTGTCGTCTGCAAACTTTGCCAGTTTGCTTTTAATACCTGAATCCAAATAATTGATGAACATGTTGAAAAGCATTGGTCCAAGTACTGAACCCTGAGGGATGTCATTTGTCACCTTCCACCATGATGACTCAGTTCTGTCAATCAATACTCTCTGGGTCCTACCTCAGAGCCACTTACCTAGCCATCAGACCGTAAAGTAGTCGAGGCCACATTTTCCCAATTTTACCATGAACAGATCATGGGAGACTAGGTCGAAGGCCTTTTTGAAGTCCAAGTATATAACATCAACCTCATTTCCCCTATCCAGGTGGCACGTTACCTGATTGTAGAAGGAAATGAGGTTGGTCAGGCATGACCTGCCCGTAACGAAGCCATGTTGGCTATCCTTTAGAATACTGTTGTCATGGGATGGGGTCCCCAGGGATGGTCATGGTACCTCTAGGGCTCCTTGACCATGCCAATCCTGCCCAACGGGCACCCGCTTTCTGTCCTGCCACGTCTTGCTGGTAATTTTAATAAAATCAGGAGGCTGCCCTTCAGTTTGTATCCTGGATATGGTATTGCTGGACCCCACTGTGGGTCCTTAGACCCCTTTTGGGGTCCCATTTCAAACTGGATGCCTCACGGGACACCCTTAGCCTTATGGGCTAGATGCATGGCTCCAAAACCACCCCTTTACCATGCCTGAGCCTCGCAGATGGTATTTAAACATTGTCTCTCCTGGGACCTTGCTCTAGCTCAGCCTCTTGTCCACACCAGGCTCTCCGCAGCCCAGTCTCTGCGCCCCACACTGGTGCCAGGGTCTGTTCACCCCCTTTGGCAGCGCACCCCCTGGAGCTGGCGTCTGCTCATCCCCTTATCGCTGCGCCCTTCTCTGGCACTGGGGTCCCCATACTGTACTGGGTCCCCAATGAGGCCTCCTCCTTCCCCAGTAGCTTTAGGCCAATCCACCAGTATTTATAAACAGCAACTTAAACATGAGCCCTTGAGCTATAACATAATAGAAGTGGTTCAGGGTGTGCTCTGTCCCTTTAAAAAGTCAAACTTCCCCCAGCACTAAGTGCTTTGTAGGCTAGGGTACCTGTTGAGCTCCTGGAGCCCCATTAGCCCAGTATGCAGCATATCAGGCAGTCCCTGAGCAATTCTTCCCTGGGGTCTCCTTCCCCTTAGCTGCTGCCAGAGAACTCAACCTCTAGTCCCAGCCCTGGGGTTTATATATGCCCAGGCCCTTCCTCTTCTGGTCAGCTGACCAGGTGCAGGTGCAGGCTAATTTGCTCGTTAGCCTGTTGCCTTAGTAACCTGCAGCTGTGTGCAGCTGTCTGGCTCTTTGGGCTCTCTCCCTAGGCAGTTTCTGCTCTTAGAGGAGCCAGGCACCTTAGTGCCCTGCGACAACTGTCTTCTGTTAGCCTATCAATAATGGATTCTTTGATATTTTTTTCCAGGATTTTACCAGGGATTGAGGTGAAACTGATTGGCCTGTAATGCCCCAGGTCTTCCTTCCCCCCTTTCTTGAAGATAGGCACCATATTAGCCCTCTTCCAGTCTTCTGAGACCTGTCCCGACCTCTCACAAGTCTTTATATAACTTTGCCGTAGGTTGAGTGATGATGTCAGCCAGTTCTTTTAGCACTCTTGGGTGTAGTCCATCCGGTCTTGATGACTTGTAGATATTTAGCCTCTCTACATGTTCCCCCACAAGATCTTCACCAACTATGGAAGGGTGGTCACCCCCACCTTGATCATCCTGTATCCTGTCAAGCAGGCTAACACTCTTGGAGTGGTGGAGTACTGATGCAAAGTATTCATTTAGGAGTTTGGTTTTCTCCCGAGTGTCGGTTATCAGCCATCCCATTTTATTCATTAGGGACCCTATGCTTCCCTTATTTTTTCTCCAACTTTCTACATATCTAAAGAAGGACTTTTTGTTTTCCTTGATTCTGTTTGCCAATTTGTATTCAGTTTGTTCCTTTGCTGTCTTAATCCACTCCCTACAGGTGCGGGCTATTGGTGAGTACTCCTCTTTGGTGGTTATTTCTGACTTCCATCCCTTTTAAGCTTCTCTTTTTTAATTTCAGGAGGTCCATGACTTCCCTATTGAACCAAGGGGGTCTCCCAGCCCTCTTGCTTACTTTCTTTCTCCCACTTTGAATTTGTTCTCCTCCTTGCCTTTGACATTTGTAACCCTTCTTGACTCTGAACTCTCCTCTTCCCACAGTTCCTGTCTGTGCTTATCTGCCCACCATCCAGAGCACCCCTTTTAGCAGAACTTGAGCTCATAACTCACAGGCAAGACTTTCACTGCTTAATCCCAAAGGACGTGCAAGCAGGAGCCAATCAGCCACAAACAGCCTTGCTTGGGGGGGCATACCTTAGCTGAAGGGTGGAGCTGGATTGGTTTAACCCTGGGAAAGCATGTTGCCTTTGGAGAATATCATAGCCTGTTCCACTGCTCTGCCACAGCTTGTGTTACTTAAATTGATTGACAACCATTGTCTCTGCCTGCTACTGCCTCCCTTTCAGTACTGTGTGGAGGGCTAGCTCCATAACTGGCTTGTTTTGCAGCTCTCAAACTGGTGCCCTCTGAGCCTGCTGGGTTGTGAATGCACGTGTAGGAGTTTTGTCATGTTTGGGCCAACAGGAGGGAGACTGCTGTCCTCTTGCTGGGGGTTCCACAAACAGTTATTGCAAGGGCAGTAATAGCAGCTTTCTCTCCCCCTCTATGGTCCCAGACAACAGTTCTATGGGGAAACTGGACTCAAGTTTGCACTCCTTAAATGTGCCTCTCCATACTACACAGCTACCCTTTCCACAAGTGTGCCATTGTGATGTGGGATAGAGATGGTAGCTAGGAGAAGGCTTACTAAGGCAGAACAGCCAGTAATGTTTGAATGGTAACTGGACATGACCTATGCAAAATTGTGTGGGAGGCCATGTGATAAAAGCTGTGGCACTGGTGATAAAAGAATGGTGGTTGACTATTTATTACAAATTCCTCCTTAAAAGCCTTTGGCTCTCAAGGACTTACTTAGGGTTTGGACAGATCAGGTATGTGCAGCTCTATCCAACCTATTCTCCATGCGAGGCACAGAGACTAATGCTCTTTGGGTTAGTTCCTGGCATGCAATCCCCACAGGAGGTGAGGTACATAGAAAGAAAGCAGATCCCCATTTGGACTGCAATGGTAAATTTCCATGTCAGTTCCAGTGAATATGTTTCCATGTCCCAGAAAAGCTCTGCTCTGTGTACAAGATTCTGTGGGTGGGTGGTTTTTTCCCAAAATTAACACTTTCAGTGGTTTAGACCCAGTTCTCTTTAAACTGATGCCTCTTTGTCAGCCTGTAAATGACTGAGAGTTGAACCCACGTCATCTGCTCCCTGTGGTTTATACACCAGGTGTGCTATCCCTGGAATGGAAAGATAATCTCCCTGCACTGACAGGTAGAAACAGCCACTCAAGACCACACCTCTCTTCTCACACCCACTCTTTTTGCTCTGAAAATGATAGTGTTATTAACTGCTTCATCACTGCAGTATCTCAAAGCTTCACAGATACTGAATTTATCATCACAACACCCTGTGAGCAGATAGGGTAGCATTATCTCCCCTTTACAGATGGGCACAGAGTAAGGTGAAAAGCACCCACTGATTCTGGATCTCTGATTTGAGACACCTAGGAGCCATTTTTTTCAACATACTTCTTATTGTATAGCATTTGTTATGTTCAAGGCACAGCTCCCACTAACTCCATTTGCAGCTGCGAGTGCTGAGCCCTACTGCAAATCAGGCTCCAGGGACTCAAATCAGAAACCAGAAAATGAGGAACACACAACAAACAGTCAACTGTAAAAGGCTCAGTTTAAGCGAGTTTCCCAAGATTGCATTAGCACTCCATAGCAAAGGCAGGTGTAAAAGCCAACCTCAGTTATGAGATGGTCCCCTGTCTCCCTGAAAACCCCTGCTCCCTCACTATATAGCTTCTGAATTCTGCAGCAAATAACCTGCAGCAAACAGCAGTTCCCTCCAGGACCCAATGCTGCTATATCCCCAGAGTCACTTCCTTCTGTGCTCTAAAGCAAGATCCGATGGGAAAAAAGTGTGTGACCGTTATTAAAGACTAGGTTAGAATGTACAGACAACAGGCAATTGATTTCTGCCACCCAGTTCTGCCCTCACACTCTGGCTCCTCTTTTTACTTATCTCCTCGTACTTACTTCTTCTCCCACTAGCCCACTGGGTCTTAGTCCCAGTCTCCTTGCCAACTAGTTTCAGCTTCTACTGGTTCCTATTTCAGTCTTCTCCTTCATCCATGGACTCCCACAGTCCCTCCCATTTCTCTTTCATCCTCTGATCCCAGTAGCTGATTACCCATTCCAATCTCTGCCAATCCAGTTTCTAGGGCCAGTTTCTCTCCCTCCACAACAGTCCCCCTCTCCCAGGCTCCCTGTCCTTTGTTGATTCCCATAACAAGAGACACCTCACCTGCAGCCCAGAGTTACACCTACAGGGACAGCCCTTCTGGGTCCCACATGTCCAGGAGTGACTGACTCTGTGGAGATTTTAGCTGTTAGTATACATAAGAAGTCTGAGCAAGCAAGAACCATGATTTTTCAAAGGTTAATAACTCAGCCACATTTGGGTCTATTTTCACAGAGGCAGCAAAAGACATCCACAACACAAAACACATCTCACTGCCAAAGCATAAAGGATGCCGAGCTTTCTTCAAGAAGAAGCCAATAGATTTTTTTAACTTGAGGAACAAGCTCCCCTAACCTTGTTCTTCAAAATAGTGAATCTAGGCAGACATTGGCCTGCAAAATTTTAACTCAAATGCTTATTTTGGCAAAGGTACAAGCAATTGAAAGCAGGGCCTTAGAATGGCAGTTTTAATAGTGGAGGAAGGGGGCAACCAGCTCTGCCTATAATAAAAACTGAAGGCAACTGGTGAAATATCCCTATTTGTTCTGTATTCCTTGTTTCTCTAAATCTGTTTCCCTATTCAATGGAGCTAAAATCAAAGCGACTCTGATCTCAGCCCATCCTTCCTGTCGGGTACAAAGTTCTTCCTATTCTGCTTATGCATTTTGAGTAGGCAAGCCGTAGCCAGCACAGCCTGGCAACTGAGGCACGGAAGAAGAAGGGAAAGTGGGAGATGAGAAAAGGACATAATTTCCAGAATGTTGTTCAGCCCTGACATGAAATTGGCGCCTGCATTTAATTTCATCTGTGCAACCATTATCCTGAGAGATCTTGTCCAGCTGCTACAAGACTCCAAAACAAAAGGGCTTTCTTTTTCCTCTTTTTTTTTTAATTCACAGTTTCAAAAATCTATCATTAGAAGAGGATGTTGCAGGCTTTAATGATAGGAGTGGAGAATGCAATCTGCTGGGGGGCAAAACCTTTGAATGGAAAGTGATTGGTTTGTCTGTTCTTAAACAGCCTCTTTCTGCATCACATTCTTGGCTGCTACTGCTGCTTTTTTGCATTTGGGAAACTGACCTCACATTGCTACTAATTTTCTACCAATTACACCAAAGAAAGACAGTGAAATATTAGAAGAAGCTGGAGAGGGGAGGGAGGAAACCACATGGACTCGAATCAGCCTGCGATTTACTTATTTTTTTCCTGATTTTGTGTCTCCCTTTTCTAGCTGTACGAGCCAGAATGTCACTGTCTCTGAAGCTGAAATGCTGATGAGGTTAGCCCATAGTCACAGCCATCTCTTGGCAGCATTTTCAGTATCTGAGCATCCCTGCCCCTATGAAAAACACAAAGTGTCCCTGTAAGATGTATTTGTAAAGGTTTCTCCTTGACTGTCTCTACTTGAGATTATAAAGTACTTTCAGGAGCCTCCTGGATGATATGTCAGAGAAAATTATGCTAGTTAGTGCTTAAAGAAAACCAAGAATGGTCATTATTAAGTTAATTAATTATATTAGCTTAATTTTACAGAACTAGCTGTTATAGAACACTTAGCATCCATAAATCAAAAGTATGGAGACTTGGAAAGCAGTACAAAAAGTATGCACCTGGCTGAACAGTATTAATGCATTGCAAAGTGGACTTTGTATATACATTGCAATGTACATACTGCACTCATATTCAAAGCAGTTATGACTGGCAACACTGAGGCACAGAAGCAAAGTGATTTCCTGAGGTCATCTATCAAGCTAGAAGTAGAACTCGGGTAACATGAGGCCCAGTCTAGTGTTTTAAGACACGGACCCACACAGAGCTTCACTAGACTGCATATCATGGCCACTCAAAACTAAAAATTGGCACTGAGCCCCTCCTGTGCCATAAATACAAGCCTCAACCACTTCAGCCAAAGGAAAATAGGCCTTAGGCATCCAGTAAGATAGTTCTGATTCTGCCCAGCTGGAGACAGCTGTGCTCCTACATACTACATAGTTCATTATGTTGCTATAGCATTTCCCAACCTCTTCCATACTGTGGCCACATGTTACAAAAGAAAAAAGATTCAATATGCCCCTTGCTATGCACCCATAAAAATAAAAATGTGGTCTGGATTCTACTGGGCTGTGAAACCAAGATTGAACCCCAAGGAATTACTGTTATTATTGACCATATTTATAAGGTGCACAACAGCCTAACATACATGAACAGTTTAGATGATTTAGGTTAAGAGCAATGATACTTCTTGAATATGAGAAGCATATAGAGCATGACCTTCCACCTCATGCTGCAACAAGAGATGAAGAAAAACTAAGCAGTAGGTTGAGTCCCAGGGATTCTGTTGTCTACAAGTTAGCAGAAAGCCTGAACAGTGCTTCCTGGATGAATGTGGGTTTATATATATTTTTGATAGGAATGAATTCCAGAAAGGAGAGCCTACTGATAATAAAATACCCAACACAGTAGAGACAGGTAGGCAGAAGAACCTGTCAGAATGTACAGTATTATAAGGCAGTGAACTACAAATGTAGGAATCTAATGGAAAAAGTGAATAGTTAAAAATAATGATTTGTGAATAAAATCCTTGAGTTCTCTTCATTGTGATTTATGGGGTAATTGTATCCACTATTAATCCATTATCTGACTGAAAACTTGACTTTGGGAAAATATTTGCAATTCCTAAAGACTGGCAAAAGTGTAGCACATATGTTTGCTCATGCAAAACTCCAGACTGAAAGCTCATTCTTCTGCATTTGATAGACTGTTTTTTTAAAAACTGCATTCATCCGATCAGGAAATAGCAAGAATAAAATATGGCACTGGTGACAGGTCACATGCCATCAGTTAGTCAAAGGGAACAATTTTCCAACAGCAAACAGGCTATGAGTTATTTGGTGAATACTTACAGATAAAGAAAATATTGACAGAACACATGATTAGCTTGAGAAAGAGACACTGGCCATAAAGGGGACAAATTCATAAAGAATCTTCCAATCAGTTCTAGCATGAATCCCCAGAATCCTTCTTTATTCCTCGTTGAGTGGGGAATGCCTTTATGTCTCTCAAGTCTAGAGTCTCTGCTGCCTCACTGAGGGGTGAGGCTGCTTCTGAACAGATAACCCCCAGTATCGTGATGTTTGAAATCACAGATATCTAAAAACAGGAGGCATCTCTTAAAGAAAACTGTAACAACAGGTTTCCACACAGCTCAAGTTCCAGCTTTGTCTCCCCCTAGTATTTACCAGGACACCCTGCTGGCTAAAATACTATACTGTGCATAGAGCCATCTTGTGGCTGAAGACTATACTGCAAGGTATGAACATCCAAGAGGCCCCGCGGCACCATGGGGTGAGGGAGCAGTCTCTCTACTCATCACCACCCAAACCACCGCTGTCACACAACAGGGAATGGGGATGTTTCTATGACACCAACACCCACTGGAGTTCTCCTTTGTCTTCTATTGTTAGGTGTAATGTGTTCATTTAAATCGCGATGAGTGACAGGTGAAGAAAAGGTTTTTTGCCTTGCTAATATACTGCTTGCCAAACCTCTGTGTCAACACTATTGGTCCAGATTAATTTGTGCTTTACTGCCAGAGCTCTGGCCCAGAAGAACTCAATATGAGACTAGCCAAGCAAAGTAAAAAGCCAATCCCCCAATCTGCAATTTAAGACCTTGCTTTTCATTTGTACAACAAAGCTAATATTGTTGTGGTCTTCATTAACACAGCACTGTTGTCAAATCAGGAGTGTGCAGGGGGAGGAGTTACTGGGGCAAGAAAGCATACACATCTCCCCTGACCCCTTCTCTTTCATCCTCTCCTCTTGGTAGGAAATTGAAAGGTTTGATGTATGAACAGGAAGCCAGCTTGGCCAGAGCTGTTTAACTGGGCAAGAGACACAGAAGTGGCTACGTGCACAGGTCAGCTGAATCCCACTGACTGGGATTCAGGTTTCAGCTGCTTTATAGAACAACATGGAAATATAGGAAAAGACTGGCAGATTTTTTTTTTTTAAATAAATGAAAACATCACAACAAGATTAGTATCTCTAGGCCATTGAGAGCATTCTCCAGAATTCGTTTCCTTCCCTGCTCTTTCCCCCTTTGCCTTCCATGAAGAAAGGGCATCAACATTCTTGTCTCCACAGAAATGGGTATTTGGAGCAGAAGCAAATAGCTCCCTTTGGCTCTGCTAGAGCTATGTCCCATGGAAGGAAGGAGCTCTTCAGACTCTTGATATCAATCAGGGCCAGAACCATTTCAGTTGTCAGATTTTCATTCTCCTATGTGGAGTCACCCACCCTGCCTTGTGGGAAATGCAGCACAGAAGAGGTCTGCCTCAGCAGCCATCCTCATGCTTGCTCCCATCCCACTCCCTCTCTCCTGGGACAGGGGAGAAAGCCTCATGGAAATGTGAAGCTGGTAGAATCAGAGCAGCTCGGACCCCAGGGAGCATGGCAGTGAGAGTTCTAGGTTTGTTTGCAAGGGAACAAAAAGCCATAATGAGTCTCTTAATGGCCTTTTCCTAGTGCAGACTTTTTGGCTTGTACTGTTGGAGACCCCTAGAAAGGAAGGGATTTTGTCTCTTTGAATGGCATCAGGTTACATGCATGCTCAAGGCAGCTTCAGAGCATCAGCTCAGTTTCACCAGTGTCTCTGATGTGCAACCAAATGGGTTACTCTTCCATATAACAGCAGGACTAGCCAGAGTTCAACTGCTCTTGAGGCTGGGTTCATTCTTCACTGAAGTCCTGAGCTGAATTCAGTCCTTGGGAGATTCATCTTTCATCATGGCAGAATGCCGAAGTGTGAGAACACAAGGCAGCTCCTAAGGCCTGAAAGAGAGAACCAGGTGTCAGATCCACCTGGCCTACACTGAAGAACAAAAGTAAGGAACTGGACGCAAAGAATTATAGTGTTCTTTCCCATCCTATGTCCTCCTAGAAAAGGTTAGTTTTTTATAGGCCAAACTGACATCATGGCCCAGCATTGCCTGGGTTTTCTCCCCTACATGCCACCCTGCAAAAATTATTGCAGGGTGGTATTTTCCTCTCATTGGATGACAATGGTAGCTGGGCCCTAATGTCATGTTCCTATGCACAAAAGCATACATTTTGGGTGAAATCCTGGCCATCAGGGAAAGATAATGAGATGAACATATATTTGCTTGAGGTAAAATTTTCAAAGCAGTTCTATTCAGCCTTTAAGGGCACCAAAACCAAACTAGCAACAACTGCAGTTCTATTTCTGTTTCATTTTTGCTTTCTCCAGTTGGGTTCCCCATCTGGAAAACCAACGTGATGGAATTGGCTGATGTCACTCGGGGCTAGACACAGGGCTGCACTGCGTGCTGGGGTGCGCACTAATCCTTTGTGTCTGTTTGGGGAGAGCGGTGGGCACGGGGAGTTTGGGTTCAAAGAGCTGATGGCTAGAGGGGAAGGGATCAGAGCTACATCACCTGGGATGCTCCCCAGCATGGCAGCCCTAGGCTTTTGGCTAATGTACTTGGAATGAGAAGTGTCAACGAAGTCAGCCCCACAGTCACTCGCATGAGAAGCAATCACCAAGAATGTTCTGTGGTGCCTCTTACTTTGCTCTCCTGGATGGCTTCCTCTTCTGCCTGCCCTGAGGAGATGGCCTTATGGTAACACTGTGTCCCATCTAGGGGCTTGCAGTCAGAGCCAGTGGGGCATGATAAAGCTTGAAATGTGTTCTAGAAGTAATTCTAGTGGTACTATTAGCCCAGGCATTATAGCATTGAGAATCCCCCTTATGACAGGACAGCTACACTTAGAGGCTACAGCTCCTTCCTACCTCATCAACTCACTGCTGAAGTGGGCTATGGTGGTCTGACCCAGAGTCTCTCCAGTTTTCCCTTCTTGTTCTGTGATAAATGCTGTGTCCCAGGGGTGCTGATGCTGACAGAGGAGAGGAGATTAAGAGGTTATTTATATCAATAACCAAGGAGGGAGGCAGCCACACTGAACAAACCCACTTCCTTTGAGTGTCAATGCTGGAAAAGGTTACACTTTGTCCCCGAGTCCATTAGAGTATAGAACAGTGCTCAGCTGGAGGAAGGTGAGGCAGGTTCAAAGCATTGCTGACACCGGGCTCATTTTCTGAAAATACCTACTCTGACCCATTTCATGCACACACAGGAGGATTTCATAGACATTAGGGCTGGAAGGGACCTTGCAAGATCATCAGGTCCAGCCCCCTGTCCAAGGAGCAGAAAGTCTGCTGGGGTCAAATGATCCCAGCAAGATAAGCATCCAAGTGTGTTTTAAAGGTGTCCAGAGTAGGTGCTTGCACCACTTCTGGGCAGAGTCTGTCTATTCAAGACTCTGGGGACTTGGACAGTAAAGAAGTTATTTCTTATGTCCAGCCTAAAACGGTCTTCCAGGAGTTTGTGACCAGTAGACCTTGTCTTCCCTTGGGGTGCCCTGGTGAACAGACATTCTCCCAGTTCCTGGTGCACACCCCTTATATACTTATAGGCTATCACCAAGTCTCCCCTGGGCCTTCACTTTCCAGGCTGAAGAGTCCCATGTCTCTCAGCCTTTCCCCATAAGACTTGTTCTCTTGTCCTCTGATCATCTGTGTGGCTCTCCTCTGGACTTTCTCAAGCTTCTTCACATCCTTCTTAAAGTGCGGAGCCCAGAACTGAGTGAAGTACTCTAACTATGGCTTCACCAAGGTCGAGTACAGTGGGAGGATGACTTCCTGGGTCTTGCTTGAGATGCATCGATAGATGCAAGCCAGGGTTTTTTTGCTCTGCCAGCTGTGGCATCGCCTTGGTGGTTCGTGTTCATCTTGTGGTCAGTCATGACCCTCAACTCCCTTTCAGGTATGGTGCTAGCAAGTGTAGCACTGCCAAGCCTATAGGTGTGATGTGGATTTTTTTCCCCGAGGTGGAGCACCTTGCATTGTTGAATGCCATCTGGTTTTGATCCACTCACCTTGCAAGCCTGTCCAGATCAGCCTGAATTACCAGCCTATCCTCTAGTGTGACCACACTTCCACATAGTTTGGTGTCATCAGCAAATTTAGCCAGTCCACTTCTGATACCTGAATCTAGATCATTTATAACTATGTTAAAGAGTACTGGTCCAAGCACGGAGCCCTGGGGGACGCACTGGTCACCATGCGCCATGTTGATAT
Source organism: Alligator sinensis (assembly GCF_000455745.1). Taxonomy (NCBI): domain Eukaryota; kingdom Metazoa; phylum Chordata; order Crocodylia; family Alligatoridae; genus Alligator; species Alligator sinensis. The sequence goes on from NW_005841865.1 coordinate 1,521,563, forward strand.
GGTTCCATCAACTATCACTCTCTGGGTCTGACCACGGAGCCAGTTTCCCAGCCGGACCGTAAGATTGTCGAGCCCACAGTTCCCCAGTTTAACCATGAGGACTTCATGGGAGACCAAGCCAAAAGGCTTTTTTGAAGTCCAAATAGATTATATCAACCTCTTTTTCATTGTCCAGATGATACATCACCTGGTCATAGAATGAAATGAGGTAGGTCAGGCAGGACCTACCCACAATGAAGCCATGTTGGCTCTCTCTCAAAATGTTGCATTCTGTTAACCTGTTGTTAATGGTTTCTTTGATGATTTTTTCCAATATCTTTCAAGGGATTGAAGTCAAACTGATTGGCCTGTAGTTCCCTGGATCTTCCTTCCTCCCTTTCTTGAAGATGGGTACCACATTGGCCCTCTTACAATCCTCAGGAACCTCACCCAAGCACCACGAGTTCTCATATATCCTTGCCATTGGCTGAGCTATGATGTCAGCCAGTTCTTTTAGCACTCTTGGGTGCATTCCATCCAGGCTGGCTGATTTGTGGATGTCCAGCCTCTCAAGGTGTCCCCTCACGAGATATTCGCCAATGATGGGCCTGTGTTTTCCCATGCCCTGGTGATCCCCTTGGGCTGGTGGAAGACTGATGCAAAGTAATCATTAAGGAGATTATCTTTTTCCTGGGTATCAGCTGTCAGCTGCCCCTTTTGGTTTAGCAAGGATCTAATGTTGCCCTTCTTCCAACTACCCATGTATTTGAAGAAGGACTTTATGTTGTCCTTCCTGTAGCTAATTTGAGTTCGGTTTTAGCCTTGGCTTTCCTAGTTTGCTCCCTATGGGTGTGGGCCAGTGCCGAATAATCCTCCTTGGTGATGTTACCTGAATTCTAACCCTTTTAGGCTTCTCTTTTCAGATACAGGGAGTCCATAAGTCCCCTATTTAGCCACGGGGGTCACCCAGCCCTTTTGCTACCTTTCCTATGGGCTGGGATGGACTTCCCTTGTGCTTCAAGGATTGTGTCCTTAAGGAGCAACCACTCCTCATGGACTCCCCTCTCTGCTAGATCCTGGTTTCTCAGGGCCTCAGCAACCAGCCTCCTGAGCTTGTGAAAGTCAGCTTTCCTAACACCACTGTCTCCCAGCTTCCCTTCGATTCTCAGGTCACTCACTAAATCATCCCCTTTGGCCAGTACCAGATCCAGGAGCACCTTACCTCTTGTTGGCCTGTAGACTGCTTGAGACAAGTAGAGTTCAACAGTGTAGGTGAGAAAGCTATGCAACCGATCAGATTTGGCAGAGTACTCCTCCCATGAGATGTCAGGATAGTTGAAGTCACCCATGACAACCATGCACTGAGAGCGTGTATCCTCTGCCAGTTCTCTTGTGAATGTGTGGTCAAGATCTTCCTCTTGGTTAGGAGGTCTGTAGCAGACTCCTACCAATATATCCCTTTCACCATATTCCTCTTGTAATTTGACCCAAAGGGTCTCGAGTTACCTTTCTTGGGTGCCAAACTCCACTTGTAGGGAAGTGTACTGCTCCTTCACATAGAGAGCTACATCCCCACCCTTTTTAAAAACACAATGCCTCCTGTACAAGGTATAGCTATCTATACCTGTGGCCCAGTCACAGGTGTTTTAGCTCCTGGATCTTTGCAGGCCCCAAAGGAAAGTTCCTTCTAGCAGGGATGACTTTTGCAGCATTCCGTGACTCTATCAATCAGAGACAGGGATATCATCCTATATCTTCCCAACTCTGCCTTCGGTGGGAAGCCACACTTTTACAATAAGGAACGTGTAAAGAAGGAAGAAGCAGCCAACGAATGAGTGTAAAATAAAACCCCGATGACTTGTGAATTTGAGGTTAACATGAACCTTATGTCCTTCTCCTGCCCCCAGCTATCATGCAGCATGTGCTTTAAACACACAGGAAAAGCCAGGCTGAATTCTGACTGAAGGTTTAAAGCTGTAATCTCCCTTCCCCCAGCTCCAATACAAAGAGTGTTTTAGCCACCTACTGACCCAGATAGGCTGTTACTAGCTATAATTGTTGTAATTCCAGAGAAAAATTCATAATAAAAAACCCTAAAGCTACAACCATCTTCCAGGACAAACAGGAAATAGATTTCCTCTTCATTCCGTCAGTGTGACTCGACTTTGCTTCCTGAAGAGCTTGGTGGTGAAGCCCCTGCCTTCTCCTCTTCCTCCTCCTCTTCCCTGGAACGTTTGAATTGAGGGTTTTTCTATTTGTGATCTCCCCACTGCCTCCCCACTTCCATAAACGTGCCGATCAATCTGGAGGCAGCGCACTAAGGCTATGCTTATTCTCCTAGTCCCCTCCTCTGCTTCAAGCAAGGGATTAGGGAGACCATTTTCAGCCGTACAAACACCAGTTGAGACTTCAGTTTACAACTAACCCTTTTTTAAGCCGTCAGAGCACAAAGCCTTGGAAACCACAACAAAGAGAGCAGTGATTGGAAAAACCCTGCTTGTTTTGGCTCCGGCAAGGGATGGAAATAATAGCTGTTAATTGGAAAGTGGGCAGGGGCTGCCTCTATCACGAAAGCCCTTTTCTAGAGAGCGTGGAGCCAGGCTAAATGGCAGAAAAGTGAGGAAAACCAGAAATGACAGAGGACTGTGAGTAGACTGTGGGGCAGTAGGCAGGTGACTCAGTCCCAGGACACAAATAATCCTTTCCATTGGTTGCAAGAAAGCAGCTAATTCATCTTCATGCCACTTCTTATCTATTTCACAGGAAAAGGCAGTGCTGGCTTCTCAAGAATGTTCCTTTGACCCTGAATATGGAATTTTTTAAGGGAAGCTGAATAAGATTAATGGAAAAGACAATCATGGAAATGCTCCCTGAGGAGTCTGGATCTGGAGCATTAATATATCCCTGGACTATGGGACAGATGCATCGGGAAAGTGATCTGAGGTATGATCAAACCAGCTGTTCTGTAGGACACGAGCCTTCAAATGTGGAATAGGGAGTCTTAGAATCCCTTACTTTGATGGCAGCATCCAACCAGTATTACACCAAAACAAATTGTCAAGTGCAATTAATTTTGCCATGTTGATACCCCCTTTTCATTTGCTTTTTGTGACCACTTCTGAGTTTGCAGTTTACAAATACAGATACCTACTGCTAGAGGACACTTACTTTAAGCTCTTGGATATGAACAGTCAAGGATGATAAATTGAACCAAGCTTTGCACAAGAATCCACCTCTAAAGGTTACTCTCATCATATCAGGGTATAGAAATGAAGCTCTTAGACTTTTTAGTATTCACAGCTAAGCCTTGTGAGTCACACTTTAAATAGCAAGCTGTGGCATAAACAAAGTGTCACAAATAATTTTGCTGAATAATGAATGAATAAATATGAAAGAAACTTCTGTTCAGAGAGCTTCTCTTAATAGGGAAGGAGGTTAAACTTATCAAGTGCATTAGTTGGTAGCAATTATGTGCTCTATGCTAGAAAAGACTCCTCATTGCCAATATTCTATTGTAACCCCAAGAAGAAAATATCAGAGCCCTATGAAGATACAGCAAAGAGACCAACCCCACCACAAAGAATGATTGTTTGTCCTTCAATATCTCTCTGTGTCTGACCCACAGTTTCTGACATAGATTTCAAGGCTGTAGGCAAGCATGTCCTAGGGAATTCACACTCATTCACTTCCCCGAGTTCAGGGTTTCCCTTGCTATTCACCTGCCACAGCTTGATGTTCAAAAAATTAGAAAAGAGAAAAGGGAGTTGAGGTGTAATCCATGGTCAGTGGTATGATATGGGGGAAACACTTCTTTGCAGGACTCCTCTTCCCCTACACCCTGCACCTTTTCACTCCCAGCTGGGTCTTGGCTATGGTCTCAACAGTTCCACCCGTGCTTCCCGTGACAGGCTCAACCTCTCTGCCCCAAAGGGAGCCTATTGTTGGGGACCCTCATCTCTTCCCACTCCTCCCACATGCTCTAGTTGGGACCCTTTTTCCTTCAAGTTTCAATTTTCCTTGCTTTGCCACCCATGATGGGCATCCTTCTCTGGGGACCTTTGAAAACATCCGCCATTGGGCACCAGCCTATTTACTCAACTGGCATGACTCCCAGTACTCCTTCCAGGGCTCATCAATTTGTCTACGTAGGCTGTCTGTGCCCTGCATTACATCAGGAACTGTGTCCCACTCACACTCTATAGTCTATTCATGGTCCACACCATCACCTGCCTTATCACCCACCGGCTGCTGGGGCACTCACTGGGCTTCCCACTGAGTCTTTACCTGTCATCCCCACTCTCCAGGCATGCACCAATGTCAGTTGCTCCCTCCTGCTCCAAACCAGCCACATGGGATTCATGGGGTGACTCTTACCTGCTTGGCTCACTAGCTGGGCTTCCCCCTTGCCTCTGGCTCTGTCTTTGGCTCAGGCTCCGGCTCTGGTCCTGGCTGTATCTTCCAGGTCTGCTTCTGGCTTTGTCTCCACCTCTGGTTCCACATCTCCACATGGTCTGCATGGTCTGCATGATCTTGTGTGTTCCCTTCTCTGGGGCACTTGCTTGTAGGCCAGCAGCTCCTTTGAACTTTCAGCAGGCCTCCGGGCAGCCAATGCAGCCACATGTGGCAGTGGGATGCCTGAGCTGACTGCTTCAGGCTCAGCCAACTTCTGCAGCCCTGTATCCCACTGTCAGTGCAGAAATCTTGGGGGGACACATCCCTCCCCATGTTCCCTCCGATGCATTGCCAGTGACCCTAAGAGCAACATCCTTGGGAGTGTTGTATTCCTCATAGGGCCACCCATGGCGGTAAGGTCAAAGGTGAAGTATCAGATGAAGAGCAGTCCAACATAACATGAAGACCTCAACAGTGGAGCAGGCAGATGCAGAAGGCATACTTCTTAATGGCTGTGAAGGTAGATGAAGGCTGGAGTGGAAAAGTAACCCCAGTTGTCGTGGGTCTCCTCACCACTGGACATAGGTTTCTCCTCCACCAAGATCCATGCTGTTCTGGGTGTGGGTGTTATATGGCCTCTGACCTCTGCCAGGAGACCTACAGGCGGTGACAGGATGGACTCTAGGGTATGATCACCCCATCTGCCTGGAGGATGATCTTTTTCCTCTTGCCCACCACCACAACTAGAAATAATAACTCCTTAGGAGGCAGTTCCCTATGAGTGCTCTTCCTGGGTCTAGTCCCTGTCTTCTTTGTGGGACTCCAAACAGCCCCTTTACCCCCACCCTAAGCATTCCAGTCTTTGATGGCATTGAATCTAGGCTGAGGCCCAATGATGAATGCCTCAGTGGCTCAAAATATAGTGTGGTCAGCAGCTAGCAGACTGCAATCAGGCCAACTGTAATTCTAGCTCAAATTGTGCCCATATGAGGCTACACAGTGCGTGGTCCTTCACTGGACTACTAAACAACATAAATGGTATAGACCACAGTGTCCTTAGTCCTTATCTTCGAGGTCTCGCTATCCAGCCAGAGACTTCCAAGCGCCATGATGCCTTTCTCAGGACACAGTCTCTAATGCCTTAATCAATTGGCTTGGTGCTAGGGGAACAGTTCCATCACACGGGTCCCTTGCCTGATTGCCCACCACCCAGGCTTTTCCTAACCTTTATGAAAAATAGTCATTGTCTCTCCTGCCAGAGTCCTCTGCAGTTTCTCCAGGATCTGATAACGGTTGTCTCTCAGTGCAGGCACACCTTCAGGCACCTAATCTTCCAGGCGCCCCAGCAGTGCTCTCAGGGTTGTGAGCTGCTCACCCTCCAGGCTCTGCTCTGCTGCTCATGCCAGTGGCTTAGTGGGGAGCAACCCTCTCTGCCCCTCTCCAGGGCTGGAAATACTTCCTGGGAGCAGTCCTCCTCCAATCTGGAATGACAGGCTGCTCTGGAAGTACTGGAGTGTCTGCCGTGCCTTGCTTCTGAGATTCAGCCACAACCCGGTAAGTTGAGCATGCTGCATGTTCCTTTCAGTTTCTTCCCTTTCACATGCGTGGATGCCAACATGCAATGGTCTTCTCACATAAAACAAGTCACATGAGGACTTCTCCCACTGGATCACGTATAACCCTTTACTTGACCCATGGGAGTGATCATTCTTGACCATGAGGGATCGCTGCTGCCACTGCCAGCAGCAATTGAAGTCAATGAGCATGTCTACAAGAGATGCTACAGCGCCATAGCAATGAGCTACTGCACTATACATAGCTCATTGCTACAGTGCCGTAGCATCACCGGGCACAAACCGTGACAGCAACATAATGTGTAGTACCTCCCTTCCATAGATAGTCATCTCATTGACATTTCCGTAAGTACTGTCATTCACTCCTTCACTTTATGAGGATGCTCACAAAGACAGTAAAGCAAAATACTACTCTGTGAATAAGACTATCAGAACCAAGCCACAGGAAACCAGAGCAGAGTGATCAGCCCTGTGAAGGTACCTGTCCTAAGAGAAGGCCAAGCAAGTCTATTTATTGTTACCCCTTTTGGTCCAAGCAGCTGGGTAGAAGTTTGGGGTATTATAGGCTATTCTAGTCAAAAGGTTAAATTCATGATGGGAACAGTTTTCTGATGCAATGCTGTTTATTTACAAGAATGTACAAAGTCTTGCTTCCCTGGATGAGGAAAGAATCAGCTGACCAAAGATGGTCTTCCTGCCCATTGCACCAAACTTATTTTCAGATGGCACCTCCCTCTCTAGGTCTTTTCTTTAGGGTCTTACTGCTGTGCTTGTTTCAGCTATCCTGGTTCCTCCTTCACCCTTTGTTTCTGAGCTCTGTCTCCCTCCTTCCCCACCCATGCTCTCTCTCCCCACTCGCAGATAGAGACATACACATATGCCCACATGCATGCATATCCAAGACAATTGCTCCTTTGCCAAGATAGTTCAGAATTCCTGAGCAGTCTAACATTTGTCTTAGTCTTAGGAGGAAAAATATGCCTGCATTTTGGGGCTGGAGCCTGCTTTTACTTTGGCTTTCTGCTTCCATAAAGAGGATTAATGTCCTCTCACAGCTTTCTTAAACAGAAGGGTAGTGGTTATGCTCAGCAGATTTCAATGAGGGTTAATTCAACCTATCAGAATATATTTACATAGAGAATATAATGTTAAGGCAGTCTGTACGAGACATGAGCAAAGGGAATATTTGGCACAAAGCAGCACCTGCAGATGGAAAGGATTCTTGAGGTTCACAGGCCACTCAGCTCCAGTGATCATTGCTTCAGCCTGACTCTGAGGCTAAAATCCCTTCTCTGGGGTCTCAGCTTTCAAACTCTATATGGCTATTTCTTGCTCTTCTTTCCTATACTGTTTTTATACACAAGGAGCCAAGGTTCACTTCACCATCTAAGTCAAAGCAGATTTTTGTTTTAGATGAAAGGAGGCAAAAAGAAAAATGAACAAAAGGAGAGTCTCCAGGAGTGAGCACAGTGTGGGGGCCCTTCTGCTGCAATCGTTGACAACAAAATGGCTGCTGTCTCTACAGAGCCCTGGGAAACATAGAGGTACAATACAGAGAAAACAAAGAGTGCGTTGCCAAGCTCCATTTTTGCTCTTTTTATCTTCCTACCCCCTTCTCCAGCAAAACATAAAAATAAAAAATTCCACGAAACAGCTAATCTTCCCAGGAAAGGATGGGGCTGTGCAGAATAAGTAGGGCACCAAAGGGACACTCTGAGGACAGACAGGATAAAACAGCATGTGACTGACTGGCCTCTCATCTGATACATTCTCTGGTGTCTCTGAGACCAAGAGACTGGGTCTTCTGGGGTGGACCGGACAAGTTCTTACAGAGCCACCTTAAAAACTGTCCTGGAACATGGATGGGATGTGGGGTAGGGGGGTGGGATATAGGTTGAATCGTGCTTTCCAGAGTGGCCTCCCAATCCAGCTGCAATACAGAATTTCCCAGAGCTTTCTGCCATGTGTCAGAGCCAAAAATGCAAAGGCCCAGCAGCTGGTGACTCCTATTCAATCAGTTACATCCTGCTTTATCTCCTTTCACACCAGCTCCATTGTCCTTGAAGGGGGGCGTTGAGCTTGGATGGTAATTTGTGTGGATTTGTGTATGGTGTGTACTAGCAAACTGAAACTATTCAGAGGAGCTCATGGGGGTGGTCACCCAAAAGTGAAGCACTATCCAGGGTGTCACTCACACTTGTCTGATCCAGAGAAATGCTAAACTTTGTCTTACACATTGACAAAATGTCCAGTCTGTTATAAGAAGGAGACCAGATTTTGGTCCCTCTGCCACTGCATAGTTCTTAGGAATGAACCAGTAGCCAAATGTTCAGGTGGGGGTGACCATAGAGCCGGATCTTGCTGTCTGGCTAAGTGGTTCTTACTCCACAACCAGCACAAGAGAGAGCAAAGCTAGGAGCTGGTCATGCCTTCTGCATACTCTGGATGTTCTCCCTTACTGGGGCCATCTAGTAGGAGGCCCTAGGGCAGCTCTTCTAAACTCCCCTGGATGGGTGTGAAATGGGGAAAGCAGGAGAAGAAATCCATACATGACTAGGCGAGCTGGTTCTAATGTGGCTTTCTGTCACTGGGGCATCATACAGTGGCTGGAGTGGGGCCACAGAGGTGGTGTATGAATGGCTCCATCCACTTCTTTGTGTTGAGAACATGCCACATCTGATTTTCTTATACTGTTTCTACCAAATCCCATTAGTTTCACAGATGCTGCCTTCATAATTCATGCCGGCAGAGATAAAATCAGAGTCAAGCCCACCCATCGTCATGCCACCCATCCGCAGCTGGTCCTGTCCAACCACAGAACAGTAGCTAGGCCTTGATAACCAATTCCTGAAAGGGTCAAATATAAAAGAGAGGGAGCTGCTCACAAGGAGCTTTCTGGGACCTTAATGTTCTCCCTGCTCCTTTTCTAACTCCTGACCCTTCAAAGGGCCTGGTGTCTCTCTTTCCTCACCTCTGCCCACCTTTCTTTCTCTTTGTGCCATCTGCAGGCTTTGGCTAATGCAGCAACGAAGAGGTTCTGACAGGAGGGGACTTGGGAGCCAATGGGTCAGTCACTGGAATTATGATGGGGTCAACCCAAGGAGCAGAAGGCCCCTGAGTATTGTACCTCTCCTAAAGAGAGGTGTGATTTCACAGCAGCTGAATCCCATCACTGCCGAAGTCATAACCATCCCTGATGATTTATTATGGGGAAGCCCCACACGGCAGATGCAAAAAATAAATGGCCTAAATAGAAGAAGAGAAATACAGAGCCCAGCACTTATTCTAGACAGATGCTGCAGACAGTTGGATGCAGCCGCTGAAGCTGGCTTTGCAGACGGAGCCAGCTCCGCAGGAGCAGGGAAGAGTGGCTGTCTGCCTGAGCTCTGGCCCCAGCTCAGCATTTCAAATAAATATTTAAAATAAATATAAATAAATCTCTGGTACATGAATGAGAGTGAAAGGAACTTCCATTTCTCCCAAATGCTTTTAAAGCTTCTACCACTGGCCTCAAGGCTCAGCCATAATGTAACAGGCCCTATATTTCTGTGAGAAGCACTGGGAGCAGGGGAGGCAAAGTGAACTGAACACTAGTTGCTTATGGATGCCAAAACCTTCCACTGTCATATCTTGTGCTACCAAATCACCTCATTACAATACCTCCTATGCCACCATAGTAGTCAGGTCCCTCAACCCCAGTGCCTCACTGCTGGTCCCCCACACTCCAGCTGCTGCTGCTCTGAGTAAATGCAGCACTTAGCACAGGGGGGCCTTGATCTCAGCCAGTCCCTTGGCACCATCACTTTGGACACAGTCAACATTAATATAAACTAGAACAACAACTCGAGCATCTCTAACAGCCTTTTTCCTTTATAAGAGACATCATCCCTCAGCAAACTTATCAGAGCTCCCTCCCCATAAAAGAGAGCCCCATATTCCTCTACCCCATCACCTCCCACACCCCTGCAGCCTCAGCCCCTTTCCACTAGAACAGAATTTCCACTCTTCCTCTCCAACCACAGCCCTCTGTTTTGGAACTGAAAATCTCACTTGATGAACAGAAGAAAATCAGACTTTTAGAAAATACTGCACATTAAAAAAAATGCTTTTTATTGCTTGCTGCCTCTCTAGCCATGGTTAGAAAACCCATTCTACATTCCAACCCGCAGCAGGACAACATATTTTTTAAAAGCAATCTCATCCTTTTAATGAGTCCCAGAGGGCTTGAGGGATTATGCAGAGGGTTAGGTTGTGGAGTTTTTTCTTAGCTGTCATTTATTTATTTATTTACTTAATAGGATATTACATAATCCCTCTGATTTTCCATGGCTGTCACATCCCCAATTACATGTCTAAGACATGATGGAAAATATGTTTGATTTTTTCCTGGCAAAGGCATTTTGTTCTCAAAGTCCACTCACCCTCCTGGGTTTCCTTCTCCATATTTTTCATCCAGTCCCAGTACAGCAGAGTAGCTCCTGGCACCGTGCCCACTTCCCCTCCGCAAGGCCAGTGGGTTTGTCCATGGCACCGCAAGTTTCTTTTGAGGAATAAACAGATGTTTCTTAGAAAGGAAAGTTATTGTCTTCTGTTTACTGGCTGAGCTCCCCAGATGGGCAAGTCTCACTGGGGCTGGTCAGTGGGAACACGGTCAAGTGGCTGGACAGAAGGTAACTGGAGGACAGGAACTTTAACACTTTTTTTCTCTTTAAAGTGATCATCCCAGATAATTAACTTGTCTCATTCTTTCAATATGATCAGAATCAAAATTGTGACTTATGCTCCTATGCAGAGACAGTCTCTTTTCTGCCTTGCAGAAAAAAATAAAAAGACTTTCACATCATTCCTAGGAAATCTGAGCCATACTGTGTTTCCACAAACAGTTCTGGTTAAACACTGAGGTCTGTATCCTCTGTGGTGGTCACTTCATTGCCTCACTAGTATGTCTCACCTGGTTGAGGATATGGCTTGGCCCTATATCTTATTTGAGCTGTGGTGCTTATGTGGCCCCTGATACTGTGGCATCTGAGCAGCACTCAGTCTTTCATGTATTTATCCTCACAATCCCGCCGTGGTGTAGAGAAGTGCTGTTTCACAGAGGAGGAACTGAGGAACAATAAGCAAGAGGACTTCCCCAAGGCTGCTCAAGAAATCTGTGCTGCAGTGTCATGCCTGGTCATCAGTGGAGCTGGTAGACTATTCCTTCTTGTCCTTTCACCACACAAACTTTGACTCTTTTGCTATCAAACAACTTGACTCACTCACCCCAGCTTTTTCCCAGCTTTTATAACCATAATGTAATGTCTGAGCTTTTCGATTCCAGACCCCTAGAGGCCTGATTCTGCACCCTTTGAAGTCAACAGGGGTTTCGTCACTGACTATAGCTGAAGCAGTATTGGGCCTCTGCTAGGCACAGCTGTTTGTTTGTCCAGAAATGATTCTGAATTCTCACTGCAAGGTAGGAATCAGCTGTCTGCTCCTCAGCTGAAATCCACACTGCTACAAATTCACAACGCAAAGTGGTTCTGATAAAAATCATAATTCATACCACATGGAGATACTTCATATAGGAATACACTTCTGTCCTGCACTAGGATCCATAATATCCTGTCATGACACTTCCATAGACTTTTTAAAATGCACCTACTATTAAAAATAATCAAAAGAAAGAAAAGCATCTGATGATGACAGCGATTATTACTATTATGATTATGATCACCCATTGTACAAGATAGATATATGCTATAGTGAAGTGTTCTGTTGCTTTCAAACAGTGTCCTTCTGAGGGCCCACTCCAAAGTTCAGTGCACTCAATGGAATAACATTTCACTTACAGAAAGATGGAGGTTGTACATTAATGAGCTTCTGGATGGTAAAACTTACAAAGGCAAACAATAACTGGCCATTTTCAAGTCAAGCCAATGTCACAGGCAGAGCACTTCAGAAAAGAAGAGAGACCAGAAAAATGTCTCTTGGAAAGCTGTTCCTGTGGGGAGCAACCTTGCAAATGGCCAAAGAGATCACAGAAAGAAACTATTAAGAAAGACTGAAGAGTAGGGCTGTGTGAAGCTTCGGTCCCTGATTTGATTCGCCGGAGATTCAGCCCAATTCGGTGGCTGAATCTCCAAATCAAATCAGAGGACCCTTTAATCGCTCCGAATCAATTTGGAGAGATTCAGAAAGATTTGGAGATTCGGACATAGAGACAGCTTTAAATGTTTTTTCTACGTACCTCTAGGTAGCACAGGCTTGTGAATGCTGCAGTGCTGGGGTGCATGGAGTGCCCCACAGGAGCGCGGGGGGCTCCCAGCGCACTCAGCAGCAGACCCGGAAGTGGACTAGAAGTACTGGTCCATTTCTGGGCCCACCGGGGAGCGCGCTGGGGGACCACCCCCTCAGCTCCCCGGCTAGGCAACTGGTGCCTCCTGGGTCTGGGGGGGGGGCACCTGGGGTCCCTCTGCAGCCAATGGTTGAGTTGGGGGGGGCGCAGGGGGCCCTATTGAAGAGTCCTTAATATGAATGATTAGCCATGGTAAAAACATGTCTTTGACAGGAAGTAGTGGCAAATTATGAGAGAAACCAGGGACAAATACTATGGAAAATGTTTACTCTTTGTCAAAAACACAAAGCCAAAAATATTCATCTAAAAATCCTAGAAATGTTTTCAAGAAAAACTAGACATTTTTCAGAGAAAGTAGGTATTTTTGAGGGAAAAAAAATATCTGTTTATCAAAAAAAAAAAGTCTTTCTAAAAAGAGTTTGGATAGGACATTTTTGACCCGCCCTAATACCTAATTAAAAGGAGTAAAGATAAGGACCCTCCCCCCAGAAATCAAATATTATAAATGCACCTCACCCCCTCCCCCTGCTCTTTTTCTCCACTTTTATCATTTTTTGTGGATCACAGTGTTGTGGGATAGCATTTGGGAGAGCCTAAACTAGATCTGTGACTTGAACAAAGCAGTACACTGACCAGACCAGCTACATATTGCTTCAGCATCATTGATAAAGAACATTTGTGATTATTAGGAGTCTAGAAGTAAACCTGATAACTGCTGGATATATGGCCAGACCTGCCTATCTGCTTGTGCATGTTTTTGACCTATGTGTGCAACTGCAATAACTGTTTGTACCAACTAAGTGCTGAATTTGGTTTTTTTTAATATTTTGCTACAAACTCGTATTTAGAGAACAATGGTATCAAATTTGAAGGCTGCATTAGCCCATATATGAACAGAAGTTACCCTAGTATGACATCCTGATCCTTAGCATTAATGCAGCCCTAGTTAATTATAAATCATCAACAACCAATTATAAAACAACAATCTGTTTCTCCTCCTCTATACATCAAACATTTCATGTTGCGGTTATTATTTGCTTGCTGCTGAATGAAAACCTATACGTGAGGTTGAATGTTACGTCCTGTTCTTTCTGCTGCTATATCTAATGCACCTATCTATATAATATATAGAAGCCCATCTATTGATCCATGTTGTCTTTTACCCGTCTTGCCCCTATTGCATTCACCCATACCCACTATTCCTCTTATCAAGTGTTTCCCCTCTTCACAAATTCCTATGCAAACTAGAATGCAAAAGCTTTACTATGTTTTTCTGGTCTGTATTAATGCTTTGAGGTTATAAGGATAGGACATATTTTTGCCAAGGTTCAGACTCACATTTCCATTCCCGATTGGCCATAAATTCATTCAATATAATCCAGGGCTTCGGGTAAAAGGGCTATGGAAGGAAAGACATGATGGGAAGTGAAAGTGTGCCCCAGCTCATGTGGTACCTGAAAACTTTGTATTCCCTCTGCACTAGAGCAGGGACTCCTGGTTACTACTCTCCCACCACCTGTGATTTGAACAGCTGGTTCACTGGTATGGACCATTGGCAATGCGTAGTGGGTGCATGCGGGTGCACATGCACCCCCTGAGATTGGTGGTGCACCCTATGAAAGAAGCGCTGCCAATGCTGCCAGCTGTGTCTGCAGGTGGTCGCCAACAGCCAGTTGGCACTTGTGACTCCTCTCCCCCGCCCCCCAGCACCAACACCTCTGAGGCCGCCTGCGGGAGCTCCCTGCTTGCTGCTGCCATGCCCCTGCCGCTGCCACTGCCACCTGTGGGCTTTCGCCGTGCCCCCCCCCAGCCTCCAGGGGCACGTGTCGTTCATGATATGGACTGTTCCCCCAATCTGTTACCAGGGTTCTCTGGCTCCACAAAAAAATGAATCCCATTCAAAAAAGCCCATGTTGTAAATGTTTAGGGTGGAAATCAAATTGTTTTTACAGCTTTTGAGGAGGAGGAGATCTCAGTGCCTTAATGTCATGCAAAAGTCCTTATCACCTTGCCAACTGTCGTCTGGTACTTGCCCTCCATACTAGGCTTGTAAATTAATTACTGGGCCTGCTGGCTCGATGACAGGAAACAGGTTTTTTTTTAGATGCAAAGTTTTAAGGTTGAAAGTATGAAGTGCTGCTAAGACCGATTCCTTCCCAGCTTCCACCCCACTTGGGAAAAACTTAGAACAATCTAATGTTTGAGTAGATCCCTATGAATTTTTC
>NW_005841865.1:1536082-1543428 GCF_000455745.1 Alligator sinensis
AGTTGGTTATATCAGATATGTGTCAGTGGACCGCGAGCCAGATCTTATAGCAGAAATCCTGACTTTACTGAGAACCGAGAAGCTACTTCAGAGAAGTTAATGGACTTACATTAGGGTTCTATATATGACTATAGAATTGATGGAAGTGATAAGAATCTGGCCTGGTTTTTTCTTTTCACTTACCTGTAGCCATTCAACCATCAGAGAAGCACAAGAGCCATCTTACATTCCTATCAAGGTTACTCCATCTTTTTGGTTCTCAGCCAGGCTCTGGCACAGCTTTTTAATAGGGCTTCCATCACATTATTCAGGGAGATTTTCACTTTCAGACAGTACCGGAATCTGTGCTAATTTCTTTCCGGGATCTGAACAAAATCCCAATCATATATGCCAAGGAAGGGTTTAGCTTTTCATTCAGCAACCTCACTTTGATACTCCAGCTGAGAATGTGGAGCCAGGGTACAGGGGAATGGAGGGGTAGGAGGGTGGGGTGAATGGCTTCTGTCTAGTTAAAAGGAAAACAACAATTTCTCTTCTTCTGAATAAGAAACAAAAGAAGGAATAGTCATTTAGAGGAGGAGAATTGTCCTGGTAATTAGCAGCTGAAGGGAATCCTCTGAGCACTGAGGCCTTGCCTCTTACCTTCAGTGCATGAGTTCAGAAAAGCATTGTCCTCCTCCACTTCAGAAAGCGGGGGAGTTGGGCAGAGAAATAAGAATAGAGCAAGAGAGAAGGGGAGGGGAAACCCTAAGAATCCAGGCAAGAGGCGCTCTGGGAGCAGTAGCAGCACCTGTTGTGTGTAGGGCAGGGGTTTCCCCTAAATTCAAAATAGAGATTTTAATCCCTTTTTTTCCAGTTGAGTGGGAACTGGAAAAGTTCATCAAATGTCTCCCAAGGGGAAGATGGAAAGGGAGACAAAATACATTCCAGGGCTGTGGCTGGGTTACAGGAGTCACTGATGCTTAACAAAGAGTTTGCAACTGAAAAGAAAGGAGAGCGGCAACAGCAGTTTTAGAAAAGAGAGGCTCCTCACTTGGCTTGTGGTTGGTTGATTTTTACTTAATTGGGGGTAAAAATTAAGCTGGGTTTGTATCTGTGGGAGAGATGTTGACATTTCATTGCTGCTAACAGTAAGCAAATAGGCAGGGCTCTGTGCCTCCCAGGAGTCTCCAAAACCACCCCAGAAAACTTCCCTTGCCTCTGAATCACATGGAAAACCCACAGCAAAACTCTGTGTGGAAAAGCTGTTGTGCTTATTTGTGAATACTTGAAAAATAAGCCACATGCAAAGCCTCAAGCATCAAGGTAAATGCCTTGTTTGGCTATTGCAGTCCAATGAGAACCCCAAAAAATCACAAGGAGGAATGCTTATGTGAAAAGCTAATACACACACATTGAACCATCCACTGCCATCATTTCTGGGGGTCGCACATATAGAACCTGTATGATCTTAAAGATACACAGAGAACTATAACCTCCTCAGCGTGGATGCAAATATACTGGTATAAATACTTACACTGAGAGAGATTATTCCCACAAGAAAGGGCATGAGCTATAAGAGAATAAACCTCTTTGTCTCTGTATCAGTGGATCTACACCCTGGTTTGTGCCAGTTTAACTGTATGAGTTAAGAAAAGTCCATTCTCCTCCCTCTTCCCCCCCCCCCTTCCCCCAGATATGATTGTATTAGCAAAAAAAGCTTTGGGCAGGACAGGCCTAAACTTGTAAAGCTGCATGTAGAATAAACCAGATGTACCACTCAAAGGCTAGGGACAGACATTCAAAAAGCCTGAGCCTGAATTGATTCAATCTTTGCAGGTTAGTCTAACCTGACTAGGCTGAACCGGTTTGTAACTGGACAGACATTCTCTCTGGACTGAGAAAATTCAGGCACATGCCTGCAGTGGCTCAGGCTACAAGCCAGGGGGCACTAGAGCAGCCCTCCCTTCTCTTTCACAGTACTGAGCTGAGGGGGTGGGGCGTGGTCAGGATCTCTGATAAGGGAGGTCGGCTTGCACGATCCCAGGCTTTTACCCACTGGCTGCTCAAGGGGTGGGAGTGTTGCCAGCCCCCAGTCCCCTCCTAGTACTCTGAGGCAAGGGGGAGGTGTACAGTGCATGTATTTGCCGATGATATGGAGCTTTTCAGTCTCCCTCTCCCTGCTTCTTTATGCTGTCTGCAGCAAACTGACAGGTGAGCAAGCCAGCTGGGGGATGATAACAGTGATTATCACTTCATCAGCAAAACAATAGCCTCTCTCCATTTCTTCAAACTCTTCTTAAACAGCTTACCCGCTGACCTGTTGATTAGCTCCAAATAGCCCTAAGTTACTGTTCTATCTGCCTGTCAGTGAAATTGGAGAGAGACACTCACACAGACACCTTTCAGCATTAGCTTAAATACCATGTGTCTAGGGGATGTGTGGCTGGGGTCTGTGCTGTGGGAGATGGGAGGGAGGGGGGATTCCTGTTTAAGCAGCGATTGGGGGGGCAGGGGCAGTGTGGGGGGGTAGGGCAGGGGGAAGCCAGGCAGACCTGGACTTTGTGTTATGTGCCTTCCATTTTGATCCATTGGGTGAAGAGGAATCCCAATAAATCCCTGGTCCAAATGAGCTATCTCCGTCACTATCCCTTTTAAGCTAAGGCTTCTCTGAAGAACAACTTGTCAGTGGTTTGTCTTGTTATAGAAGGCAATTTGAAGCCATTGACCTATTTTTGCTCATTACTCTTAGACCAAATTCTGGAGCCCTAACTTCAAAACTTCAGGCAAATGTGTGGCTTGTGATTGTCCTGACTGCATAGGGGATGATCAGTGGGCTTGAAAGAGAAGGTGAGAATTTCTGGATCTCTGAAGAAAGAAAATAAATGTTATTTATTTATTTTCTTTTAGCAGTTCCAGGGTGACAGCTGTGCATTGATCTTCCAACATCTGGAGTTTCTTGGATTTAGGCTGGGGAACTTGTGTGCATGTGCATATGCACACACACAGAGTCTGAACTACAGCATGCTGGGCTGAGAGGAGAATGTGGCTCGAGTGATTGGAAGTGGATGGATGTGCACACAGAGCTTGTTTTTAGACCACCAACCAGCTCAAAGAGATTTTCCATTCCATCTCTCCCCCTCTTTCAAGTCCAGTGGGATCTTTGTATCTTGCCCACATGCCAATGGTCTGGCATCAAAGTGCCGGGTCTGAATGGAACACAATCCAGCCAGGGAGAGATGAAAGCTACCCTTTGAAGGCTCTGCACTGAAGGGGCATTCCCAGTAGAATAAGCCTCTTTCCAAGACATGGATAACAGGGATGAGTGAGGCAAAACAGGAGAGACTGGCCTACTCTCCATTCCTTTTGCATACTCCTCCTTTTATGGTTTCCTTTCTTTTATGTTGGCAGAGTGTTGCTACCACATGTAGGAGACAATGACCATGTGTGATGAACATTTGTGTACTTCAGGGCTCCCAGAAGCACAAGGTCTATAAAATGCAAAGCACGGAGCGGGGCTGGTGGGACAAAGCTCTGAAAGTATTTACAACATCTCCCCTCCCACTGTGGATTCTATGATAGTTATGAGCTAATTACTCTTCAGTCACTACAAGCTCTCTCAGAACATTCTCCAGACTATCTAAATATTGATCTTTTCCCTCCCACCACCCTTAGGGCAGCCTCTGTTTTTCATTGGCAGCAGAGCAATATAAGTATCCCTCATGTAACCTTTGGAGAAAATTTGTTATAACCCTAAGGAAATCCTCCAGTTCTGTGCAGCAGCTGAAAGCCTTCCTCATCCCAGAATAGCAGGTATAGGGTCATGCAGCACAAATTTGGCAAGAGAAAGACGGGCAGAGACTGGATTTTCAAAGGCTTGTGAAGGAATTAAGTACGAAATCCCTCTGAAATTCTCTGGGAGACAGGCATTTAACTCGTATAAATATCCCAACCAGAGGGATTGGTGTTTGGTTGACTATGGTTTACTTTGCTCCCGGGGGAAATTCTCTCAATAAGATTGCACCTGGACCAGATATTGGTCAAAAAGTCATTGCCTTGCTCTGTGAATGTTTAGATTTTTTCACATGGAAAAGGTTTTCTCTGGATTAAACTGCTGCCCGTGATAGTGACATAAGCAATGGAAACATTTCTCATCCAAGTGCTGTCCAGGCAGGTGGTTCATTTCCAGCAGGGAGGTCCTGCTGGTTCTTTCTAACAGTGAAGGTGTAAGGCCTCAGTTTTTCCCCACACCCAAACAGGCTTCTTGAATGTGGGATACTTACAGGAAGACCGGCCCGACCACCACACCTTCCTCTACACGTTTCACAAATGACATGGGTACCTTTTGCATAGATGCACTGGGAAGAGTCTCTGCCTTGGCTCCTGCCTCACGTGCAACTGTACAGGGCCAAGATCACCCAAAGCAGGCCTTCTCATGGACCTGAGTCCCAAAAGGGAAGGAAAGCAAGTACTGTGAAACCTAATATTAAATCTAAATGAGCCAGAAAAGAACAGGTGATGCTTACTTACCCTTGCAGACTTAGATGTAGAAAATGAACAACAGTGCACTCAGGATGACAGGACAGAACTCTTTCCTAGAGATGACTCTTACCTTGGCAGCATCCCTTTTCATAAAGTCTGTTTCACAGAACATTCCTTGGGTTGTGGCCCTTTCCTGCACCATTCCCTCAGTGAACCTTTTCATTGCCATTAATTAAAATACAAGTAGGGATAGAGCCTATGAACATCAAGTCAATGGCACATCTCTGTCGACTTCCTTAGAGCCAGAAGCTCACCCCAAGAGATGGTGTGAGACTATGCATCATTATGTATATCCATCACAGCCAGAACATAGATGCAGAAAAGAACTGTTACAAGATGCACAGGTACCACCCACCTTACACCTTAATTGGATCGTTAGAGCTGCAGCAATGGCCTCAAGCTGGATCAGAGGAAATTTAGGTTGGAGATTAGGAAGAGCTTTCTAATTATGAGGATAGGCAAGCATTGGAACAGGTTTCCTAGAGAAATTGTGGAATCTTCATTCTTGGAAATTTTCAAGAGTAGGTTGGGCAGACATGTGGCTGAGATGTTTAGTTTAGTAGATGATCCTGCCTTGAGCAGCAGGCTGGACTAGATGACTTAATGAGGTCCTTTCCAACCCTACTTTCCTATTATCCTAGGTGTTGCTAGTTGCTCAAAGCACTTGCATTTAATGATTTCTTCACATTACTTAGAAAATGTCACTGCACATGTATGAACATGACTTCTTACTATGGATAAACCTACCAAGCCAATGTTACTTGCATGCCAAGGGGGCTGGGTTGTGGGTAGCAGAAAAGGTGACTAAGAGGAGCATGTAAGATAAGGAGTGCATATTTTCAGAGGTTCTTTACCACTAGATAATTGCTTTCGCTACTATAATTCCTCTTCTATCCCTGCTGCTCCAAGTCCTGATCTCCCTGATGGCAACAATCATTAGGCATATCTCCATTACAGCACTGGGATCACACCTGTGCCAAAACTAGGGTAGGGAGCTCACAAGGTCATCTAGTCCAGCCCCCTGCTCAAGGCAGGGTCATCCCTCACTAAACATCCCAGAGAAGTGTCTGCCCAACCTACTCTTGAAAACTGCCATGGATAGAGATTCCACAATTTCTCTAGGTAGCCTGTTCTGATCCTTGACCACTGCACCTCCTAATCTCCAGCCTCCCCAGGTGCTGACATGGAAAGGGGGTGGCAGAAAAAAACTGCTGGCACCATAGCCGCATGATCATGTTGGTGGTGCAGCAGCTACCATTGTGGGCAACAATACGTGGCTGTGTTGTTACACCTCTGGATCACACCTGTGATCTCAGAATCAGGTCCTTTGCATGTAAATCCCATGTGTTCTGCCCAGCCACCAAACACAAGTTACACTGCAGCTCACCACTGGTTTCAACCAGCTTGGACAAGGCACATAACTTGCATCAGTATTTACACCACTACTGAACTGGGCCCAGAGTCTTTCCTAAGAGATTCATGTGCTTTCAAACCAGATCCAGCCAGGACAGAACCATGCAAATGACAAAGGAAAAGATAGGCTTGCCTGCATCTACATCTCTCTGCAAACTAACAGTAGCAAGCTTCACCCAGCCCAGCTTTTTACAAGACAGCAGAGGTCTGGTGGGGCATGCCAAGGGGGAGGTGGTTGGCTGGACAAAGGTCCAAGTACCTTCCTTCTCCTCCCCTGTTACTGGTGCTTTCCAAGGAAACTCTGGCTACATACACTTTGGCTGGGATGCAAGACTATTTTTGGAAGCTCCCAAGTCATCCAGGGAGGGAAACACCCTTTGCTTTGACTAACAGATGAGGTTGTTTTATTTGTGTATTTATTTATTTATTTTTATTTATTGCCTAAAACAAGCAAACTGAGCCAGTGAGGAAGTCTCCAGTACTACAAGCATGTGCTTGGCTCAGCTGATTGCAGAATTAGGCAGATCGTTGTCTGGGTTTGCAGGAGTGAGCAGGCAGCCGCAAACACAATGGGAACATGAGTATCTCACTGCCACAGGATGCCTGTTCTTTATATCTTGTTGATGGTATCTGCCAGGTTTGGGGATGGTGGTGGGGAGGAGGGAGTGGAGACTGGAAGATTCCAGTTGGTCTAGAAGCCATTTCTATTGTGCCTTGTAGTGAAGCTCTAAAAACTCCGATTTTCAAAAGACCTCCACTCCCATTTTGGGGTCCTAAGTAAGGACCAGATTCTTCCAAGTGTTTTTCACCTCAGCTGCTCTGTGGCCTTGATATAGTTACTTTCCATCTCAACCTTTTGCTTTGTTTCTGTAGCTCTTTGGAGCAGAGTCAACGTCATCCTATGTGCCCAAGTAACCTGTGGTTAAGATGGGCTACACATCACCCTTTGTGCCTGATCCATGGAGGGTGTGAACCAGACCCGTGCTACAGAGCCTGGCTCTAGAGGCCTGTGCTTCTGAATAGCCACTGGCAATGGTCACTAGGGCTATGTGAAGCTTCAGATGGTGATTCAATTCAGAGGAGATTGGGCCCAGTTTGGTGGCTGAATCTCTAAATCTGAATCAAATCAGGGGACCAATAAAAAAGTCCAAATCAATTCGAAGCTCTCCAAATCTTCGGAAAAGATTTGGAGAGCTTCCACGATTTGGGCATTCCCCGCTGGCTGCAGCAGGGAGCTGGAGCCGGACTTGGAGCAGGTAAGTAGGGGGAGGGGAGGCTGGAGGACGGGGGAAGGGAACACAGGGGGACCCCTGCCAGCCCCCCTGACCCTCGCCCACTTCCCCAGCCCCCACCATGGCTGCCCCCATGAAGTTAATGCAGTACCCAGTAGCTCCTATTAGGACCTGCCAGAT
>NW_005841865.1:1543459-1546669 GCF_000455745.1 Alligator sinensis
GAATGCCCAGCACTGGATGTGCAGAGTTCTCTGGAAAACATGGGCCCCAATAATGCATGGTGGCCCCTTGAGAACCTGGTCCGAAATGAAGATGCTTAGACATCACACAGAAACGTGGGGTGCAGAGAGGAGTTCCTTGCACATGGGGCACATCAAGGGGGCTATCATTTTCCAGCCCTGAAGATGGACTTTCTGAGCAGGGTGATTCATGGATGGCATGGATCGCAGTAGTAACTGGCATGCAGTCTTTCCTCTATCTCTGTCTCCCCTAGTGTTATCGCTACCAGAGCTTGCAATGCAGCATGCAGTGTGATTCAGATGGGCAGGATCCAGTGTGATTCAGATGAGCAGTGGCCCAGATCATAGGTACTTAAGGCCTTTCTGAAGTTCATATAGGAACCTTCCCAAAGTGTAGCTGGACATCTGCTGATTGAGGAGGAGGTCCAGATTCTGTGCTCCTAGAGCAGAGCACAGGACTCAGAGCTCTATGAAAGAGATGCAGAGGCAGTATTAAACTCCAGGAGCTACTTTACATTACAGCAGCTTTGACTGGCTGTCTATGGGCTCAGCCACTCTCCTCCACCCCTCCCCACCACAAAACTTCTCCGCTGTTTCTGCACTGTGAATTATATGACAAGGTGCCCTGGCCTAGATTGTCTTTTCCCCTGCACCAGGGGACTTCCCTACAGGGTGCTGTTACACCTTTTCTCTACTGCCAGTAATGGGACAGCCTCTTTGATAGAAAATTTATATCCAGCTTCTGTGGGTGTGAATCCAGAATAACTCAACAACAGCCGGCAGAATTATGCTGAGATAAAACTGGGGTCCCTGGGCCCACAAGCAAGCCCTGGAGGTTCCCTGGAGCTCTCCCAGCCGTCCTCAGTGCTGATTGGCAATCAGTTAATGAATTATGGCAGTCTGAGCTGCTCCTTCACACATGGGAAGGCTGATCTTCTCACCATTATGCTGGCTTTCCCAATGCAATGGGGTTTCTTCTGACCTACGCAAATGTCAACAAGATGCCTATCAAACTAAAAAAGGACTTGATTTTTCCTGTGCCCTTTCAGAGCTTCTCAGGCCCTACAGTTTTCCTCGCCTCTCTGCCCCCCATCTTGTGGTACTCAGATCATATTCTATAGGCTACAGATACGCCCTCCTGTTCTGAGGCATGGGTGAAATACCAAGGTCTGGGCATCATTGTTGACCCTTCCTGGCAGGACAGCAAGGCTGGGATCCACCCTGGGTCACATGTCATCAGGGTTTATTATTTGGTCGGCTCTGAGCTGCTGCTGCGCGCAGAGGCAGGAAACATAAAAACAGGCTCAGCTGTACTTGCCAATACTGGAGTCTGCCGAGGACAGAGTGACTGCCACGTCTCTAAGGAGGAACAAAGGGGCCTAAATATTAAACGTCCCTTTATAAATGAAGCTGTCTCTGAGACTGAAGAAAAAGGAAGAGGGTCTCTGGGAAAGGTCTGCAGGAATTCTGGGAGCTGCATTTCCAGCTGAAATGAGCTGTAAAGCCAAGGGCTTGCCAGACTGCAGGCATTAAGGATTCCATGGCACATTTCACAAGAGAAGAGATGCTCACTGTGGTGTCCTGGACACTTTCCATCTCCCCTAATTACATCCAGGCTACTTAACTTCTCCCTGATGTTCCATATGGATGTCAGATTCTTCTGTACTTCTAGCCCCAATGTGCTGTGCAGTGCTGTCTCACATTATTCTACACCCACCCTGTCCTGCCCCAGAGGTGACTATGTTTTAGAGGGGGATAGAGGGGATAATCTCAATGTGCCCTGAGTGCCAAACACCTGGAGATGGGTGAGGATAAAAGATGCTATGCCAAGAGAAGCCACTGCCCTTGGTCCCAGAGTCATTCAGTGTGGAAGAAAGGGTAGTGCTGCCTCTGGGGGTGCGTGTGCCTCGGGTGACTGGGAATGAGGCATCTGCAGGCTGTGGCCTGTCCAAAAGGAAGGAGGAATCAGAAACAACTCCGAGATCTCCTCCCCTGGAGGAGGATTTCATGACATGTGAAAACATTTATTTCACCAGGAGGAAATGGAAAAACAAGGGTCCAGCAGAGGCAGTGGAACAGAGTCCTCTACTTCCCCCACCACCCCGCAACCAAAAAAAGCCTTGGACAGGAGCCATCAGCTCAGATTCCTGCAGCACATGCAACACTTCCCTCCCAAAGATCTGACACCTCCCAGATGCTCTGAGGGCCTATGACCAGGATTTATTTTTCCCCCTTTGTTCACAAAACCTCCCAGCAGAAGAGCCTTCAATGCCAATGTTGCCTGTGTCTTTGAACAAAGATATATGGCACAGTAGCAAACCGTGCAATTTTTCTACCATCCATCCTGCATCAAAATGGGATCTCTAGATACAGGAGAGGACAGCAAAGCCCTCACTGCCTTGTCAGTTCCTGGCTATTCTTCTGACATGCAAACAAGGGGACCAGCTGGTGTCATCTATGAAGAAAATTTGTGTAATGCAAAGAGTTGTCTCCTGGGACAAGGCTAAGAACACATCACTCATTTCAGACTGTGCTTGGAAAGTAGGGAAGTGAGTTGAGCTCTAGGTCAATCCAGGTGTTGCATAGCTGGTGTAGGAGTGAGACATACAGAATGAAAGGAATTGCTCTTTGTTCTCAATGCTTCTGCAGTTACTCACATGCGTTAGCCTAAACTAAATGATTGTTCATGACCAGCTCAAATCTATGCCTCGGTCTTTGTGAAACTAGAGCAATTTTAGATCCACACTCTGTTCCAAAGATACTCAACTGTAATGGTTTAACAAGACACCAAAGTAATTAGTGTCAAGTGACCTTGTATGGCATCACTGCTTCCTGAAGGATGTACTGTAATTATGAACCAACTGAAACACTGTGGGTTTGTAAATGTAACATGAATTTAAGCATATCAGGGTCCATGTCCTGTTAAGAAGAGCAATGGCAGTAAAAGGAGCAGAGACCAGAAAAAGAAAAATAACATGAAAACCACCAAGGTGGTGGACCAATGATGAGGAAAAAAAAAAAAGAAGCTGAACCAAGAGGCAAGGGAAGAGTATCCATGTAAAATTAACATCTTAAAATCTTAGAAATCTGGAGTAAATCCTTGGAAATCAAGCGAATCATTCATAGATGTTAGGGTCGGAAGGGACCTCAATAGATCATCGAGTCCGACCCCCTGCATAGGCAGGAAAGAGT
>NW_005841865.1:1547892-1570653 GCF_000455745.1 Alligator sinensis
CGCAATGACGTCAGCCAGTGCCTTCAGCACCCTTGGATGGAGCTCATCCGGGCCTGCCAACTTAAACGCATCCAGTTCCTCAAAGTGCCTCTGCACCATCTCAGGGTCTACGCTTGGTAGTCTGGCGCCCTGCTGCTGCCTCTCTTCAATCCCAGTAAGAGCCTTGTCTTACCCCTCGCTTAGGAACACTGAAGCAAAGAACTCATTGAGGAGTTCAGCCTTGTCCCCCCTGTCCGTCACCAATTGCTTCTGCCCATTTAGTAGGGATCCTATTCCACCCTGGGCCTTCCTTTTACTCCCTATATATCTAAAAAACAATGTTATCCTTAACTTGGGATGCCATCCTCCGCTCCATGGTAGCTTTGGGCTGTCTAACTGCCTCCCTACAAGCGCAAGCAGAGGAGGTATACTCCTCTTTAGTAATTTCTCCCCATTTCCACTTTTTATATGCCCCCCTTTTAGCCTGTAGACTGCTCTGGATTTCTCTGCTCAGACAAGGAAGCCTCTTGGCCCCTATGACTAAATTCTGTCCTGGTGCTGAAATGGAAGACAACTGAAGTCAGTGGAGCTGGGCACACTGCTGAGAAGGAATGGGACCCACTCTGTCTTGTACAGGTCTAATAGAACAGAATGTGAGTCCTTGTGTGTAAGCATTGCTAAGCCACCCTTTATCCCAAATGCAAAGCCAAGCATTCTCTTATGCTGGAAATGGTTCTTTCCCTTTCTCCCCTTCCCTCTGTCAAGGGGGAAGGGGGTTGGGTGGGAAATATTGGTGTTGTAATTTGTTTCATTACTGTACATCTCATTCTAAGATCTATTGCGTCAAGGCTTCTCCAACCCTCCCACATGCTGCAGGGTTAGACAAGGGAAGCTGGAGTCCTGAGAGCTTCTGAATGATAGGTTGGAAGCCAAAAGAGTTTTCAAGATGGCAGTTATCCAGGACAAATACAAGGGCTGGGTGTGTGTGATCTCCACAAATTTAAAACTAACAGTTCGTTCTAAAGTGCTTTTTAAAGAGTAAAATTTTTTTTAAAAATCAACAAAAATAAGCATAGTGGGATAGGTCTCAGCACTGAAAAGGGCTTAGGCGTGTAGTTCAGAGTTATCTGCCACTCATTATGAGATAAATACCCAAGTAAAATCTTTCATGATATGTTCTCTGGAGATTTCTGACTTGCTCCCTCATCATCCCACCTCAATATCCTCAAGTGATTCCCCCATTCCCTCCTAACCCTAACTATCCCCACCACCCCCCTTCCCGCAACAATGCACGCACTTCTGAAGGAATCAGAACTGTTGTCTTTCCTGCCTCTACTATCTTTACACTGGAATCCCTCCCCTTTTCAAACTCTCATGGTTACTTGCCAAGACTTAGAGGAACTTGGTCTTTGCCTCATAAAAGATAGCTATGGGGCATGGGACTGTGCAGTGAAGATGCCACAGAACAAGACCAAACAAGTCACATCTTGCCAGTGAGGAGGATATAGTCCTGACTGGAACGCCTTTGCAGTGAGCAGCAAACATTAAAGAAAGCTGTGAAATAGCAGGTAGTGAGGGCTATGCAGGCTCAGAAATAAATATGCTCACTAGATGGAAGGGAGAAGAGGGGAGGCAGCCAACTAATGTCACAGCGTGAGCTGCAATCATTTATATCTCCCACACTTAAAGGATCGACTACTAGGGGTAGGGACATAAATTACACATGAATTGGTTTATGTGATCAAAAACTGGACCAAATCTGTAACAGAACAGAAGGTCAGTGCGCAAAAAAAATGCTTTCAAAATGGCTGAAACCAGTTTAAGTTAAACCTGGATGGATGTATTATCAGACTTAACAGATTTAGGTTAAATCGGTTTCTTAAACTTCTGTCTCAGATCCCCTCCAGATTCAAGTTAACTCACAGTCCCCCAGCATCCCAGGATGCTTTGCACCTCCCCCCCAACAGAGTGGGCAGGCTAGCTTTGGCCCAAGCTGTCTGCTCCAGTGGAGCAGAGAAGTGTGCTCTAGCATCCCCCAGCTTCTGGCCTGGGCCACTGCAGACATGTGGCTGAATTTCCAGAATTAAAATCGAATGTCTGTTCACTTGCTTATCAGTTCAATCTATGCAGCTTAGACTAACCTGCGAAGATTGAATCATTTCAACCTCCAGCTTTTTGACTGTCTGTACTTAGCCTAGAAGAACATGCTAAGAAAGGTCCCCAGTTAAATAAGTACATCTACACTAGTTCCTTGAGGGAAATGCAGCCAAAGAGGTGGGAAGAGGGTTAAATTCTCTTCTCTCTGAGACCAGGAATTATGGCGAGGGTTACTGTACAGTTTTCCAAGGGCCTGGATATGTTTTTGTCTTCCTTTGATTGCATTCTGTGCTTGCATCATGTGTATAGCATTGAAATCTGGATTACTTTTTGACAAACATCTGCTGCCTCTGTTTGAAGAGTACAGTACCATGACATCCTCTCAGTTGGGACCAAATCCTGATTAAGCCTAGAGAGCTAGGCCTGCTATGTGCTCTGTTCTATTCTCGAGCCAAAATTTAAGTGAAGAGTTCTAGATGAGAGCTTGCAAATAGTTTTCTTGACACACAGTGAAGTGAGTCTGTGTAATTTTTACCATATGAAAGTGAAATGAATGGCTTCAATTCAAGGCACTAGGTAAAATTCCATGCAGAGAGGGATAAGCAAGCATGAGCAGGAACTGTTTATGAATCTTATTCAGTAATCGGTTAGGCCTCATAATTTCCCCTGATTGAAAACTATTCACTGGATCTGAATTATTATTTTAGCTGGGTATTCAGGGATATATATTTTCTCAGTCTTTCAGTGAGACTGCTAAAAATCAAATACCCCAACTGCTAGACACAGAGTTTGTCTGAACCTACGTGCAAACTTCAAATGACTAAATTATAATATCAGTGTCCTTTCGCACAAGAATGTAAACTCATGACTGGGGCCACCTGAAACATAACAATACAGTTATTCTCATCTCTGGCTTTGGTAACAAGTACACCCCATGCCAAACAACTCTAAATTGATTATGGATAAGTTCCCCTTTCAAAGTGATTGCCTCTCCCTTGTAATCAGATCCCTCACCAATCCAGGTGTCTGTGCCAATTGGAAAATATTTTGGGTTCTGCCATGTTATCACAATAATCTATACAGTGCCTTACAATTCAGGGTCTAAGGTGCTTAATTCAAGTAATCAAGTCTGACTGCAGTTAAATCAAGTAGTATACCTCCAGTTTAGGGTGTTAGGCTTGAGCAATCAAGCCACACTATAGTTAAGCAGATAACAAACCTCCAGAGGGATCAAGGGTTTTTGTGCATGTCGCTTTTACCCACAACAACCAGAGATGGATCCAAAAAGCTAACATTTACAACACAACCAAAGGACAGTGACCCTCCATCCTATCAGTTTTGTCCAGACTGTGATCTTCAACCCATCAAGAAAATATGCTTTGAAAAATCAGTATAAGAACTAGACAGAACTGCCAGCAAGGTGTGTGCAGTCCAGACCAGCCAGCCTGCCGCCCAGCCAACAAGTGAAGGATCCACACTTTGAGGCTGTACAAGAACTGCTTCCTGCCGGCACTGGGTAAAAATCTCTGTGCAGTTAGAAAATACTAAGGACTAATAGCTTGTTTTATATTGGGAAAGAGCCTTTTCCTGTTATTTAGTTTTGTAGCTTGTTAGTAGTTACTAAAACAAGCCTTTCTGCTATTCGTCAGTTGAGTGTTGTGTCAATTCTCAGAGCACTAGGTTAAAAATGTGGTTTCTAACTGGAACACCAACCTGACCATTTGTATGTGCGGTTACCCATTTTGCAAATGCGATCAAAATAGCTATCGCTAAAAGTCAGGAATGGAATTGGACACACAAAACCAGTGTTTCTCAACCTTTTCAGGTTGCTGACCCCTCGTTCAGTTTTTAAAAAATGTGCTCATGAGCCAGTTATGTTTACTCTAAAAGTAAAAATAAAAATCTATCAGTGATAATAATTAGCCAGCAGAATGTGTTTGTGTTTGGGTTTCAAGTGGTTGATGTGGTGACCTTCAAAAGTAAGTATGTGAAGGGAATAGGGGAGCAAAATGTTCTTTGCTTCAGTTAGCAATGCAAATTCCATCACCTCCCAAGGCCCTATTTGCCCCCAACTAGTTGTGATCCACTGACTGAGAAATGCTGTGATCTGGCCAGACTCTGCTCTCGCATGTTCATGTACAGCATCTTTGACTGTCCATCCTTAACAACTGTCTCATTTTTATCACACTGTTCATCCAGGACATGGAAACAGTCCACAGCAAGGGAAATCATGCTCCCCTGCTCTCTGTGCTCCCCTGCTCTCTGCGTACTGTTATCCATCAAGCTCAAGTATTCTCTGTCAGCCTCTCTAAACACACAGAAATAGGAATGCATGAGCCAAAGCTACTTCTACTGAACAGCTTCTATTTAAAGCACAGCATAGATTGCTGTTCAGAAGTAGCTTCCATCACACATTTGATTTTGTATTCTTATTGTATGGACTAAATAGTGGATTTGTGTAAGTGATCCAGTAACCTTCAGGGGGGTTGATCATTCAGTGCCCATATTGTCCAACATTACACCCCTTACATACTGCTTAGGGATACGAATAACAATCTGTCTCACCTCTGATCTTATGTTCAGACCACAATACCTAATTCTATTATTTAATTTCATTAACCTGTTAATCAGGTTTTCTCTCCCTAATTACCGGGGCTATCAGAACAGCAGGATATACTCACTTAATGTCACAGCCTAAAACCAGGTCATTCTCTGCTTCTCTGTGCCAAGCTCCTACTAGATAAACATGGGAAGTCCCAGTGCATTTTTTGCAACCTTCCTTGACTTGTAGTTTATTATGATAAAGTGCCTCCTTCTGATCCCAAGTGTACATGCACGTTAGTAATTACATCACTTTCCAAGCCCAGTCCAATAAGATAAAATGTGGCGTGAGTCCAATCTGGATAATGTTGTCTCCCAAGTGTATTGTCCTTTTCCCCGTGTCACATGAGGGCCAAATTCTAGTCTGTTACAATGGTATTAGCCTTCAGTACCTCCACTGAATGCTCTGGATTTATGCTGAAGTAACAGACAAAGAATTTGCAGGGGTGTAGGTTGTACAAAGAATTTGACTCTTAATGTAGATGATTGTCTAAATCAGTGGTTCTCAACCTTTTCAGACTCAAGGGACCCCTCAGAAAATACCAGCTCTTAGTTTTCACTCATTTCTTTGACTACAGAAAAATTATAGAGCAATTCTTCTGTTGCAAAGAGACCAGAAACGCCGCAATAGGTCAGAATGTTTTTAACGCTATGGATTCCTATTTGAAATATCTGGATTCATCTTAGGAATCATGTTTACTCACCAAACAGTGCTAACATTGGTTGGCACCCCACAACACCCTTGAAAAGATCTCAGAGCATCCCAGAGTGATATGGCGCGCTGGTTGTGAATCACTGCTCTAAGTGTATTCTACAGAGAGTTTAGTTCTGTACATGTGCACAGAAAATGGAGCGGGACAGAATGAATTCAAGTTATGGAAAGCTGTTTGTAAGGGTAACACAATTCATTTTCAAAGATCAAGTGCCTTCTTATGTCATCTGTGGCAGGAAGGGTCCACATATGCTTGACACCTTTAAAATATCTGTTTTACTCTCCTCTAAATACCTCTAAATTGTCCTGATGTCCAGCAGTTCCTCCACTGGCCAAGTTGCTTATTTATTCTGTGCTTCAGTTGCTTCATCTGTAATACGGGGATAATAGTCCCACCCTGTGCAAAGCTTGGGACTCTTTGAAGAAAGTCCTTAGGTAAGTGCAAATTACTAATAACAATTGCTTAGGGAAAGTCGTTATTATATATGTTTTGTTTCTGTTAGAGTGGGACTTGAGCTGCAACGTTCAGATCAGAACTGAACGGCTTTAAAAGTCAGTAATGTTTGGAGCTCCAGTCTGGTTCAATGTCTCAAAGTAAAAGCCAAGGTGCCCAGTGGATCTGACAAGCCAGGAACAGTCTGGAGCACATGGTGGTTTCTAGTTACTGAAAGGATGGTGATGAACAGAAAAGAAGGTGCTGCTGAGCAGGAGAGGCTCTGGAGATGGGCAGGAGAGCTTTCCTGTCCAACTGTTCTGGAGAGGACTGGAGAGGAGCTGGGGCACAGATGGAGTGCAGTGGGATAGGACAGCTTGCTCACATTACACCTCTTGAGCTGTCAAAGGCCCATGGGTAAACAAACAGCTCCAGCTTCCTGCCAGTCCTGTAACCTTTACAGTCAGAAACTTTTTATTCAAAATAAGCAAACACATGGAATTCCTGCCATTTACTGTCTTACTGAGGGGAAAGTTTGGCATAGAAATGAACAGCCACTGGGACCGTGCCAAATACTGCTCCAGTTATATATCCGGAAGAACTCTATTGAAGACCATTCAGCTTCTCTGAAATGGCTAATGTTACACTGGATAAACAGTGGTGTAATGGAGATCTGCATTAGTACCTCTGGGTCAAAGGCATACTGCTCTCTTTATACACAGGGACATGTGTTACAATCCCCCCTGTGACTTCTGTGTTCTCTCTCTTAGAGGAATTTTATACCAGTGTCAGTCCATGTCATTGCCAGTCCAGTTTCACTGCTATAATACCCTTGTGAACAAATGTGGAATCCAGCTCTGTTAGACCTTGTGCTCTTCAAGGAAGTGCTGTGGGCCAAATTTGCCACCCTCAGTCCCATAACTCTTCATAAATACACTTGTAATAACATTTAGCAGACTTCAGAAAGCCTGGCTCTCCAGATTACTTTATGACATCTGGTGCCTCGCTGCCATTACATGTCTTTCAAAACCCTTCAGCTTTTTGGTTCGGGAATTTTCAGAGTGTGGCACATGGATTTGCTGCCCTGCATCTTGTAGGGAGGTCCCCTGCTTCTGAGGCAGTCTCATTAATGACTGCTTTGGTTAAAACCATGCAGGTACTACCCTACTCCACACCAAGTTGGGGACACAGGAAGGTTTTGCCCATAAACTAAAGGTATTGCCTTTTTGGTACTCTACGGTTTTCATTTATGTTGATTGTTTGAAGCTGACTCACACAGATGGTATAACTCTTCTGGTCTCCACTGAATTGTGTCTGACACATGCTAAGGGAAACACTCTTATCAGCATCTCCATTTCTGCAGTCTGGGAGCTTTCATTTGGTAGACTCTAACAGAACAGAAGCCAAAGAATAAAAATAACTTTTTTTCTGGGCTAGGACTGATTTAATTCATGCTAGCATAAATCTAGAAGGACTGCATTGACTTCAGGGAGTCAACATGGATTTATGCTGGTGTAACCATCTCCCTAGAGGTGTGTGCAATGTTCACAACGCTGCCTGAAATTACATGAAACTCACAACGCTGAGCTGGTTTTGGGTTTCATTATAAACTTGAATCTCAGATCAAGCTTGTCAAAAGATTCCTTAAGGTTCATAAACCTTTCAGTCAAATCTTGGCCTAGTTTCAAGCCAACCCTTAGCTGATTTGTAGTTTTGCCTTGAAATAACGTGAAACCTGTAGCTTTGATTGGTCTTGATGCTGAAGCATGATGAATTCAGTTGAGCTTAACTTCAGAATTTTTATTTGGTTTTAAAGTGCTGCTCAAAACCAAATTCTTTGCAGGGCAATAAGAGACCCTATCTAGATTAAAGGCAAAAGAAAGAGCTGCAAGCACCCATTGGTTGTGAAGGGGTGAATTTTTCCACAGCTCTGTACTGTATCAGCCCTCTGAGTACCAAAACCAGCAGGCCTGATCTGTGACCCTACATGAGCACTGCCCTGTACAATTTATCATTCCACTCCTTGTTGGAAGATCTGGGCAAGAAATCAGATGCAATTCATGAAGACATAAGGGCTCTTCAGGATCATTTGATTCAGCTGGTTGTTGAAGTGAGCTAAGTGCTGTTATTACTAATCTCTGATAGTCGCCACAATGGACTCTGAGAGGCAAAAGATAAAGGCAATCCCCTGATATTCCACTGGAGAACTAGTATGTCAGAGTTTATCTTGTTCTTGCAGAGCATATTTTGCCTGCTGCATCAAGTATCACAGGCAGCAGCAAAATGACTGACAATCTAGTTCAGTGGGATTGCTACCACACTGCATGGATCCACACAAAAACACAGGCTTCTGGCTCAAAATGCTCTACTGCTTTGTCTTTCGGAACAGTAAAATAATGTAAAATTGCCTTAACCATGTGAAGCAGTTTCAAAAACCACTTGTGATCCCTTAAGCAGGCAAGGTTCTTTGAGTAGATGTGATATTTTTTTATTAGACCAACTATCTACTAGTTAGATAATTAGACCAAATATCTTTTATTAGTTGGAAAAAAGTTATTAACAAGCTTTTGGGCGCAATCGCCCTTCTTCAGGCATAGAAAGTTACTGGGCCAGATTGCTTGGTGCAGTTTTCCTTCTTAACCACTTTGGAGCGAGGGATACCAGAAATGCTGCTGCCTTTTCAGTCTTTCTTGCCTCTGGTCTGGAAAAAGCCAGATCACGGAATTTTACTGCAGGCTCAGTTCACGATATGCTGTTTGCACATAATGGGCCAAATTCAACTGCAGCATACTGTGGTGGAGCACTGTTGGGGTGCTCGCCACATGTCAGGGGCTGCAGCAGATTGGGACAAAGCCAGCAGTGAAAGCAGCCAGGTAAAACCCCTGAATGTCATTTTTAAGGGGGAAGGTGTGTGGTGGAGCACCTCTGAGAGGTGCTCACCACTCGAGGGCTTTTACAGGCTCTGAGGGGAGCCTGCTTCGGTGGAGCAGCAGGGAAACCTTCCCCAGGAACTATTTTAAGGGGGAAGGTGTGTGGCAGAGCACCTTTGGTATCTGCCACTTGAAAAGTCTGATGAGGCAACCAGCAGGTGTGGCCCCAGCTCTAATGACCAGCCATTTGAAGATGCAGGCCAGCAGGCAGCAGTTTGCTGCCTGGCACCGAGGAAACAACATCTCCCGGTGGAGCTGCTCCTCTGGTAGTAACACTTGGAGGTAAGGGAAGGAGCATATGGGGATGGCTTGGAGGCTTTTGGACCTGGGCATGACCTAAAACTGCACCCTGCTGGGGATGGGTGACCTGATGGGGCTGTTTGTGGCAGAACAGTCCCGTAGAAATGCCAGGCCAGTTACCACCCTGATGAAAGGTGAGGAGGGGCACCTTAACCCCAGCCCCTGCCTTCAGTTGGGTTATTTATCACTGGAGGCAGTTAGGGGCCAGGGACGGCTGCAGCCACCTGAGTCCATGGGAGATACAAGACCCCACAGAGTGAAAATGATGGGTTATGCATGCCCAGGTGCAGCACCTGAGCCTTCTGGGTGCAAGACCCCGGAGAGGGTGTAGTGGAGCCAGGCACGGCTGCAGCCACCTGAGCCTGTGGGGGGGTGCAAGATCCCGGAGAGTGAGAGTTGTGGGCCAGTCAAGCCCAGGGTGGCACCTGAACCTGCTGGGTATAAGGCCTGGAGAGTAGGTGGAGGGGCCAGGCACACCCAGAGGGGCACTGAACCCCAGTGTAGTGTAGAACCCCAGCAAGTGAGGTGAAGCTCTGAGAGCAAGGGGGCAAGTGAGGTGAAGCCCTGAGGACAGGGTTTGCAAGGTCCAGGTAAGCCTTCAGGCAGCTGAGGCCAAAGGGGAAAGGCCCTGAGATGAGAGCATGAGTAAGGACCCAAGGAAGAGGAATTATGTTCTGGTGTGGGGCCAGGGCTAAAGTAGGTTCACAGTTGAGCAATTGCTCAGTCAACGCACAGTGGGGTAGTGGGAGATACCTAGGGGACTGCGCCAGGGCTGACCGAAGAGGGGAGACCTAAGCCCAAGGATCTCATGGAGTAGGGCAGGATGAGTGTGGCCCAAGGGGGTGGTATGCAAGAGACCAGATGAGAGCTGCTGGAGTGTAAGAGGCCCTAGCAAGAGAGGGGTTGTATGTGTGTGGCCTGTAGCAAGGCAGTGTGAGAGAGACACAACTGGGCTCGGCCTTGAGCCAGCGATTGAACCACATGTCATCTGCGAGGCTTGGGATGCAGTACAGGAGTGGTTGGAGCTGCGTACATAGGCCCAGGAGAACAGGACATTCAGAGGGCAGCCTCCTGCCTAATTAAGACCCTAATCATTAACAACAAGGCATGGCAGGCGGGAGACTAGCACTGTGGCTGGTTGGCGAGTTCCCACATCGCCACACATACATGGGGGGCAGCTCCTCCTGTTCACAACAGAGTTGAATGCGGCCCAGGAAGCATGTGTTAGCAGCACTGGGGGAAGGGGTCTTGTACAAAGCGAGCTCCAGCTGCAAGCATAAAGCTGCAGAGACCCCATGCAAAAATGTGGTGTGTTTCTCCAGCCAGATCAGCCTTTCCTCAGAGATGTGGCAACAAGCAGCGCAGCCTCTGCTCTGACAAGCTCCAAACTATCTTCTCTAATAATGTGGTGCTGCACGGTAGTTTAGTTTTTGATGGATTGCTGGATTAGCTGGTTCCCTGGGGATGGCTGCACGGTACATTAGCTTTTCTCTTGGCCAGTTATGTCTTTCCTGTTAGCTGGTTGGACAAAAATAATGCTTTCTGTGTCTAAAAAGCCTTACCTGTGTGGTTTCCTTGCGATAATTACAATAATTGTCTGCTTTGTCGTTTTCTCAAGTATTTGCTTGCTTGGGCTGCTTAATCAGTGATGGGTTATTTATTTTGTCATTCATCTTTTTAATAGTTATTGTTTTCCATCTGTTTATCATACGGCACTGTCCAGAGTCCCCTGTCAAGATTAGGACTTTATTGAGCCAGGGGTTGTAAGGAAGACTGAAAGAACATACAGTAAATAGACAAGACAAACTAAGTAGGGACGAAGCAAGTTCTCTGACTTCCATTTTACAGATTGGGAACTGAGGTATGGAGAGCCTAAATCCAAAGCCACTGAGGAAATCCATAGGAGAGTTGGGAACAGAACCCAGATCTTCTGAATCCCAGTGCAAAGCTACCCTTCCCCATACTTCCCGATGCTTTGGTGGACTGTTTGTCATTGCTTGACTATTTAGTCTGAAATGTCTCCATTGTGTCCTGGTTCGTTAAGGAATGTCTTACCAGCAGGAACAGGTGAAAAATGCAAGCTGCTGCTAATATCAGTTCATTTCAGTGATGTTCTCCTCCCACAAGCAATTCAGTGACAGAGGTTTACTGGCAAAAAAGATGCTTATCCAATCGAAGAACAGAACCAGTTACATGTAACTAGTGAGATTCAGATTTAAGTTTTTGCCATTGATCCATAGAGGAAACAAGTCAAAAAGCAATTCATTGAAAATCAATTGAGGCAACTCGCCAGCTGCTTGCAGATATGCCTCAAGGAGAAAAAGACCCTAAATTTATCAGATAAAAAACTCATTGTGAATTATTTTCCCGGCTCTAGTTAAGTGGTTGATTATGTGAGGCTTTGGTTAATTGACTGACTGAGTGGCTGGCGTGGAGTTTTGGCTGCTCATTCACTCCCTGCACGTTTTTGCTATTAACTCAGCTGTTTAATGGAACAAGTAGTCTATTGTCTGTTTTTTGCTGGCTAGGTTGGTGTTTGGTTGGATATTGGCTCTTGGGCTAATTAAATACATCTGCTGTTGGCTGTATGATGGGTTGTCCAGTTCATCACTGGTTCTTTGTTTTTTGTCTGCTTGACATGCTTGTGATCCAGTTTGCCACTCGAAGATCTGAACCAATTTCCCATTTTCCTACATCACACCTCCTTTAGTTGCCAGTGTCTTGTCAGTAACTTTCAACCAGTACAATGCAGCCTTACCATTTAGCCTACACAGTAAAGTTTTATCACCAATTATGTTGGCTAGTAGTGTGACAAGATCGTGCCCCTGAGATGACATAGCTAAGCCAGAGAAACCCCTGTTATGAATACAGCTTTGCTGTAAGTGGAGTGCTTTTATTAGTTCAGCTTACACCATTTGAGAAGGTGATATAGTTACACCAACAGAAATACTCCTTCTATTGGCGTGTACTGTGTCTTCACTTGGAGCCTCTGCCGACATCGCTAAGTAGCAGAAGCTGTGCAGCATAGATAAGCTCTGCAATAAAGCAAGTGTCTTCTGTTCCTCGACTCCCCCTGGCAAGCAAAGTTCAATACATCACCTCTGGGACAGATGCGGATCATCACTGAGAAGCATGGACCACTTGCTGGAAATCCCTTCCCATCTGTGGACATGTTCTGCAGCCCTGGCATTGATCCATCCTGACTTTTAATTTTTCATTGAATTCTTTACCATCTCCTCCTCTGGGAAATATGGCACAAGAGCTTTAGGTTTAGAAGCAGGTGTGATGCTGGCTGAGTGAGTATTAGGCTTGAACTTAAGCACTGGAAAGTGGGAAGAAAAAAGAACCCAGACAGGAAATGATTTTTGAAAATCAAATAGTAAGTTCAGTTGATTGTAACTGGCTTCTTTGTGCTCCTTTGTTTGTTGTTTTGGACAAAGCCTAACTTTGCTTTTTCAGGAGAATATTTTTCCATCACAGCATAAACTGATTCTTATAAAAAGCAAGCTGGACAGCCAAGAAATCAGTCTGGTATGATGTGAAGCATGTGAGAGAGTGAAGCCTGAATCTAGGGTAGGCTGCTTCATGAGAGACAAGGGGCTTGGGGGGGAAACATCCATTATCCAAACTTTCTTCATACCTGCCTTGCTGAAGCACCTGAAAGCTATTAACACTCCCCTCCCATGAGGCAGAAGGTCTGTGGTTGACACGGTGAGGTGTTGCCTGTAGCTGAAGTTAATTTACAAGACCTCGGGGAGATGCTCAGATTAACTTGTTTACAGCTCACATGCATTTTCATTTTGTCTGGCTTTTGTTGTAAAGCATTCTCAAAGAAAATACATCAGAGTATGTGCCCGACTCAGCTTCCTGTTTATTCAAAGGGGGCCTCTAGACCAGCTGGATGGCTTAGGGCATGCAGGATAGAGATACTGATGGTCTTTGTTTTTCTTCAAGCAGAGAATATCTGTTCACAATGCAGGCTACCTCCACTGCTTCATCAATGTGACTTCACCCAGAACTGTGGGATCACCTCTCTGGGCCAGAGAAAAGCTTTAACCAGGCTCTGTAGCTTCTTCAAACTTTGGTCCCTATTCTTGCACTGTCAGTAGGGGACCAAGCGTCTGCCAAATGTCTTCCCTCTCATCTTCCAGTTTTAATACCATGTGGCTACTACCAAGGTTGACTTACAAGGCAAGCAACAGGGGCAATTTCTTCAGCTTCTGGGGCCAATGTGATCGCCTCCTGTTCCACCCACAAGTCTGGAGGAGAAGCCACCATATCTCCCAGTCCCAGCTCATTTCACCATCTGGTAAAAGGACCTGAAGAGAAGGGAAATCACAAGCTAAGCTGCACAGTTTGGGAGTCTGCCATATTAGTTACCCATACCTCCCACATGGGGCAATAGTGAACATGCAGCCTGCAATGCTTTCCCTGTGCAGCTCTGCTCTGACATCTTTTCTGTACGGTGACCTGGTGTATTCCGGAGCTAATATTCTCTGTCCAAAGATGTCACCATAGAAAGCACTGTGTACTCAGGGCAGCATTGACTGACCTTCAAGCTGTTGAATGATGCATTTCACTGCTCTCCCTAAGGGAGGTCTGTACACTTAATAGGCTGATCTTCCCCAGGGAGCAGAAGGGTGGAGATATGCTCCTGTGTAACTACAGATGGCTCTAGAGTGATCAGCACAGCTAATTTATGGCCCTGATGGTTTTCCCTTTACTTGAGTCATTTTCCTCAGTGGCTTTGAGTGAATTGTATGCAACAGGTGTAGAGCAGCATACAAAGGCATTTGCCTGCAGACAGGCCATTGTATGTGGACATGTATGTGTGCAACATACCACTGCTAAACAGAAACAGCCTTTGACCCACATGGCGCCTGCTCCATACACATGGGGTACAAAGCCCTGATATGATGTTCCAGCTTCTCTAGCTGCAGATGCTGGCATCTTGCAGAAAGCTGTACATGCTTCTCATAGCACAACCTGACTCTGGGCGGAGTGCCAGAAACCTGTCTGCAACCACAGGACCAGCTCAGGGTAAATCTCTCCTCCCAGCAACCTCAACTACTCCGTTGCCTTTATCTGCTTTCTGGTGGAGCCAGAGAAGCAGCAGCCTGCTAATTCCCATCTTGATGACTTCAGGGGCTGGCCATTGGGCCCTCTTCCACTTCCTAAGCTGCACAGCCTGTGTCATCCATCTGCAGGAGGGGAGAGAGGCCCAACCATTCATCCCCAAGCCATCTGGAAGGACCTTGGAGGAAACAAGCAGCTTGCAGGCCACACAAGTTCTGCAGCACCACAATTAAGGCTCCTGCAGTGCCTTGCCAATATACGGTGCACTTGGGATTAAACACTTGGCAACCAGGCCCCAGGCTGAGGCAGAACTGAGAGCACGACTCAGTAGGGCCTTTTGGCTATAGAGAACCAACTTGCTCAAACAATGGGTATTTGTTCTATGGGCAACTTGCTGAATGTCATGCCATGCAATTGAAAACCTGCTCATCCTTTAAAGCAAGAGCCTTCCTTTTGTGGCTGGACTTGTCATAAGTCCTGCTGAGTGTTCTTCTCCAGCCTCTGCCTTCCCCTGGATTGCCCAGCAGCTTCAAAGCAAGTGGAAGGTCCCATCAGTTGCTCACCTGGTGAGCCCTGCAAGTCAAAGTTAAGGTCATTGCCAAGGCAGAGGAAGACGGGGAAGTGGCTCACAAGGAATCTGCCTGCACACTACCTATCCTGAGAATTTCTCTGCCCTTCCCTTCCCTCTGGGAATTTTTTCGTCGGACTGAACCCTCTGCTTCCCAAAATATTTCGCTGGGATTCAGGGTTGAGGGGCTATCCCTTTACTTCACAGCTTCCAAGGCTGTCCCAAAAAGGGTCTCCTTGCATGTTCCCTCAGAGATCACCAGACATCCTGGTCTTGTTTTTGTAGACATGTCAACAAAGGCTCTGGTTTTCTGGCCAGGTATGATGAGTAAAAAATCTTTAAAACACATAGGGAGCCTGGGTGTCCTCTGGGAAGAGAACTTGGCATTCCCGAGGATAGGGAGCAGTCTGAGGCTAGCTGACTCCCATCTGAAACCCCCAAAAAGATCTCTGCGTGTCCTCCAGGTTTCTGTGTCTGAGCACGGGGGTTCTGATGCATGGACATCCTGGCCCACGTATTTAGCAAGTTTCTTTCTTTCTTACTTTCCCTTCTCTGGTGCATTTTTTTTGTGCCTTGTTCTCCAGCCAGCTGGCCAGACTAAGTTGTCAGGAAGCTCTCCTGGGGCATGAAGTTCACTGAAGGTCACTGAAAGGTAAGAGAACAGAATCGACTGAATTCTGCACATTTTTGCTGCTGTCTGAAATTTCTCCTGTGGTGGAAAATGCCTGCAGGAGTATCCAGGCAGAATCTTGTAGAAAAACAAGGGGCTTTGCGACAGCAGATGAAATGAAGGAGCTTGGGGGATTCTTTGAGGGGGAAAGAAGATTATTATAGTGACTGGAGGGTTCCCAGTTATTAAGCTATTCCTGAGTTTTCAGCTCCATAAGAAAGCTAAAAGCAAGGGAGAGAGAGAAAAGGGAGGGAAATAAGAACGAAGAGCTGAATAAATCAGGATGTTGGGGATTGTTTGCCTGCCATCTCCATTACACTAGAATTTCCATCCTGCACTTGGGGATTTCTCTGGTAGGAAAAGAAGTGGTTCCAAAATAACTTTCAGACCCTTTTGCCATAACATAATTTCAGCAGGCCCAATGTGACGGGCCAGTGCAACATCAGAGCTGACAAGAGGCTTCCATGCCATCGTGAGGGTCATTAAGCTGGCACCTGAGGAAAGACCTAGGTCAGGGATTTGAGCTTATGCGTTCATTCTGGTGTGTTCATAATCAGGTCTCAAGCTGGGATCCTGCCAGTCCATGCGTGACCACTCTGGGAGGGAGCCAAAAGGCTCATCTCTTAGGTGCCGCTCTAATGCTGATGATGATGCTAGAAGTGACCCTGTGTCCATTAGGCCTGTGTGAAGTGGCTAGTATTCGCTTTGGATTTGGCTGATTTGGGGGACAGTGATTTGATTCAGTGATTCGAATCACTGTCCCGAATCAGCTGAATCTCTGAATTGGCCTGATCCCCAACCCACTCTCAATGGCTGCCCTGCCCACTCTTCCAGCTCCCAGCTCTTTAAAAAAAAAGCCCCCACTCACCGACTACTGCCAGGCGGGGGGTGATCCCCGCTGCATGGGGGGCTCTGCCATGAGCCCCTTGACCCCCGCCCGCTCTCCTAGCCCCTCCTCCATGGCTGGCTTACCTGCCCCAGCTCCCGTTCCTTTAAAAAAAAAAAGCCCACACTCACTGGCTCCTGCCAAGTGGTGGGGGCGAGTGATCCCTGCTGCCCCCCACTGCCCTGCGCTGCAGGGGGGGTCTTCCATGAGCCACCAGAAGCCCCAAGGCCACTAAAACAGCTGGTGAGCTGGGGCTTTTTCTTTTTCTTTTTAAAGGGCTGGGAGCTGGGGCAGGCGGGGCAGCCATGCAGGGGAGGTGCTGGGAGAGCGGGCAGGAGTCAGGGGGCTCTCAGGAGGACTGGGGGAGCAGGCAGGGGATGGGGCCTGGCAGGGGTCCCCCCATGGTGCCCTCTGCCCTCCTCCAGCCTCCCCTCTCCCGCCCCCTACTTACCAGCATGGAGTCTGGATCCAGCTCCCTGTGGCAGTGAACGGGGACTGCCCGAATCTCTGAATCTTTTCTGAATCGATTCGGAGAGCTTTGAATAAATTTGGACCTTTTAATTGGTCTCCCGATTCGATGCAGATTCAGAGATTCGGCCACCGAATCGGGCTGAATCTCCTCCGAATTGAATCAGTACCCGAAGCTTCACACAGCCTTAGTGTCCATCTGTACATGTCATGGCAGATCACAGAGGAAATTTATCTGTAGCTGCAGCCTAGCTACGAGGTGACGAGGCAAGTAATGTTGGCTGCCCACACCTCCCAGCTTTTGGCATTCAGTTGCCTGTGTGCTGGTAGATACCAGTTTCTTCTAGTCTTGTATGTAACATATTCCAGAAATGTGTTTTGCAAATGAGGTTATGTCCATGAGCCAGGATGTCACTTGTGCCTGCATACAAATGACAAATGCCACAAATAATGTGCTGTTCAGAGCTTGTCTGGCTACAGAGTGCAGCTGCCACAGAGTGGCAGAAGGGATGCCTCTGCGCCTCGCTGCTCCCCTAGTCCCAGGAGTTCCTAGATTGGCCCTCACATAACCCAGAGGAGCCTCAGGGCTGTTTTATGTCCCACTAGCCACAGTATTGCCATCCCAAAAGGATCAAATTCCTGAGTCATGAGATTAGCTGAAAACTTGTGAGTGTTTGATGTGGAAATCCTTCTCTACTCCATTCCACACCCCCTCAAGATGTGTGTGAGAACTGGTGTAGCCATCTGTCCCACATGTACAGAGTAAGGCAATTTGAGGCCTCCCTATAAGGGTTCTCATGGCCCCATATCTTCCCAATGATCTCCAAACAGTCCTGTTCCCCCAACGTCCTCCCTCACCATCTCTCTCCCCCTTCCTTGCAACTCCCTAGATTCTTATCCTTAACAATCTCTATCATATTGCAAGAAATTACAGGACAACCAGCTATTGCTAATCAATAGTCTGCTCTAGAGTACGCAACCACCAATCAAAGAAGCCCATTTTAACTAACCCACCCCATTTTCAGCACGGTGCAGCACCAACGTAACTAAAAACCTCAACAACTGGTCCTACAAAAAATGAGATGTA
Organism: Alligator sinensis; assembly: GCF_000455745.1. Lineage (NCBI taxonomy): Eukaryota > Metazoa > Chordata > Crocodylia > Alligatoridae > Alligator > Alligator sinensis. The sequence continues at coordinate 1,565,700 of NW_005841865.1, forward strand.
ACTGATGGAAAAGCTATGGAGAAATGGTAGAGGGCTGGTGAGGGAAGAAAGAGTGGGGCATGGATGGGGAAACAACAGCAAATAAAAGTTGTTTCTTTTCCAGTTTCTGAAACGGGCCCCTGCAAAGGATGGGGAGTGGAAATGCAGGATTATGGAGCAGACTTGGCAATGGCCCTTTAAGTGAATGCCTGGACTTGGAAGCAGGTTCATAGATTCATAAATGTAGGGTCAGAAAGGACCTAAGTAGATCTTCAAGTTTGACCCCCTGCCCTGGGCAGGAGAGAATACTGGGCTTATATGACCCCAGCTAGGTAACTATCCAGCCTCCTCTTAAAGACCCCCAAGGTAGGAGCCAGCACCACTTCCCTTGGAAGTTGGTTCCAGATCCTAGCCGCCCTGACTGTGAAGTAGTGCCTCCTGATATCCAACCTGAACCTCCTCTCAAACAGCTTATGGCTGTTATTCCTTGTTACTCCAGGAGGTGCTCAGGGGAACACGGTCTCTCCCATTCCCCACTGGTCCCCCCTGGTAAGTTTATAGACAGCCATCAGGTCCCCTCTCAGCCTTTTTATTGTGAAGGCTGAACAGGTTCAGGTCCCGTAGCCTCTCCTCGTAGGGTCTGCCCTGCTGTGCCCGGATCATGTGAGTGGCCCTCCTCTGGACCCTCTCGATGCTGGCCACATCCCTCCTAAAGTGCGGCGCCCAGAACTGGATGCAGTACTTCAACTGTGGCCTGACCATCATCGCATAGAGGAAGAGGATCACTTCCTTGCCCCTGCTTGTGATGCATCTGTGGATGGATGACAAGGTGTGGTTAGCCTTACTGACCACATCCTCACATTGACGGCCCATGTTCATTTTGGAATCGATAATGACTCCAAGATCCTTTTCTGCCTCTGCACTGACAAGAAGGGAGTTCCTTAGCCTGTAGGTATGCTGCTGGTTCTTACTGCCCAAGTGCAGCACCCTGCACTTGTCAGTATTGAATCCCATCCTATTCTCATTTGCCCACCCCTGTAACCTGTCCATGTCCAGCTGTATCCTGTCCCTCCCTTCTAGCATGCCCACCTTGCCCCAAATCTTTGTGTCATCAGCAAATTTGAACAGGGTGCATTCTGCAGGTTATTTGTCTGCAATGCCACCTGGTGGCAGGTGGTTTCCTGCTGCACACTTTGCTAGCCGCCTTTTTACCTGTCAGTGTCCTGGTATTGTCTTTGTGCCATGTCATCTGTGGGCAAAAGGAAGAGGGGGGGTGTCGCCCTCTTCCCCTTTTCCCATCTACATGGACTGGCTGTGACTCAGAAATATGCTCGCCTGTGCAAACTCTTGTGAGAAGATGATCTACATTTCCTCACATTAGTGACTAACCAGCCTTTCACAATGGCAGGAATAGCTGTAAATCTGCAGTGTGGGCATCTTGTCCCCCCTCGGTATAGTACCGGGTGGAGGAGTCAGGCCTGGGCAGAGGCAGCTCTAGAAGAGGATGTGCAGGCTACTGGTGAGGGCACTGGCTGGACACCAGGAGAGCAGGGGTCTATTCCTGACTTCGCTGCTGACTCCTAGTGTGACTGGCAGGTCACTTCTGCAGCTTACCCTGTGCCTCTGAGCTGTTCTAGGTGGGAACCGTCCTTCAGTATAGGGCTCTGCTCTAGGAGACACAGGTGGCACCATGACCCGTCCAATAACAGTGAATTAAGTGGGAGACGGCATGTAGGGACCGGTTGACCAGATGGGCACCCTAAGGGCTGAGGATGGGACACCAGAAGCTCTCCTTCAGTCCAGCTGGTGTCTTCCCCAACTTCGCCCTGCAATGAAAGAGCACAACACTCTCAGGCCTGCCTCCCTCACTGAGCTCATTGGTCTTTTTAGCTGTGACCTCTTGGCCATGGTAATGACTGGGAGCTAGGAGGAATCCTTTTTTAGGGAAAAAATGTTTCATCCATCCCAGGAGCTGCCAACAGAGCTTCATCTCCCAGGAGGAAGAGCTCCAGGTAACAGCTGAGCATGGCCATGTGGGAAGTATTGAAATGAAACCAGAGTCTAAGTGCTCAGCATGTGTAATGTTCATAGCTTGGCTCTGGAGTGTGAGAGCAGTGGAGCTTGTCATGGATGTTGTTCTTCTGCTGGCCTCTGAGTATTAGACACTCATTTTTGTTTCTCTAACATGTGGATAGTGGACATGGCCTTACATATTACACCCATCATAAGCCCATACTTTACAACTAGTTTGTACAACAGAATTACCATGTTAAAAAGCCTGATTTGATTTTTATGAGCCTACATGAACAACAATTTTTGTAGTTCTACTACTAAAAGAAGGGTAATTTAACCCTCAGGCTTTGGGACAGGAGTAGATTGTTCCTAGAGACAGGAAGGGGTTTTTCTCCCCCATTCCCTACTGCCTGAAGGTTCAGCTGTACTGGCCATTGTCAAAGAGGAGATTAAGTGTCAGAGGATAACAGCCTGGTGTGTTATGATAACTCCAGCATCCCAATGTAGTATCTTTCCCACTGGTGAGAATACAGCATAGCATCTCAGAAGAGGAGTGACTCACTTGGAAACATGGAGGCTTGATTCTTCCTTTAGATTTAGTCTACTGGGACCACAGGTGGAGGGAGGAAAAAATGGGGGGGGGAGGGCTGAACATGTGCACACATGCGTGCATGTTCCCCCCCCCGGCGGGAGAGTCTGTGGGGGAAGGGGTGGCAGGAGGGAAAAGGGCTGGGGGTACGGGGCTGTGTCAGCGAGGCGTGGACACAGGGAGAAGAGGCTGAGCCCAACTGCAGCCCACTCATGCTCTGTACCCGCCCCCCTCCACCCCTATGCTCCCTGTCGCTATGCCAGCTCTGCAAGAGTTGCAAGGCTGTGCCAGGTTCAGGATCGGGGCCTACCGCGCCTGCAAGGCCACCTCTTCCACCGTGCCCAGGGTCAATGCCTGGTGCCAGCAGCCCCTGCAAACCACTGCCCCGCACCGGCCCAGTGGGGCGCAGACTGAGGTCAGCCTCAGCTGCACCACTGGGCTGGAGAGGATGGAGAGCCCAGGACCTGGCACCTGCCCACAGTCATCCCTGGGAAGAACCCGGCACAGCCTGGTGGCTCCTCCAGGAGTACGGGCAGGCACCTCCCACTGCTGCGCACACTATGGGGGAGCTGGGGGAGGGCGGGCACGTCCCCCCTCTATTGTCTCTTTTGCGCCGCACTCCTGGACGAGCCACTGGGCTCTAATTGCATCACGACCCGGCCCGGCCAGGGCCCCATTCATGATGACTCGGGCCCAGCCGTGCCAGGTCATGGGGCAGTTGGAACCCTGCGGCTCCTCCAGAGCCAGCGCAGCACTGGGGAGTGAAGGGAGGGCATGTGGGCTCCCAGTCTTTGCACAGGGCAGGGGCAGGCCGCAGCTGGACTCAACCTCTGCTCCCTACGTCTGTGCCTCACTGCTGCTACTGCTTTGAAAGTTGTGCGGTGGCATGTGCATCCTGCCACTGGACAGGCCTGGCAGTAAGGCACATGGCGATACTTGAACTCAGGTCCCAGGCTAGTGCTGTAACCATAACACCACTGCTCTTCTCCTGCTAACCATGCCATTACTTAGGCTGGGGCCAGAATGCCTGTACCACAAGGCTCCCACTGAAAGCTCCTCTACATTTTTTCAAGCTAGTACCAGCTTGAGCTCTGATTATGCCTCCCATTATCTTGTTGGCTCAATATCATAGCCCACTGATCGAAACCAGAACCCTACCAGAGCCTCTGCCAGGAAATTCTAATATGTACCTTGAACTCTAGCATCTCCAGGTGTTTCTGTGGGACCTGCTGCCATTTTTATAGTGAGGAAGGACAGAATCATAGTCCAACTATTGCTTTTTCTTCTCAGAACCCACTTGGACATTTTCTTTAGATGTTTTGCTGGGTTGTTCCAACCTGGCAACTCCTGCAATCATTTGGCTGCAACCATGTTGGACTGGTCTCAATTAAGCACTAAACATCTTTTTTGTAGTTCAGAGCCATCCAAAAGGTAGCTGTAGAGATGAGAGAGGCTGGAGAAACTCCACCACTTGTTTGTAGCATGTCTGGTTTCTGACATTAATGCCAGTCTGGATGGGGAGCTCTCAATCTTACCCTTCTGTAGGCACAGATGGCCCTTTAACCTAAAGTGGGCATGTCTACATGTTGATTAATACACTTTAGGTAATGCACATTAAATCTAGTACCTCCATTGTAAGGTATTAGAAAAAGGCACATTAGCCTATTTTAATGTGCATTAGTTAAAGAGCACAGTTTTTCCATGATGCTTTAATTCACATTAAAGTAGGCTAATGTGCATTAAAGTGCATGTGTAGATGCACCCAAGTATCTGTTAACCACAGTTCTTAAAACCTTTTACAAAAGAAGGGTGATGATCAATATACTTATTGCTCCACAGCAAGGAGAACTGTTGTAGTGGTGGCAGTGATTTAGCCACAATGGTCTTTGTGTGAAAAGCAAAATTTGTGAGCTTTTATTGGACCAACTGGAGAGTTGGGATAGACATTGGACAAGCTTTCCAGCACAAAATACCCTTCCTCTGAGGAAGCATTTGCTGGACATTTCTAACTAGCTTGATTTGGGCTGTGTTCATGTCCCTGGGCTGTTCACTTTCTGCCAGTATTTTAACTGATGATTTTGCTGGCAGGGAATGTCTATGCAGACTGCAGTCAGATCCTCAGCCAATAAAAACAGAACGCTCTATCTGTGTCGGTGGAGTTGCATGGACCTCTATCACCTAACTAGTGAGAAAGTAATTACAGAAAATCAATCTGCATGTAGCAGGGTGAGGGGGTTAAGGAGGGAGAAACCTCCCTCGCTCCCTCTCCCTTACCTGCAGGTCAGCAAAAAACCCAGCTGGTTCAGGGTGATGCATGGCCAGTGTGCTGCATGCTGAAAGTCCTGGCCAGAAACCCGCAGCTGCCAGGGAAAG
>NW_005841865.1:1570684-1570917 GCF_000455745.1 Alligator sinensis
CATGCCTGGGAGTGTCGCAGTTTGCATGCTAAGTCCCAGGGATCCCGGTGCCCCCGATGAGAAGAGTCCCGGCCCTGACTCACTTCAGGTGGGCCCTCCTGCAGCGGGCATGAGCTGCAGCTGGGAGGTCAGCCCCAATGCTGACTACTGGATGCATCTTGGGGTAGAGGTAAAAGGCTGCCAGAAATGATGGGAGGAGCTCTCAGATGACAGACAAAGATGCACATGATGGA
>NW_005841865.1:1570948-1579835 GCF_000455745.1 Alligator sinensis
GACTGCCTACGTTTCTTTATTTTTGTATGGAATAAACTGTTGGGAGTTCCAGGTATAAGTTCAGGGAGGTATTGTTAAGACGATCCAAGGCTGGCGTGATAGTTGGAGTATGATCAACACAATGACTAGAGCCCGAGTCTGGCGTGACTGTGAAACCATACAGACACCTGTGGTGGGAGTGTAGGGGTGGAGGAGATAGCAATCTGGACCCCATAAGGGTCTTACCAAATGCCATTCAGGAACATTGTGAGTCTGATAAGGGACTGCCCCAGCCGGGTGAGGCAGAACTCTATAGACTTCTCCCCATTGAGCTGTGGTGGGTGAGCGCCTCAGTTGCAAACAGATGCCCCAGGGAGGCGAACCAGGCAGCCACAGTGCTGGTATTGTCACACTGGAGTAAAATTCTCAATTGCTAATAGAGGAAACCCGATTCTAAAGAATTACACTCATGCAATCAGTGAACAGAAACAGATCAGGTGACCTCTGTCAAACTCAATCCACACATCATAAATATTGAATACTGGAAAAAATCTGTTCACTGGTGATCTACAGGCTAATACTTATATCAGAAAAGTGAATTGGTGAATAACTGCAAGGACCAAAAAAATCAGAAGCTGCTCATGGACAAATCACCATCTGTGGATGAAATGATTTGCTGCAGTATTTTTGCCCAGCTCTTATTATTCTCATTCTGTGAATGGTGAAACTGAGGCACAGAAAGAAGACAAGTGATTTGCCTGAGGCGACACAGTCAAGCAGAGAGCTCAGGTCTCCTGACACCCAGTTCCGTGTCCTAATCACTGAACCATACTGGCCCTCTTTGCAATGGATCGTGACATCACCTGCTCTGCAAGGAGCAGGATTGAGCTCTTGGTCCCTATTGCTTTCAAATAACTCTCTCTCAGCAGCTATTTTTGCTCCACTGTCAGACCTAACAGCCCTTCCCATGGGACTGAGAGTCCCTGTTTCTTCAGGAGTCATTCATTCATGCGGTGATGGAGGTGTCTGACTTTGAGGACTAGCTGCATTATTGGCATTTGTTGTCACCATGATCTTTGCGATTCCTATGGCACCAGCACCATCCTAGGTTTCAGGACAAGGCCTCTGCCCTGAAAAACTGCCTCTCTAGAAGCCCTAATATAAGGCGATCAGTCTCTGCCAGTTGTAAAATCAAGGAGGAAAGTGTCAATTAGAACAATTACCTACATCTTTCTATTGCTCTTCCCCAGCCAAGAGGAGCTAACTACACCCATTACACTTATGCCACCACAGGCTGGAGCTAAGATCCACTCTCTGAGTCTTCTTTCCTCCCTCCTGCAAACCAGTCTACACATCTCGCTGCCTCTTTCCTCCTTCCCCACTCCATACTATAGGGCTGTTGTAGCTCATGTTCAGGGCCATGGGCACTTTGTGAGGGAGGCTTTCAGGAATGGAAAGCATGGGGGAAGGGACTGTGATGGGGAGGAGGGTCTGGCTTCTATCTTACAGTGGAGTTGGAGCGTGACCAGAAACAATAAACTTTCAAAGCTAATTTGATGTGCTTTCAGATTAGAAAGCGGGAGTGGGGCTTGCTGGCTTCCCAGAGGGAGTGACTTTGACTAACTTTCCTTTTTTACTTGGGTGAACTCTTAAACAAACTTTAACACATTTGCAGGCCATGCACCCTGTGGGGCTGTGCAGCTGCGGCTGCTGGCTGGCCAGCGCAGGGGGCGCCACTCCTCTTTCCAGACCACAGAACCTGGCTGAAAGGGGGTGAGGGCAGCTTCAACCAACTCAAGCAAACCTATGCCCACTGCAGGATTGGGGCCCATGGGTAGGTTGAAATGCTAGTGAGAACAGTGTAATGAGGAAGTCTGAGCTGCTGTGTGCTGACTGAGTGCTCCAGAGAAAGCATGAACCTCCTTGTAGGTACATGATGCTTCCTCATTTATATTAGCCCTGGCTGGTATAACCAGCCTGTCTAACCAAAAATTTCCATCCATGGTACTTGTAATGCCTTCCCCAGGCAGTTGGGGAAACCCTACACTGTTTCATGGGAAAGCATATGCTATTCTGAACTAAGCCTGCCTGATTTAAGATGAACACAGCTAACTAACTCACTCTGCTCTCTTCTGGGAAGTGTCTGTAGCAGGCAAAGAGATAAGAGAAGCTGCAGGTTGAATATGTGGACTTGCAGTCATGAAACCCAGCTGAATGGTTTTGCACAAAGCTCTGGATGTGCCTGATCTATTCCCACTTTATCTCTGCCTCATAGGGCAGAATAGAGCAGCAAGATGCATGGCCAGCACTGGGATCTATGGGTCAGCCATACTCAATGCTGAGGGAAGAGGAAAAACTGTGCCAAGAAACACACAAACTCCAAAGCTCAGGGGAAGTGGGATCTGGAAAGCTGGTGGAAGTGGCATGAGAGACTGGAGCAGAGCATCTCTTCTCCTGCCATGGGAGAATCCAAACACATGGAAACGGGGTAATGGAAGTAGGTGGGTAGATGCAGGGTAGGAAGGGCTGGACATCCCACCAGACCAAATGACCAGGGAGACAGAGAGCAGGAGCCAGGCCAGGCCAGGGGCAAAAGGACTTGGCCATTGATTGGGCCAAGAAATGGGATTAAGAACAGCAAGGCACAAATAGAGAGGATGGGATTGGTGGGTCACAGGACCACAAGGCTAGAGTAGCACAATATGTAGTCATAGGGCCATGAGTGCTAGCGAAGATCTGCGAGCAGGGGTAGTCAAGCCCATGGACAGGAGCAGGAGCAGCTGTGCACAGAGAGTTTAAAGGTTATAATCGTTTTAAATGGCTAAAAAAAATACTCCTCTCTTAACGAACATCACATCCATTCCAATACTGACCTCTCCATGACAGTCCTGACAGGTGGGGAGTGACACTGGGCTAGCAATCCCCAGCAGATCCATTATGGCATTCGATAGCAGGGCTCAGGCACCTTGGGGATATTCCCTTAATCCAACATTTAAAGAGCAAAGCAAGGCAGGAGGGCTGAGTGGGGTTAGATTGCAGTCTTCCATCTCAGAACACCTGGGTTCAGCCCTTCAGTTCAAATTAACATGAAGTTGGGAATTCATAGATTTCATAGATTTCTAGAGTAGGAAGTGACCTGGTAGATCATTGGGTCCAACCCCCTGCTCCAGGCATGAAAGAGTGCTGGGGTTAAGTAACCCCAGCCAGATGCCCGTCATGTGCCAGAAAGAGCAAGATCAGAGCTCCCTTTTTAGGTGAAATCTTGGACTCCACAGGAAGAAGTCAGTCCAGAAGCCTGGTTCCAGGGCTGCAGGTAGATGGTTCAGGAGAGCTGGGAGTTTAGTCCTGCTATGGCATGAGTAAATGACTTTCCCTGCCAGTGCTGAAGGCAGAACTATCTCCATACTGTCCTGCAGAAAGAATGAGCAGCTCTAAACTCACATGTGTCTTCTGGCCCCTGTGTGTGACACACTCATTATCAGTATCAGGGCAGTGTATTTATCCTCACAACAGTCTGAGAGTGCAATCTGTGAAACTGCATTTATGTCCCAAGAAAGGGAGTGGGAAAGGCATTCGCACTGGCTGCTTTCTGCCTCCCTCCCTAAAGAGGAGAGAACTGCAGCATTAAGGGATTCAGCTCAGAGGGTAGTTTTGGTTCTGAAAGGGATCAACGGAGTAGTCTGGATCCATAGCAGGGTGTTTGTTTTGGAAATGATCCAATTCAGCTGGAGTGGAAGGGGGTTCTGATCTGGGGATATTTGGCTGCACATTTGCAGAATGATGGTTCTGGCCCTTGTGTATTCAAAAAGGGGAGTTCTGGACTGGGAATATTAAGATCCACATTGAATGGAATTCTGATCTGGGAATGTCCAGGAGAGAGGTTCTTATTTAGTATTGTTCAAATCACATTAGAGCGGATGAATCTAAGGATGTGTGTCAACTCAGATATATCTTTCCAGGTGGAAGAGGAGTCCATTTGGCTCACAAGTGCCAGGAAGAGCACGTGCCAACTGGAGAGACTTCCTCAACCTAATGAAGGGTTTTTAAACCCAGAAGCTTGCTAAAAAAATTTTCCCCAACTATTTAAGTTGGTCTAATAAAAGATATTGCCCAAAGAACCTTGTCTACCTGTGCAAATGCTTTTACAGTGTAAAAGCATTTGCTTGGAAAACCAGGTGGAATTTACCTGGAGACGCATTTTCAGATGAGTCTGAAGATTATCAGATGTTCATCCACAGTCTGTCTGTGTCTGGCTTGCAGTCCAATGTGGGTTATATTTAATGTTAAGAGCTGATTGTAGTTTGCAAAGTCTCAGTGCAAAGCAGGTAAAACTGTGCTACTGAGGTTTGCTCTGGTTTAGGTTTCAGGTTCAACATAAGCCTCTGGGCTTATGAATGCATGAAACCAACATGAAGGCAAATATTTGCACCCTGCAAACAAAACTAGAGAATTGTGCACAGCTCCGCTTGGAACTTTGATTAACCAGTCACCTGGTTACCCAGCCGCCCCATAGCTAATAACATGCTGATGCAAACTCAGGGGGTTCCCAATATGTGTTGAAAGGCATTATAAGGAGCAGGATATAGGAAAAAATTAAGAAGGCCAATTAAAACTGAATAGAATAACATATTTCCTAAGAGTAAGACATGTCAGGCCCCAGGAACTGGTGGAAGACCTATGATTTGGCCAATTTTAAAACTAGACTGGAGAAGGGAAGGGTCTAGGTGATCTGACAGTGCTTTTCTGACACCAATTTCTTATTCTATGACCCCTTTGAAGCCCCAAATGCCTTCTCTCCTGGCCAGCCTCAGCACAATGATTTTGTATGACTTGAGATTCCTTTGCCTGTGCCTTTCTGCTTTGATGGGGGCAGGGACCCGGTGGTATTCCACATTCCTCTGCTATGAAGGTTGTGCGCAAAACAAAATTGGAGACGCAGTGGGGGGAATGGGAAGGTGGGGGAGGAGGGAGTAGGGGATGTCAGGGTTGAAAGCACAACCTGCAGTGAGCAAGACTCCAGACCTGGGAAGCAGCCTGTATCACAGTAGGCGCTTTGAGAGCTCAGGGTTGACTGAGCAAGGAGATTAATGTCATCTCTCACCCGTATGGAAGGTCTTTTCAGGTCAAGATTGAGATGCAGTAGAAGAGAATGGCAAACCCAAGCCTGGCTGAAAGTCTATGTGGGCATCTCTGCTAATTCCAGGAGTCAGTCTCTCTGTTTGTCACCCTCTGCCTCTCATTTTGTCTCTTCTCTCCATTCACAAACAATCAAGGCAAGAAAACATAATTTGACCCTTAATTGATCATGAGCTGCATAGACATGGCACCTATAGATGGCCATCTCTCCCACAGCCAGAGCTGGCCTTAGGGAAAATGGCACCCTGGCTGAACTTGTATTTTGGCCCCTTCTCTGTGCCCCCCCCTCCACACACACACACACACACACACACACACACACACACACACACACACATCCCAAGGCAGTGATGCTGCTGCAGGCAAAAGGAGGTAGTCAGGGACTCAGGATGCAGTCTGGCAAGGAGGCGGAGCAGCATGCTGTGCCAGGCACTGCTGCTGCTGTGCAGAAGCAAGGTGGATGGACTGGAACAGGCACGTGCCCGGCCTGGCTCCTCCCGAGCAGCAGCTGGAGGCAGGGACAGGCTGGGTTCTACTCATCCTGCCTGAAGGCTAGAAAATGGTATTTAGAGGTTTGCTTCTGGGAATTGACATGTAGATACAGTAGATATATATTAAAACAATGGTCCAGGGCAATGACAAAAGTTAATTGATTTCTAAAAAGCCTGCTTGTGCTTCAAGACCCTCTGTGTCTGACCCAGGCAAGCAGCAAGCAGACGCACAGACTGCAAAATTGTAGACATGTATGATACTGTTCCATAACATAAGATAAGGTGGCACCAGGTCACAGTACCCAACTGCAGGGTCCTTGGGATTTCCAGTTTTGGTACATGAACCAAATTAAGAGAAGACCGGGAAAGCCCAAATTAGGATGTGTGTATGTATTGGGTTTGTGAAACAGAGGAATATGCTGACAGGACAGAACATGGACAGTATGATGACCACAGAGAGACCAATCAGTGATGCTCAAGAATGAAGAGTCATCAGAAGGAAGAAAGGATACAAAAGGAGGGATGTTAGAGCAGCAAGGGGGTCCCCGAGAGGGGTACCTGAGGCCACCATGGACAGAAGGCCTACCACCAGTCCATCTCATCCACCCCACTGTGGGGGGGCGGTGAGCCTAGGCCTCCGATCTCCAGGCTGCTGACATCTGACATTCAAGAGAGAACCTCAGAGTGAAGCTCATGTAGTAGCCAGACATACCTTGACTCTGTGAACCCTGGGATTGGTAGATATATAGAATTGTTTGCATTATTCATATCTGCTATCACTGGATATCAATAAAAGTTGCCTATTATTGAATAGAAAGGTCATGGTCAGTTTGAGGGTTTGGACAAGCCCAGAACAAGGTATTGGGGTCATAAATCCAGTGCCAATACTGCCTGGGCTGCTCATGCAAGTGTGTGTGTGTGTGTGTATGTGTGTGTGTGTGTGTGTGTGTGTGTGTGTGTGTGGCACCCCACCCTGGACCACAACGCCCTCGGTGGTTGCCTAGGTCGCTCATCCCTAAGGCTAGCACTGCCCACAGCTGTTGAACAGAACGTTAGTAACACACTGAGTGGGAAGTTCCCACTCCTTTTTATCCCTTGGCACTATCCTATGCATCATGCAGACAGGTGATATTATCGGGAGAGCTTCCAAACTGGAAAAAAGCTGCTGCCAAGAGCTGGATGTTGCTAGTTATAGCTCCTGGCCCATCCCTGCAGGCTCCTGTCTGGAACAATAGGCCAGATCCTGAACTTAGTTTTGCTTCGGTGGAACTTTCTGGGGTGAAGGATGTGAGAACATGGGCCACTGTCCTGCACTATACTGGCCCTTGAGGGTATGTTTCAAAGCCAGACAGAGAAAGACAGTGCAGTAATCATAAGAAAATATAAAAAGAAGGGTCCCTCTTTGTATGACCCATCTCTACTGAGCTTCAAAATTGCAGCAACGTATGTACAATCATAGGGCCAAATTTTCTGCTCAGTCATATAGCTGACTTTCGTTGGTGAAGATGAGACCCGGTGAGGGGTGGTACCACAAAAATTTAAAATCCATTGACATGATACAAGTTAACCTCTTAGAGTAAAATACTTAGAAATTACCTAGCTCATCAGCTGAATCACCATTGGGACTGGAAATGCCAAGTAGAGCCTCTTCATACATACAAACTCTGAAGACAGGATGAATATTTTGCAGAAAACAGCCTTTAAAGTGCCTGGGCAGCAGGGAAATGAAAGAATAAATTCAGAGGAGGACTGGAGATAAATATGGATGGATACAGAACTCCAGGCCAGGTTTTACCTGTCACTATCCATTTCAGGAGAAAATATAATCTGCCCTAGGGTCAGACAGGTAAAAGACTCCAGTAGCCTGTTCATTCACTTGGAATAAGGAGGAAAAGAATGTGGAATGGGTTTCAGTGCTGGCTTGGAATCAATCTGGGGGTTGCAATGGCCAATGGGGGAGGGCACACTGAAAATATTTAGGGATAGTATATTTATATTTAGGGACCACTCTCTCTCGAATCTCTTAGTTCTAATCCTCAAAGGGAATTTACAAAACACCTTTCGTAGATGACCCTACAAACTTCATAAATCTACTAGATACAAAAAAACATGGACTAAACATAGACATTGGATTTATGGCACATTATAACCTGCCTGCCATCTGATAACCCCAGGTAACCTGTCTGCATTTTTTCAGCTACTTTCTATCACCAGTTCTACATTCCTCCTTTCCCTCCCAACCCACCTGTCTCACACCTGTTGTCTCCCATTCCCTCAGATCCTCACTGCCACTCATGTTCATTTTTACAGGCCTGCATTTTGCATATTGGCATCTATTCTACCCAGGAGAGCACACGAAGAAGTATGCCTGAAGAAAGGCGTTTGTGCCTGAAAGCTTGCAAAGAACAATATTTCAGCTATTTAGTTGGTCTAATTAAAGATATCACATCTACCCAAAGAACCTTGTTTACCTAGGGATAATGTAGGTGTGCATGCATGCGTATCTCCCAGACCTTCATAAATAAACCCTACTTCTCCTAAGTGTAAGTGAAGTGGCAGTTCCCAAGTTAATTTCCAAAGCAGCAGGCAAAAAGAGGTCAAAGTACCCCTCTCACAACACATGTCTGAATTTGCTTTGTAAATACTCCAGCCCTGAGCTTCTACTGGAACTCCCCTGAGAGGACAGAACTAACTTGGCAAACACAGCTTGTTCTCAGCCCCCAAGAACCCTGAGAACACAATCACGAAACCTTGTGCATTACTCATCTCCCATAACCCCCATAGCATGAATTGCTGTCTTGGGTTTGTAGCTTAAAAAGCAAATTTTACAGGAGAAAGAATCTCATAGGTGACAGACTGGCACACTGCATGGATTGACAGGGAAATAACTTGAGTAAAATAGAGTCAAGTTTGCAAAATCATCTGGAGGCTGACTGAGACTCATGGGATAAAGGAGTGGGAGCCATGAGGAGACCCAGATACCAAGCAGAAGCAGACAGAGTGCAGGTTGGATTTATTCTCCTGATCTGCTACAAAACCAACCCTCCCCACCCCAAAACACACATACCTATGCGACAAATGTTATTAGACCCAGACAGAATATTTGGGTGATGACCTGACAAATTGTGAAGCCACTGGCCTGACACAAAAGCATGCAGTCAGGGATAATTCATCATTGTGGCCATCCCAGGCCCAGGGTTGCTCCAGTGTTGCCTCTGACCCTGACAGTCCAGCCCTCTCCCTTAAAATGTGACCAATCTGGAATTTTGTTTTGACCGTCG
>NW_005841865.1:1579866-1580183 GCF_000455745.1 Alligator sinensis
CCATCCCTGGATAAACAATCAGAAGAAGAGCAGTTTAGAAAATCTTGAGCAGCTACAAGTCTGGGCATGAATCCAAATCCACAGGTGTGCAGTCTATAAATCCTCAGGCAGACTTGTCCTGGGAAGTCTGATGGAGCAAGCAGGCAGGCAGCTGCTGTAGGTGGAATACCATACCAAGGCAAGATGGCATCTGCTTAGCCCTGTAGTAGTGAGGGGAAACCATGCTAAGTACTGGAAATGCACCACTTATCAGATGTGGTCAGGCAATGTGAGTATGTGCTCTCTAGCCTTCACTCTGCTAATGTATTTTTCCCTAC
>NW_005841865.1:1580214-1586465 GCF_000455745.1 Alligator sinensis
TGAAAAAGGAAAATTTGTAAGGGATAAGATTGTCCTAATGCAAACAGGCTGTTGAATACTCTCTCAAGCTCCTTTATTTGAGACACTTAAAATTCAATTATGGAGTGGGTTGGACTATTAAATATATGTCCATGAGCAAGTTACTCATCTGAGGAACCCCTAGGGCTACTTTGGTGCATATCTGCACTTTAGTGTGAGCAAGGAGCACTCTCTGGCCTAAGAGTTTAATTTCTTTCCCCTGCCTGAATTGTTTGTGAAGTGATCTTGATTTCCCTGGACCGTGTTTGTTATTTATATGTATTTGTTGGATGAATACATTTCAGAGTATGGGTTGTTTATGAGCTGTTAGCTGTGGCTATTCCCTCTTTGACATACCTTATTTACATTGTATGATTGGTCCCATAAGTCACATGGTATTGTTCTTGGGTCCTAATTGGACAACAGACATAGGCACTAAGGAATAGTAAATGATACAATCTCTGGCTCCAGTTTTTGAAAGTGTTGTTCATACTAAACTTCATGAAACTTTGGGGATTCACAGACACTTTCATGAGCATCTGGAGGTTGAATAGTCATGAATTAGAAGAGCAGATCCAACACTTGAAAGCTAAAGGAACTGAACCTGGTATTTTTAACCACAAAAGTATTCACTGCATAGCTGATCAACTGAAAAGTAGGAGTGATCCTGAACTAATGAGACTGGAGGGAGCCAAAGAGAGAGGGGTAAAAAAACTCTTCTGATAACTCTTTTCCCAAGCAGATCAGATCCTTCACTGGCATAAACTCCTGCAGCTCCACTGATTTCATAGGAGCTCTGCTAGTTTTCACCAGCTGAGGAGCTAGGCCCCCAGACTCTCCTCAAGCCCACTCCCTCTTTGATGTCTCCCTTGGTTACAGTTCTTGTGGTATCCAACATCTTCAGAAAAGTGTTGCATTAGGTGCTAGCCTTCCTCTATGACCAGAGAGGTCAGGTACAAAGCAGCTGTAACAGAGCTGTACTTGAATCTTCAAATCACTTGGGTTTTAAGGAGCTCTGCAGCTGCTGCTTACTGAGTCTTAAGTGAACTTGCACAAATCCCCCATAATTTTCCTTCTTGGTCACTCCCTGGCTGCCAGTCCCAGAGATTCCCACTACGTCTGCTCATCATTTTGTTGGAGGCAGAGAAAGAGACTGGAGCAATTGTAACAGCCCTTCTGAGACAGCCACTTGGAGCCAACGGCTTCTGCTGCTGATATAATCCCAGGCCTCTGAGAACAGAAAGATGCCTTTATGGACGCTCCCAAAATAGCTGATTATTCAGCAGCTGGGAGGAAGACAAAGGTTTTCATCATGCAGCATTGATCTCTCACCATTTTAGTTTATCGATCATGTAACAAAGGGAAAATGGAACATTTCACCACTGATTAGCATCCCCTTTCCAGAGCAAGCATCTGGAATCTTTAATGACTGCGTGTGTCTGTGACCCAAGTTGTCCTTATTCCAGAGGCCACTCACATTGCACTGGAGCAGCGTTGGACTCAAAGGGAGATGTACCATCTAACCCTTGCCAGACAAGTAAGGGCCAAATCTTCTCCCAAAAAAAACAGTGGTTCTTTCATGTCAATACCAAGGTCCTGAACTGCCACCAGAGATGGAAGGAAGCTGGGTTGGTTTCCTCCAGGACAGGACACAGGAGGGCAGCATGGTGCTCAGTGAATCATAAAAGCAGCCTGGGGGTTGGAGTGATCAAGAGGAAACTCGACAATCTGAAAGTCAAGAAGTGTCCTAGTCCCTTTGCTGAATCCAGAAGATCTGGTGCACAAGGATTCAGACCATCCCCTACATGGGGTACACAGCTGAGTTGCACCTGAGTTTAACTTTACAGGCAAGTAACACTTCTCTCTTCCTGCACCAGTGGCAGCCTCTGTGCTCTGGGATGGTTCACCCTCTGAATAAGGCAAGGTTGTGCTTTATATTATTGCCCTTCTTTTGGGGGGATCCAACAGGGGAAGCCAGCTGAAAGCTGTGTGAAAGCCCTTCAGGTAGATGTAGCTACGCTGAATGTGGCTACCTTGGCCGTGCCCTCTTCCCTCTTCCCATTATGAAACCTCTGGTGCAGCTGTGCAGCCCACCCCAACAGACCAGAGTTTGGGGGTGCTCTGCGCCACCAAACTTTCATAAGGGTTTACTTTCCAGAATATCTGCACCTCATGGTATACTCGGAGCTGAACCAAGACATGCCACATTTCTGTTGTCATCTTTGTCAGGCACCAAGTATCTGTCACCATGGGGCTACGTAAATCTATGCTGGATTATACCATGTAAAAGCAGATGACACCAACACATGCAGGGGATTCATCACAAGCCACAAACTGGTTTGGGCTGGATCAGTGTCAGCTAGGCCGGGAAAAGGCTCATTGAGGCTGCAGACAGCTGCTGTGGCTGGAACCAAGGCTTTGGAAAGTGTCTTGCTCACTAGACTGGGAGTCTCTATCCTCTTTAAGCAAAGTGTTCTCTGTTTCTAATACTGGGATTGCCTCATGGGGAGGAAAAGCATAGGCAGAGAGAACACAAACAGCCAAAGCTTGTGCAGCCAGAGTTTATTTTTTCAATCTCTTTGCATTTAGTTATTTAATTTAATTTTAATTATTTTTAATAGTTTCTCTAAGTGTCCCCTGGGGACATTACTTTTATTTATGGACTCGAGCAAAGCCTGAGCAGAAGGGAAATATCACAAGCCAAGCAGGGATTTTTTTACCACATGCAGTTTCTCTTCGCTTCCTCCCCCCACACACAAACACACACATTTCATTCTGCCTCCCGATTATTATTGTTTTTTCCTTCATCACGGTGATGGCATGTGGGGTGTCAGGGTGGGGATGGAAAACACAAAGAGGCTTCTTTTATGTAACAGTCACTGGGTGGGAATGCCTCTCAGCACAGCTCTTCACCTGGTGCTTTAAGCTTCCATGGAATCAGTGGGACTCAAGCACATTGCAAACTACTTTGCTGAATTGGGGCCTTCCTGTGTCATGGGAGTAGGACACAACCAGGAAAATGGCTTATTCCTCCTGCACTGTCAGCCCAGTGACTGAAGTTCTCTGTCAGTTCACAGTCCAGACATGGCACAAGCCATATGTCCTCTGCACCAGTGGCAAGAAAGCAGTTCAGCCCCCAAAACCTTGGCCTCTCTACTGCCAATAATGGGTGGTAGTTTGTGATACAGGTGGCAATCCAGTCAGCACTGAGCTAGGAGCCACCAACTCATTGCACTGAGGCCACCTGAATGTTCTGAATCATTGACCTTATAAGGGTTTCAGACCACAGAGATGAAAGGTCTTGCATCCCATTTATCATTTCCTGATATAATTCCTCCTATATAAAGTGACTTCTGGGAATATACTTAATAGTGTTTGGTTTAATGAACTGTGCTAATGGCCTAGAAGGAACCTTCTGTGCTACCATTTAAGATACCAAAGTTTAGCTCTTGAACTGTGTGAACCTTCTGATTGCAGTTCCTTGGACAACTCTATGAAACTTTCCCAGACCTTCTCCTCTTCCTGATCATCCCCTTTACTCTACCAATGATGGTGGGAGCTCTGCTTTCTCCATTCTGGTTTCCCAATCTCATTTAAGCACCTTTCATGGCTGCACCTGCTCCCACCCTCCCACTTTCTTTGCTCAGATCCTTCTTGAAAACTCCCATTGTCTGAGAAATGCAGTGCCACCGATACCTCAGTCCATAGAAAAACATCAGGCTAAATTAGCACCATCCTCCAGGACTGCCAGTACATCACATCTGATCTTCAAACGGGGTTTTCAAAAACAATGAAGGAGTCACTTAGGCATGTTTGAAAATGCTATCCAAGTCTATTAAGCTATAAACTCTTTGAAACAGGGCCCAATATCAGCAGCACTGGAGTGAAACTCTGAAATAATCATTACAGAAAGGTGCTAGGGGAGCAGGGAATATTTATTAACACTTCTTGTCTTTAGCAGTTTTTAGGCAACAAATCAATTCTTTGCTCACTCAAGCCAAGGGGAGGCTCTGTTGTAAATTACCCACAGTTCCTTGCAAGGAACAGCTGTAAGTGCTTTCCCAAGCAGCGGTGCTAAGCTGCTGGTTGGGAGTCTCAGGCCATTGTAACTCGAGGATTGAAGGAGCCTCTGGTTTCTGAGTTGGAGTGGTTCTAGCACAAATCCCAAACTTCTTTCTTGGTAGATTTTCTAGCTCTGAATCCCTAGGATTTCCAGCACCTCTGTTTAACATTTTGTTGGTGACAAGGGAAAGCTCTGAGGAAGTTCTTGAGAGCATTCATGAGTCTGTCTGAATCTGCTGCCGCTGCCACCATGAGGTTTTCCAATATTGGAGAAGGGGGAGAAAGCCTGCAAGCTAGCCAACTGATCTTGTCCTCAGGTGAGAGTTAGGGAGAAGGCACAGTCAGGGGAAAGTCCACGGTGGGAAACAGATCTTCCCCAAGCAAGGATACACTTTACTCCCTACCACTAGGTCCCAGGACAATCCTGAATCTGCCAGGGTCTGGGCCCATTGCTCTGCAACTCTGTGCATATGAGCACACATACATATGTATACATGCATACACTTGTCAGAGTAGTTGTTTTCAAATAACCAGTCACCCACCTCTAAACCACTCCATTTCTTCTCTCCTTATCCTGTATCCCAGAATCTTTTGCGCCTCATCCCAAAACGCTGCCTTACACTACTTCTGCTAGCCAATACATTTTTTTCCTTAAGTTCATTGTACCAAACACAAGAATAAAAGCTACATTCAAGATCAGTTCCTTTGTGATCTGATAGGTGTCTTTGTGAACTAATAGACATGTTCAATGAATGGACTATATATGCACATGTTAGTTGCATATGTTCACACACGTGACTAGGTAGATATCTAGTTAGTGTAAGTTAGGGGTTGTTCCTGTACAAATTAAGGCCCTGGGGGTGCATACAAGGTAGGAAGGTGTTTAACCATTTGCAGATGCCTCTCTACTACTGTTTGGGAATCAGGGCCTTGGTGCAAGAACAGAGCTGAGCAAAATTTTGTCAGCCAAAGCCTTTCCCAGCAAAAAATGTGAAGCATTTTAGTGGGTCTTACGGGTTTCAATGAACAATGTTCTTCTTGGGGGAGGAAAAAAAACCAAGGTGTTTTTGCTTCCATCTTTCTTTAAACAAAAAGTTTTGATATTTCTTTTAGAAACAGTTATTTCTTTAGGCATAGCCTCCCATTTTCATTTTTCATGATTTGAACCCAAATTAAACTGTTTTGCAGCCTGTTGTGATTCCTCAGTCATGTACTGAAGAAGTGGGATCCTCTCCCATGCACAGAAGCAGGACACATGTGAATGAGTTCTGAGACCCTCTGTCTACTAATTTGCATGCGCCCCTTTTCTAGCTCGCCTTTGCCCTGAATCCTGCAGCACCATGCAATAAGCAGGGGTCCACAGAAGGCAGAGTAATTGCGTTGCTCTCTTCATAACACAGGAGGACACTGGGAGCAAGCTGTCAGGATGCTATAAATTCTTCTTGTGTGGAGCAGAGTGGAGCAGCATGAGTTCCAGGGTCAGAGGCATGATCTGCCATTTCCTTTGCTGAGATTTTTTTCTTTTTATCTAAATAAACTGTCAAGCTTTCAACAGCTGCCTCTGCACTGAGTGAGCTGCACTCGTGCTAACTTGACAGAAACAAGCCCCATCTTACAGGGGGCTGGGTGGGTCATGAGAGACAAGGAACTAAGCTCTGTGTTGGGCCCTATAAACCCTATCATTGTAAAGACTAGAATGAGACCTAGAAACCACCTAGAAACTTGCCCAGGGGAATATTTTTGCCCCAGATAGCAGAGCTGAAGCCAGACCCCCTCCAGTGAACAGAGCCTGAATCTCATCTACAATCAAGAGCTTTTGCCCTGCCAGTGGTACATAGACAAAGACACCTGTGTCAGTGGAACAGGGTCTGCCTTACTGTGAATGGCAATGAGGCTCTCACATGCTGCAGTCCATGAGACAGTGCAAACAGACAAGCACATGGCACACATGAGCTCTCTCCCCTACTTTAAACCATTCCTTGGCTCCCACAGGCAGACCAGGGTCGGTGGAACCTCCATCTCCCAGTATCCAATCCATCTCCCACAGATATCAAATGAGCCCTCTGAACAGAAGAGACTCTGCATCATTGCTACAAAGCCAATTCCAATTTCACCTTTCCTGCTAAGCCTTAGCAGCAGCCAGCTGCTCCCTGCTGAAACGGGCAGGAGGC
>NW_005841865.1:1586496-1592468 GCF_000455745.1 Alligator sinensis
GACAGACAAGGAGTCATCCCCTGCCTCAGCCTGGCTTTCAGAATCAGCAGCAAGTCCTGAACAGAGCTGTGTATTCCAGAATCAGGACATACGGCGCATGGACAAGACGCGCCGGCTGTGTGTATGTAGGAGAGACCAAAGTCAGGTCACCCCCTCCCAGTCACATTCCTCTCAGTTGCCTATTGAATAACAGGCAGCCCCAAAGCTCCTTCTGTCTGCAAAGGCTTCTGCTCACAACAGCCTAGTGAGCCATACAACAGTGTCATGAACCCCGAGAGAGGTAAGGAAGTCAGAGGGTAAGGGCCTGATTTGCTCAAACATCCATACACACATTCCTCATTTGCACACTTAAAATTCCCTGCTTGTGTGCAAACCTGACATATCCCAGGAGGTCTCAGCATCTCTGTCTGCATTCTTCTGAACCTCCATGCAACCATTCTCTGACCACCTGCAAGATGAGCGGGGTGAATGGGGGAAGGCAGCTTCTCAGAGCCCTTGAGGAGTGTGTATGACTCAAGCATTACAAGCAAAGGGACAGATTATTGGGTGGCACAAGGGCTGCGGGAGAACTGGTACCATATGGATGCAGTGCTGAGCCTTTCAGAGCTCAGATCTGGGACACCAGAGATGACTGAAAGCTAGGAAGAGAGGTGGGAAAATCAAAAGGGTAATTCCCAAAGCATTAGTGCAGAGGCAATTCTTCAGCAGGGATGACATCTGCTTCACCTCTATTTCCTGACTTGGTGATTCTGAAGGCAGATGATTTATGGGAACCAAAACCAGGTTGGGCAAATTCTGATCTCGACCATGAGGTGCCCTTCAGAATGATGGACAGTCTGGAGGCCTGGCCCTGTGGTCTGGGAGGAGAAGAGCTCAGGTAAGCAGAATTCTGAAATGATGTGGTAAAGTCCAGCTGGATGTTAGAGATAAACATGCTTGGCAGCACCATCCATTAAACACATGTGTCCGTGTAATTGGCTCACATCAATCTCCAGTCTCACCATATGTATAGTGAGGTCAAAGGTTAGAGTCATCTCCTAACCCATGTTGCAGGGCAGTGGCACAAGACCTTGTAAATCACTGCCAGAGTCTGAGAAGAAGCTGGGTGGCCTACAGGAAAAATAAATGATCGTTGCTCTTCCAGATGTGACAGCTTTGTACGAAGCTGCCTGAGGCTCAATGGATGAGACATTCTCTAGCCAAACACACCGATCAGCCCACTGCTTGATCACCTTATGCAGGTTGTCTCCAGTACCACATTGTTTGCTGGGTAATCTTGTTCCAAGTGAACACTGGTGCAGTTTGTACCCACCCAGCAGCATCCGTCTGCTGTTTGGAACCTGAACACCCAGATGGGAGGGGAATCTGACAGAAGGAGCAGACCAACATGCAATGCACCAGTGCAGACGATAATACGCTGATGTAACACATTTATTTCCCTCCCTCTCTGGGCCCCACATTAACAGACATGGACTCCTGTAGTATATGCAGATTCACAGCTTGCCCATACTACACTGAAGAGGTACATGTTCCTTTTGGCAGGGGCTACCATTCAGGTGGACCATGAGGGGAAGTTCATAACCAGAGGGCAGCCAAAATTTGTCCTCATGGGGTCAGACCATGGTGTTTGGAGACAATATTGCAGCAAGTAGAATAGAAGGGTAAAAAATGAAGGAGACATATTTCTAAAGAACATCTTAAACAAAGCGCACATTCCACCACTAGCTTGCTTGCTTTGACACCTCTGCTTCCTCTAATTCCTCCAGATGGGCCGTGGAGCCCTTTGATCATTCCAAACAATTTGTATTTATTTATTTATTTATTTATTTATTTATTTATTTGAATCAGTCCCTTTGTTGGATTTATTCACATGGCTACAGGAGGAAAACTGCCAAAGCCCATCAGACCTGGCATGCTGGATAAAAAAAGGAGCCTCAAGAATAATAGGTGTAGCCAAAGGCATTCTACCTGTCCTACTGACCCCTTTCATCTCAAAAGGTGAGCTTAGACTGCCAAGAGCAGTCTGCCATATAAAGCACCTGGCAAAGGGAAAGAACCCCTACCGAGCTCTGCATTTTGACACATGTGTAATGCTTTCATGCAGCAGGGAAAGAAAAAGAATCCCTCCTTCCCCTCTACCATACCACATTTCATTATTCAGTGGGGCAGATGTGCAGCAGATGTTAGCAGGTTACTGGAAAGACAGTGATGATGAACATCTTTCTGGGCAGTCGTTCCAAGGCAAGGGAGCTGACATCTTTGAACAAGGGGGAAAAATTTAGCAAGAGGAAATAAAAGAAGACTGGGTTGATAAACCAGAGATCTCCAGCCAAATCAAATAGAGCCCTGATTGTGCAATCTGGCTCATACTCATAGGCATGGCTGCATCAAAGTCACTGTCGTCAGTCAGAGACCTTATGGGCCAAATTTTCTTGCAGTTACATTAGTCTAACCTCATTAGCTTTCATGGGGCTACTCAAGTGTAACTGAGGTCTAATGAGGGCACACACTGACCACATTGATGCAGACTTTGGGAATAATCTTAGTGTTCCTCCCAGAGGGATGCAGTCTCTTATTTCCTGCCTTCAGTGAACAGATCTGGACATAAACTGTGAGAACGGAAATGTTAAGGGTGCTGTGTTCATTTCTTTGATAGACCAAGATTCATCCTATGCCTTAGCTGCAGGAGACTCTCAATGGGGTGAAACCTGCAGCCAGCCCAGAGAGTAGTGGAGAGCAATGTCCTTTTAATGAACATGTTTGAGTTCAGG
The DNA here is from genome assembly GCF_000455745.1 of Alligator sinensis. Classification (NCBI taxonomy): domain Eukaryota; kingdom Metazoa; phylum Chordata; order Crocodylia; family Alligatoridae; genus Alligator; species Alligator sinensis. Next base: position 1,589,268 of record NW_005841865.1, read on the forward strand.
GAATCTGGTTACAATATGGTTCAAAGTTGCAGTATAGCCAGGACCCAATCATGTTCCAAAACTATGCGAGAATCTTAGTCAGTTCTTTCCCTGTCCTCCAAATACAGTGCTCTGGAACAAGCAGTCTTCCATTCTGCTTGGTTCCTTGACATAATTTCCCATTTCAAACCTGAATGAACAGTCAACATCTCGAAAACGTTAATAACCTGATAATCTGTAAAACATGCCAGACACTGTGTCTTGATCATTTCAAAACATTTCGTTTCAGTTGTGACCTTTTTTACTTTTTTGCACTATAAATTAACTTAAAAATAGTAACAAGAAGTTGTTTTACATTTAAAATGTTTTTTCAAGTTCAACCACTATTTCAAGCCCTTGCTTTATTTTTTTTTTTAAACCAAAATTTTTCCAGGTGGGTATTTTGTCAAACTCACCATTGTTTCTCAGCTAACTGCAGTTTTGACTAATGAGCATTTTCAGTGAAAAAAAAATAGCTGAAAAAATCCCAACCAGAAAAAGGTCTTGGAGTATGGGCCCAGAAGACACTTCCTTTTCTGAAGTTCCATGGCCAGAGTTTCTATCTTAGGATGTTTCTGGACCCTTAGGAAGCAGTTGGGTAAAGGGCCAGAACTGGATGGCCTTCTCTTCCCATTTTATTCTGATTATTTGACGTTGAAGTCACCCTGGAAGGGAAGATGTGCATTTAGTTTAGCCAAACGGCTACACTGCCGTCAGCTAGGGAAGACTCAGACAGCAGCTGATTTCACGTGCAAGAAGATCCTTGTTACACAGAAACAGAACTGTGGACAGTTCAGTGCCTTTTTATTTCCTGAGACACTTCCCCTTTAAGGCAACTTGATTTTTTTTCCTATCACTTTCAATCCACCTGCCCTCTTCCCCCAGGTAAAACTTCTGCAAAAGGAGGAGTATTCAGACCCATATAGAAACTATGTCCAAAGCCACAGAGCCTGAGGTGGCAACCACCATAAAACCATGTGGTATTATTGTCCTTTCAACCTTCCTCAGCCTCAGGCTGGGTGAGGCTTTCAGCTGGTGTAGTTCCAGCAGAGACAGCAGAGCTATGCTACTTTACAGCAGCTGAGACCCTGGTCCATTGCTGTGAGAGGTTTATCCTGCATGTGTCCTTCGCTCCAAAACTCCCAGCTCTCAGCCTCTGGGAGAGAGGCATGCGCCACCAGACAGGCACTAGGCCACTGCAACAATGAGTCCTTTCTTCCCATTATCCGATCAGCAAAGACATCCCGGTGGTCTGCATTGCTAGGATTCCAGCTTCCCGGGGTGACTACTCAACAGCACTGCCCTCGAGAAGAGAAATGGATCTGGCTGCAGTGGAATTCCAAGGGCTCTGGTGTTTCCTGATCCAACTCATGCCTCATCCGAGGCTGCATCTTGGCAGGAAGAGCCACAGGCACCGGAGTGTGCCAACTGACTCCTTTTAAGATGGTGAGCCACAAGCCTGTGTCTGGGACAGAGAAGAGAGGCCAGCTGGCTTGGTGTCTGAAGTACCTGTTGGCACTGAGCACATGCATGGGTACTAGATTCTGGGTATGAGGTGGCTCAAGTAGCATAGCAGCAGGTGGGCGAGTAGGGCACAAACCCCAGGTGCTGCCTAGGGGGGTGGAGGGCTGGAATAGCGATGGGGGGCACTTCACCCTCCCATCCCCTGTCCCTCTTTCTATGTCCTGCATCTTCCCTGCAGCAGCTCCTGCTTCAGCAGCCTAGGGGACAGAGCAGCAACGCCTCTGAGTTGACTGTTGAAGTGTGTTAGCTTCTGACAGTAAAGCACAGGGGTTGCATTAGTATTAGCTCCCACTTGGCCCTTGTTGCACTGAGGTTGTATCTGCACTTGCTTCTGCCCAACATGGGATAATGGTACATTTGCATTACCCCCTTCCCCGCTTTGGCTCTCACCTATGAGTGGCTGCAGTGGCAGCTCACTACTATTTGGCTCCGAGCGTGGAGAGGCTCCATCCACTGGCACTGATAGCTCCCTGGCACTGGCTTCTTACTGGCTATGTTCACCTGCACCTTTTACCTGGCACTGGGTACTCTGGTTGCGCTGGTATTAGCCTTTGCTTGGCATTGCCTGCACAGTGGTTGTATTGGCACCAGCTTCTCCCCTGAACTGAGCTTAATGCCTTGACTTCAACCACCCAGGACAAATTCAAGTACCACCTATAGACCTGGTTTCCCTTCCCTGCATTAGGATGCACTAGGAGCTAACAGCAAGCCTAACTATAGCCCTGGCACGCCCCCATGAAATGATGTTTCGCATGAACAGAGCAACAGCCGTCCTGTGCAGCAAATATGCTGCTTATGGGCAGAGCTGACACTAGCTGTGGAAGTGTTATGGTCAGGAAAATAACTTAACACCTAATCAGCAGGCAGTGAGTCATCAGGAGAAGCCAGTGCACATGTTCAGCATGGCAGCCTGGAAAGCTCTCTGATGGTTATCAAACCCACTGCCTTAGTCCCACTGCCTCCCTCACCACCCTTTACCCAGAATGAAGGTGCCAGTCATGCAGCTAGCACGGGCCCATCACTGCAAAATACCACAATAACAAGCTGAGGTGAAACAGGTCAGACAACCAGCGGTCTGTTGCCAGAGAAGTGAGAGAGGCCAGGTTAATTCATTAGTGGAGGGGAGAAGGAAGGGTCTGGAAAGGAGCCTTAGAAGTAGTTGTGTCCAGTATGAATCCGATTCTCTTTCTCTCCATCTTTTTTTCCTCTTTTTTACACTCCGCATCCTCGGTCCAAAAAAAGAATCCAATTAGTGAGGCGCTGTGAACAGCGTCCCAGGTCTGACATCATCCCAAGAACAAGGGGGGAGTTTCAACATGTGTGAGGGGAACAGAACAAACGCATCCCATCTGTGTGAATCTAAATGACTTCCTGTCCCCACTTTCCAACTTCTCATTAATTGTCCTGAACACAAGGGTGGGAGGGCTGTACTGGAGAAGATCACAGCTCTTTTCGCTTCTCCCACTGCAGTGATCTTTCCGGCACATGCAGAGAACTGGCTGGGTGGGATCAGCCCAGGGATTCATTAAATCAATTAAGCTAATGGGACACAAGCACTGCAGGGAGCTTCTAGCTAATCCTGTACGTCTTAGAGAGGATCACTGAAAAGGACTGTGTAGAAGCACAAGCTGGAAATAGCCATTCCAGCTGCTCAGCAGG
>NW_005841865.1:1592478-1600744 GCF_000455745.1 Alligator sinensis
CAGGAGCCAGGTAAGGGATCAGGGTTTGGATTAAATACTGCAGCTCATAGCTACCCAGGTCCTAGCATGGTTCCTTGTACAACACAGCTGTAAGAGCAGCAGGAGTCACTGCAGGACCACTTGTGAAGGAGTTTGCAGGCACCCCTCTTGCACTGCAGCACATGCCACAAAACCTGTCGCCTCTGTGCATCCTTGAAACTTATGAGGCATTTGACTCCCAGCACAAGCAGGGGGAACAGCTCGGGGTGTCCTGGGAGCAGGGAGCCAGGCATCTTCAGCAGACCCCTCCCTCCATGCTCAAGGGGGCAGGCAGAACGTGACAAAAGAGAAAGAACGTAAACAATTTAATAACGCAGAGCTGTTTCTTCCAGATGGGATTCATCACGGAGAGCTTTCCCAATGTAATAATAGAAAAAGCAAACCCAGGCCTGGGCAACCAGACCCTCGGGTTGGCCTAGACAACGGTACGCTACCCAGGACAGCAGGCCTGGGAACACAACTGACACCAGTGCCTGGGAACAAAAGGTGCCTTTCATAACCCTTTTACATGGGGGGAAAAAAAGCCATTTAGGCTCAGTCTCTTGCACACGCTGTCTTTCAGGCAGCCGCTTCTGGTACTGAAAGCACATTGAGGCAGCCAGTCCAGACCCAGCATCGTGAATTCCACAGGAGATAGCGCCCTGGAAAAAGGGGGTGTCTTGAAAATCCATTTGCACGCAGGCTGAGAATGTACTTGAGCACTTAAAGGAGCCCATCCTGTGGAACGTCGTTAGCACAGCGGCAATGTCAGCTGACACAGCTGCACGCCCTTTGTATTCTCATCGCTCCTTTACTGCCTGGGGGGGTCAGTGGGGGAACGGGCTGACATTCCTTCACGGGACTAGCATTATTGATCCTAAAAAGGGAATTGTTTGAGTCCTTTACCAAACAAGGCAGGCGCCCGACCTGCTGCCAAGGGAGAGGGAGGGGGTGTGAAGCAACGGATTCCAACTGATCAGGGGCTCAGCCCTGTAATGGTTGCTCAGGCAAAGCTCTTGCTAAACTCTGAGGGCCAAATTCTACCTTGGGCTGGTGCCAGGGTCAGTGCAGACTCCTAGCTTGCACCCTCTCCTCATCCAGAGGCTGTTGAGAGCAAGCTCAACTTCTGGTACCACCCAGGACAGCCCAAAGTGCTGCTCTGACTTGTGCCCTGCAGATCCATGGCTGCTTTGAGTCAAAGCGGGGATGCAGAATTGCTAGGGAACAGGACTGCCCCATCCACTTTCCTGCCTGCACTGGAATACTTGCCTACCTGGGGCCACTGAGAGCGGGAGAGGATAGAGCCTCTATAGGACTGCAGCTCATTTCCACAGAGGGCCTCCTGACCCAAGAGAATATCCTTTGTGCTTTACAGCCCCTCTGCACCACTTCAGCCAGCACAGAAGGACCACAGCCTGGGGGGTGGGGGAGTGCCTGTGAAGGGATACCTCTCTTGCGGGCATTCCCATTCCCAGGGGATCTCTCAGGGGCATTCCCTCTGGAAAACGATTGAACAACCAAGCATCCCGCCCCAGACCACACATGAAACATACTGACTCCAGCAACACCACTGAGGTTACTTGTGTCTTGGGGCAAATGGGCACAAGTAGAGCCTGGAGAGCTTTTCCTAAGTAACATCAGGGAAGGGGCTGCTGGGTAAGGCCTTTTCAGTTCACTGGAGCTTCCCACATTAATTTGGCATCTCTTCTTTCCTCAGACATTCTTCCTCAATATTACCTTGCCCCAGCCTTAACATTTAATAATGCCAGCACTATTATCAAATCAAGCAAAACACTCAATCAATGGGCTGGAAATCCAGGGTGGGACAGTTAGGGCTAAATTCACATCTAATGGTCCAGGCCCTGTTACTGAGCAGGGGGCTTTATTTGTCCTGCAGCATGCAGAGGCCACGGGGTAAGGAGTGTTTGGAGCCAAAGATGATTTGGGAAACCTGCTTCTAGCAGAGATGAACCAGTGTCTGGACTTGGGCCATGAGGAGTGCTCAGAGAGTTTGGGTCACCTAACAGCATTTATTTCCATTGGGCCAGACATGGACAAGGGGCAAAATCAGAACCACTTCCTAAACACCCCTAGCTCTTCTTACTGAGGTCTGAGAAGCTGGGAAAAGAGGAGACAGAATCTTCCCTCCCCCAGCCTGGATTTGTTAATGTCAAGTCAACACCAATGAAACTTCGCAAAATTAGTTGCATCCTTGATTTGCTCATCTCCAATCCCAGCCCAGAGGTGTCTGAGTCATGCAGAGTCAACCAGGAACCAAGATTCAGGCAGGAGACACAGGAGACTCTCCTAAGGTCAGGGCATAGGGTAGGAGCCATAGTGTAATGCAGGGGATGAGTGTGGCCTGTGGAGCTCTGCAGGACAGCTTTAATTCCAAGTTGTGGCCTGCTGGAACCCAGGCTCTCCTAGCATGATGGTGCACTGACTGCTGTGGCCTGTTATCTCTACAGGTCATGCCTTCACGCTAGCAGTGAGAACAGCTGTAACCATTCCACTGATGTAAGCTAGTTAAGACCCTTACAGTCCCAGCAAGGTGCCAAGACAACTCTTCAGTGGAAAAGATCTGGTGTCTATAAGCTTGGTGCTCAGCCCTGGCTATAATGCGCCAGCTGGAACCCCAGTTTTATAAGCACACTGAGAACTGTCATTCTTTTTTGGGCAGGTGGAGGGGGGCTTTTGCACATATTTTTATGCAAGAGCAAAGAAAATGCTGTGAACATATAACAGTAATGCAGGGCAATCTCAGCTCCTTTCAGACTAGAAACTTTCTGAAAAAGGTGAAGATGGCATGGAAATGCCTGCCTGCACTTGGGAGCGCAGAGTACAGGGACTGTTTACATGTGTCTCTGGCATCACCAGGGAGGGTTGTTCTCAAGTATGCCTGGTCTATTTTCTCCTACCCATACAAAGCATATACAGATATGTGGCAGTGCCTGTATCAAGCACAGCTGAGAGATCTTATGAGCTGGGTATGGCTTCACCACAACCTTTCCAGGTTCAGCAAATGCGAGCTGGATGGGGCATGCTCTTAAGTGGCTCTCCCTTGGAGCACAGGGGACGCTGTGCAGACATGCCATACGTAAGCTAGTCTGGTTACTGGGAATAGAGTATCTGCAGCAACACCAAGCTGCATGTTCTCAGAAGGGTGTATTAGCTTGTGCCAAGTTCCCTGCTACCAGAGCTAGAGTGCTATCACTGAGAGCTACCACAAGTGTCCCTACACTATACTGCAGTAGAATCCAGCTAACACTCAGAGCCTTCACGATGGAGCAGCTCCTGCATCTCCACCATATTGTGGGTAATAATCCACGCAACATCTATTTGGCGAAAACTAAAGAAAATGGAGGAGGGGGTGGGAAGGGAAGTAGACTGAAAGCAAATGTAAGCCTGACAAATTAAAGCTAATAATTCATGGCATCTTCAAAGAGCTCTGCAGACAACCTCCATAAAGTCTCAGGGAAGAAGGGGGAATATTCATATTTCTCTTTTGCCAAAGGGGACTAAGACACTGAAATTAAGCAGCTTTCCCAAGGTGTCAGAGATGATATGAGAACCCAGGATTCTAGGCTCCCAGTCAAATTACTAGTATGTACCTCACCTGAGCTTATAGAATAAAGCTTGAGACAGAAACCAGAATGGTTTTAAGCATGCAAATGATGCAGTAAACCACTCCAACTGAACCATGCAGGGAATGTTATTACTATTATGAAGCAGAATTTATACACGCTTTAAAAATACAGGCTCGATGCATTTACTGGGCATTACTGACAAGGGTATGACCTCATCGAGGACTAATCAGAAGGCTCCATTTGTGTGTGGACATCTCTGGTTATTTCATAATGAGTGTTAGCAGCTCAGTAATAGGATACAGATCAAGTGCACAGTTATTAAAACTTTTAAAATAAGATTTTAACAATCATCTGGCACTTATTTTATATGCAATAACCATCCCATCAAATAGAAATAAAATCTGTGTTTAAGGCACTTAATTGCACAAGTGGCCTTTAGCTTTTTCTCTCTCATCTCATAAAAGACTCCCTTTTAGTCTGTGACAGGCAGAAGAAGTCAGCTGTGGGGGGTTTTATCCCCTCCATGCAGGACCCATAAGCACGTCTGGCATTTTTACCCCAAGATAAGACAACACTGCACTGCAAGGACAGGAAACAGGTTTAGGGGAAACTGATGTCTTCCTTCTGGCACTGTTCCTTGTTCCAGAGCTCAAATCTCATCAAAACCAGAGGCCAGGGAAAGCTGCAGCCTGAAGCTTTTAAATGTCCTTACATACACTGAAAAAACATGCTGGGTGAATTTCCATACTCTCAGTAGTATGGGCCAGAGTTGGTCCTGGTACAGGTAAGTGCTCTGCCAACTTCACTCTTGCAGCACACATCAGCTTTAACTTTTGACTTTCTGACCACTTGCAGAGTCCTGCCCATGCCTATTGCCCATCAGCTATTCCAGACATAAGCCCCTCTCAGGAAAAGGCTGCCAATCCTGATGTATTTCCTGGTGGTTTTTTGGTGTGGACCAGTGCCCACTAGGAACCATAAGAGACTGTAAGATTATTTCACTGGGAAAAAGGTGGAAATTACACTTGGCAAGGGCTTTGAGCTTTAGAAATCTCACCATTCCAATGAGGCACAAAATCCCTGAATCTAATTATTCTGCAAAAGAAAAAATTCTGGGGGGAAAAATTGTTTCCAGATCATTTGATTTGTTTTTGTTTAATGGTATAAAATTAGGTGGTGGTGGGGAATTCCCACACACAATTTTCACAAAGTCATCATGGCTTCGCGTTGCATCTACATTGTGATGGAAGTGCATTTTCTGAAGGAAAATGGCTCCATCTAAGTTCTTCTGACTTGCAAGCAACACAAGATAGGCACTTCAACTAGCTTTGTTCCTATTTGGTCATATTTATAGTAGTTTATATGTGGGAGAGCTTAGCATTGGTGAAAGATGTAAGGAGTAACATGCAGGCTGAAATTCTCTGTGCAGTCATGGAAGGAAACAGAGACTCTGTAACTGTTCCTACTCTGTCCTTTGCTAACACCTTTTCAACTGAAAGCTACTGCAGACAGATAAATGCCCTTGTGCCTATGTGCCCATCCAGGCTTCTGTGCTGAGACTAATGAGATGGTATGTTTTATGACTGCTGCCAATTCATTTCTTGTGGGCAAGTGAGCAGTCTTCAGAGAACAGATTTGGGTCACTACTAATTTAGTGTGGATCTGAACCACAGACAAAGAAATGAAACACTTTATGTGTCACGACCAATCAAGCTGTCAAGTTCTCATCATCAGCTCTATTAAAATGACTCCATCTCAAAATAAGACCAAAACCTGATGTGGTCAAAGTGAAAAGAATACAGCTTGATTTTCACATTCAGTGTGATGCTGGAGATCCTCAACTTGTACTGAATGAAGCTTGTGTGTAGAAGGAACAATTATAGAACCTAATAATATCATTTCTCTGAGTACCAGTACCCTCCAAATTGGAACAGGTCCTCAGGAACATTGGACATTATCCAGTGAGAGGAGGACCATTCTCTCACTTCTTTCATTGACATCATAACTATACAGTTTAGTCTTAATACACAAAACGCTTGCCAAAGGCATTACATCCTAGCAGCTAGTGAGAAGCCAGCAAGATGTCAAGCGTACTGCTCAGCACAGAACTGTAAACAATATGTGACTGAGAGCTAAAGTAGAACAGGCAGCATGAAGGTATGAAAGAAGGAGACACCTTTCCCATTAGATAATTGCTTCTGCAATCTGATAGTTTAAATGCAAGCCAGTTGTGAACACTGGTCTGTGAATATATTGCAAGCTTACAACAGAAACAGCAAAAATGTAAGATTCCAGCACCCTCTGCAGGACAAATGATGTATCAAACCTCTGTAGTTCAATTGCCAGGCTATAATCTGTCTTCTACCAGGGTTCTCGTCCTATCAACAGCTGAGTACTTTCTAGTAGCACAGGAAGCAACCTGGCTAACATCTGCCATATGTTATTTGTTCTGTTTTCATCTCTCCCAGGGACAAAGTGTGTGTGCTGGAGTGTCCTGTGTTGAGGCTCTTTGTTTAGGGAATGCTATATTGTGTTATATTATATTACCCACACACCGCAATATTGTGCATTCATGTTAAGGTCAAAGAAATGTGTCTTGTACCAGGAGTGCAAGACAGTGAGTTTTTTATGTTCCTTTGTTCCTGGGCAAATTCATTCAAACAATGATTCAGATCATTCAATTAATTCAAAACAATGATTTTTAAATGTGTTTATTACTTGGCTCAACTTCCTTTATGTATCCACAGAATAATGTGGCAGAACAGAGCACTGCCATCTCTCCTTCAGTGCCACAGCAGTGTGCCTCTATCCAGATTTGGAGGAACAGTGAGAAACCCCTCAGTAGGCAGCTCCAAAATAATCTGCCTCCCCCTACCCCACAAAAATCCTAATCTCTTATCCCTCAGTAATTAAAGGGTGGTGTTTGCCAGAAGTCTGTCAAGGGAATAGAATGGAAGGTGACATGTCTTCTCATACTATTTTTTTTATCATCACCACTCTTGAACTCTGGGTATTTGTCTAATCCATATAAATTCACTTTCTCTTTGAATGATATTCCTTGTCCTCACTGATATCTTGTAGCTGTGAGTCCCACAAAGTAATTAGGCAGAAATATTTCTTCTCCTCAACTTTATATTTGCCACTTGTCATTTCATTGAATGCCTCTGTGGTCTGGTATCATTGCGGAGGTTGAACAGAAGTTTATCCCTGTGTCTTCTCTATATTATTCATTCTTCTGTGGTCCTCATTATTAACCTCCTCTCTGAAGTAAAGTCTCAGATTTTTGTGTATCCTTATTTGCCCATTCTCCCACCAACTCTTCCTCTATTTCTCCTTTTTGAGATGGGGTGGTGTCCAGTCCTCATGTCATTTCAAGCTTTTGTTTCCCTAAGGAGACAATAAGGGTTACAATAAGCTACTATCACTAAGTTTCCAGGATTCTCACTTAAGAGCTTTGCCAGAGCAATCCTACTTACACACACAGTCCCTTTATAGAAACTTGAGAGAGAGAAGAAATGGATTATCTCCTTTAGTCCATCTCTCTGACAGAATTGCAGAATTGCTCCCTACAAAATTTTGGAGTCATCCTTTCAGCATTGTTTTGCATGTCTGGGGCTTCCATCACTTCTTTTGGGAAACACTTCCAGTCATAGATCTCAGGCAAAAAATAAAATTCCTCCTCTTTAGCTAGACAAGGTTCCTTGGGTAAAATATCTTTTATTAGACCAACCCAAATGGTCGGAGAATAGTTATTAAGCAAGCTTTCAGGTTCAAAAACCCTTCGTCAGGCTAAGGAAGCGTCAGCAGTTGGTGTGTGCTCTTCCTGGATGGAATGAAAAGTAAAGAAGCCAGGGGCTGGGCTGGGCTGGGCTGGGGAGTCAGTTGCCAGGCAGATTATAATGTATCAAAAATCCAATGTCTATGTGTAGTCCATGATCTCTAGTATCCAGGAGGTTGATGAAATGGAGCTCATAGGCTCGTCTCTGGGAAGCGTTGTGTAAGTTTCCCTTGAGGATCAGGACTGAGAGATTGGAGAGAGAGTGGCCCTCCTGTGAGAAATGTGCCCCCACCGGTAATTGGGTGTTTCTGTCTTTGATAGATTTCTGGTGTGCGTTCGTTCTGGTGCGCAGTTGTTGTTTGGTCTCTTCTACGTATTTTCCATCAGGGCATTTGGTGCATTGGATGAGGTATATTACATTTCTGGAGGTGCAGCTGTAAGATCCTGGGATGCTGATGGCTCTGTTGTGGGGTGTAGTAATAGTGGGGGTGGTGGAGATGTGTTGGCAGGTTTTGCATTTCTTGTCACAGCACGGTCTGGATCCTTTTGGTGTGTTCTGGGCTTGAGGAAGTTTGCTTCTGGTGATGAGGTTGGCGACGTTCAGTGCTTGTTTGAAGGCTAGGATGGGTGGCTCTGGGAAGATCTTTTTAAGAATAGGGTCTCTTTTTAGTATGGGTTGCAGTTGTTTGAGGATTTTTTGTACGGTTTCGAGGGAGGGGTGATACATCATAACCAGCAGTGTGCGATTTGTGGGGGGGGTTTCTTCTGTACTGCAGCAGTTCTTCACGTGGTATCTGGGTGGCTCTTTCAAACGTCCAATCTATTTCTCTGGAGGAGTGTCCTTGCTGGGTGAAAGCCTTTTTAAGATTGGTGAGGTGGCAAT
>NW_005841865.1:1601213-1605670 GCF_000455745.1 Alligator sinensis
TGGTAACGTCCATGGTGGCTAGGAGTGTGTTGCTGGGAAGGTGGTCTATGTTTTTAAGTTTCCGTAGAAAGTCTGTAGTGTCTTGTACAAAACTTGCTCGGTGGGTGACGAGCGGTTTTAGGATGGATTCAACGAAACCTGATATTTCCTCAGTTAGTGTCCCATGGTTAGATATGATAGGTCTGCCAGGGTTCCCTTGTTTATGGATTTTAGGGAGCATGTAAAAAGTCCCTGGGTTAGGTAGCGGGGGGATCAAGGTCTGTAGTTTTTCTTGTAGTCTTGATGGAAATGATTTGATGGTATTGTTGAGTTTTTTGGTGAAAAGGGGAGTAGGATCTTCTTGTAGTTCTTTGTAGTAGGTGGTGTCAGAGAGCTGTCTGTTGGCTTCCTTTATGTAATCCTCACGGTTTAGGATGGTCCCTTGGAGCTATGAACTGGAAATGTCTTAGCAGCCTTCCACCATCTGTTTAAATAATAGAAACAGTCACGTACTTTGGATCCCATTAAGCAAAACTACGGGTTATTCCCTGCTCCTTAAAGATCTACAGGGCAATTTGGGAAAGGCACAGATAACTGGATTCTTGAGTTTCACTGGGCCTTATTGTAACCTTCATTTTATGAGTTAATTAACAACATTCAATCTTCCATAAATTCAGGGACAGACCAAATACCTTCAAATACTGGGGAATCTGGGATCTGGTTCTTTGTTTTGTAGTCTAGACTATTTCAAGCTTCCCTCCATCATGGCTGACTTAGGTGGAAGCAAGAACACCACCATCCATTTCCAAGGGCTGACATTTTCTCTCTAGCCTGGCTCATAGTGGATTTGATTAGTGATAGTGGGTGAGGTCCTTCTGGTGATGTGGTGGGGTTGGAGAGGAAGGGACTCTAAAGAGAGAGGGGATTCTACCTTTTGCAGGAGGTGGGACTAGCTGACATCTTGGGAGACCTTCTAATTCTACTCTATTTTTCTATGATGTATGAAATCCCCTCTTCTCTAAAGAGTTGAACATTTGCTGTATAGTTAAGAAGCCTTGCACAGAGGGCATAAAACCAATAGCACTTGTATCCCAGTTAACTGACTCTGAAGTAGTTGAAGCCCCCAGTTAAGACCCCAGTTAAATTCCTCACCCTAAAATTAACATGAACTCTCTACTGTGCTCTCCCTTAGCTGATGACTTCCCAAACCACTCGGAACAATCTGGTTATGCTGCTGTGTATAAAACACTGATTTTTGCCAAGTAGCTATGAACCTTTCATGTAGCTTTCAGCTGAGATCTGCTTGGGAAGGCAGATTGCTGTGTTGCCTGAGGAATGTCCCTGCTGCTGGCCCTGGGAACTCTGCCATTAGTCATAGCATGTTTATTTAAAGCCTGGTCATTAATAACAGGTGTCCTAAAAATATTTCCGGTCCATTTCCTCTTTGGGAACCCCAAGGCAAGGACCCTCCAAAACTTTTTCCAGCCCCAGCATAGATCAATTTATCACACTGGCCACAAATAATATTATTACTTTCACTTTTTTTTAAAGCCATCCAAAATGTAACAGGATACAAGTACAAACATGAAATACAGTGAGGGACAGACATAAGCGCTCAAAGCAGGAATTCTACAGTACAGGCAGACAATTGTGGCGTATGTTTCAGCCTGAACTCACCCTCACCCTCAGGATGAGGCTGAGGTCAGGAATTACATCAGGTGATTTCAAAGCAAGCTCTCAGCACAGTATATCAATTTTAGCTCTTCAGCATATAATGAAGTCACCAAATTTAGCGGATGTTATTTATCCCTTAAGGATGAAATCCTGTCCTGATATACATCAATGGGAGTTTTGTCATTCACTTCAATGGGGCAAGGGTTTCACTCTAATTATTTCTGTTTTCTTTTTTCTTGGTATTAAATATTGCGAAAAAATGTGGACCAGGCCAATGACTTGTGTTCATGAACCAATGTTTTAGTCTGCACACCATCACTGCCTAAGCTGCACATGCATTCATCAGCAAAGGGCATTTTTTAAAAGCTCCCTTAGAACTGTGTTATGATGAGTTCCGTATTTACTTGCAGATGCCCTTTCTAGGCTTGTTGTTCCTCTGTGGTTCCTTCCTTCGTTCATGTGAACTATGCAACCGGGACACCTGGAGCCTGTCCTGGAACTAATTAAATCCAACATCTGTTTTCTAAAGTTTTCACAAATTGCTTGGAGGATTATCTAGAGGTCAAAGGTTCAAGGTCACCCTGTGTTTATAGGACAATCTATCTTACATTCAGTAAGCCTGGTATACAGGAAAATCGGAAAGTTAGAGCAACCAGGTATCAAGCATTATTTTGCTTTAGATGGAACAACCCATTGTAGCAACCAAATGTAATGAAACTGCAGTGATGTTGTCTTCTTATAACTGGCTTGCTTGCAGGGGCCTGACACTGTTGTGTTGAGGGATTCTGGCAGAAGTCCCAATTCCAACACACCTTCCAAAGTTCCTCATGACCTTTCTCTCTCCCCACATCTCACTGCCGTCGCCTACCCATGCAGCAGAGTTCACTTTTTCCCACTTCCTTAACCCCTGGTCCATTTCTCTGCTGCACCAGTTTCTATATATCTTGTTTTGTAATCACATATACTGGGGCAGTTTTCACCCCTCCTTGAAATATTTTAGGGACCAGCTACTTTTATGTTAAGATACCAGAGGCCATACGGCATATACGGTGCAGCCACACAGCCCGTTCTAAGGAGCCAAGATAACCTGATGCCCCTTTGCAATCCCCAGGTTATAAACCCAGCCAGGGTTTCATCCAGTCTCAGATATAAACTGGGTCTTCAAGCTGCCTGTGGCCTCCGTGACTGCTCCTAACTTACACTACCTCCTAGTGTAATGCTAGGAAAGAAGTAGCAGAGAGTTATGATGCCAACATCACTGCAGTTTCATTACATTTGGTTGCTACAATGGGTTGTTCCATCTAAAGCAAAATAATGCTTGATACCTGGTTGCTCTAACTCTCTGATTTAGGCCCATCCACAAAAAGACTTATGCCATTTTTCTATTAGCAAAATAGAGCAAGGGCCAGAAGCTGGTTTCAAATTGTGACCACTAGAAACTGGGAAGCAAGGGAAGAGCCCAAACATTTACTGCTTTTAACAACATCTTGTCTTGTCTCCTGATTTCCCGGCCCTGCGCTGTGAGGTTGGGTCACTGGGATAGGAGTGGTGGTCACTGGGATGATGGCACTGCTGGGAGCCAGCAGTGACTTGTTTCTGTGTTAGTGGCACGTGGCCTGGCTAGCCCTGAGCATCGGGGACAACCAGCTTCACCCACGGTCTACACAAGATCATCCTCGCGCTGCTCCTTTAAATCCGCCTCCTCGGCCGTGAGTGGCTGGGACGATGACCAATCAGAGAAGAACACATCCTAGCCAGGGGCCCGCCCCCCGCAGGAGACTCGGGAGAGGTGGCAGGAATGTACCATTCCGGCTCCCTGGAGAGGGGGGTGCTGACGGCGTGGCTCTGCCGCTGCCCTCTCCGCTCTGCACTGCTCTCGCCACGCTCTCGGGCTGGCAGGACGGGCTGCCCCAGTTACTTGCTCTCGCCGGGGTTTGACCCCCCCTCCGTGTAGGAATTGGTTCCTCCCCCCCTGCGTGGCTCGGAGGTAGGCGCCGGCCCGCTTCCCCCGGCTGAGGCAGCGCGATGGCGGCGCGCGGTAAGGAGCGGCTTGGCGCGGCCCTGCCTCGGCCTCAGGCGGGGGCTCGGGAGCTCAGCCCTGCTGCGCCCGCGGTTCCTGGGGGAGCAGGCCTGGGCCGCCCGCGGGGTGAAGGACGGCGGCGCCGGCCCGGGCCGGGGGCTCGGCGACAAGCCGCCCCGGTGGGAGCGAGAGGCTCCTCCCTAGCAGCGGAACTCAGGGGCATCCGGGCGCGGGCGCGCGCCTAAGGCACTTCGGCCACTGAAGCCGCAAGCGGGGGTGGAGGGTGCTTGCCGGTAGCACGGCCACACGTGAATGATTCAAACAGATTTGGACCTCATTCGGCGAAGTTGACCTAAGAAAATTTTCCTTAAAAATAATTTTTTTTTAAAAAGCAACAAAACCATGCATGCGTCTGCCCGCGGGAGGCACGGAGGGACGGGGCAGCAGTTCCTGCCCCACCCGGGCCCGGAGTCTGCAGCAGTGATCTGAGCTGTGGGCCAGGCTGTCTGCACGCGCTCCGCCGGGCTGCAGGGGCGCAGTCTGGGTACAGGTACAAGCAGCCACGGGGCTGAAATGTGCACATCCGTCTGCTTGTGCGGATAGAGACTGTGTCTGTCTATGCAGAGATGCACGCACACCTTCCAGCTGCGCTGGTGCTCATCTAGACCGGATATGTCACTAGCTATCCATCTATCTTGACGTTACAGTTAGTAGAAGTGGTACCAAACTTAGCATAAAGTCTGTACTGTATTTAATTGCAGGTCCTTGGGTTTGTTTTAATGCC
>NW_005841865.1:1605795-1613431 GCF_000455745.1 Alligator sinensis
GGTGCTTTGGTTTTTTTTTAAGCCCCCCCCCCCCCCCCAAAGAATCGTGCCTCTTTAGGATGTGATATCTGGATATGTATAGCTACAGATAGATAGATATAGATATCCAGATACAGAATCTGAATAAAGGGATAAATGGATATAGAGAGAGATCTGTCCATATCTCCCTACATGCAAGTATGTGTGCACACATTCCAGCTGTACGATTGCTCATCTAGATAGATGGATACTGGTCTATCACCTATCCTTCCTAACATCACCATGAGCAGAAGTGGTACCATAAAGTACAGTAAAGGCTGTAGTTAATTGCAGGTCCCTGGGCTTTTAAAGGCCCTCTACCCATAAGAATTGTGCTTTCTTTAGGCTATAGCTACCTGGATATAGATAAATCAATAGATTTAGAATCTGGATAAATGTATGAGCAGCTGTACAGCTGAAATGTGCATCTCTCTCCATATATCGATATAGATAGATGTATACAGCCATTCTAGCTGTATATATGCTCATCTAGATAGGTGATAGATCAGTATCTACCTATGTAACATCATGGTTAGCAGAAGTGATACCAAACTTTAATGGTTCCCCACTTGTGAGAATCATGCTTTCCTTAGGATATGGATATCTAGATACCTATAGATAGATATAGGTATCCAGATACAGGATCTGGATAAAAATATAAGCAACTGTACAGCTGAAGAGTGTGTATCTCTATAGAGGTGTGATTCTCTCTCTCTCCTACCATATGGTTGCTAACACAGTTTATCCAGATACTTACATTTAATTACTTAAGTGACAACACACAATTCATGTCTGGCTGCTTTTGGATGAGGTCCTAAAGCTGTATTTAAGGGGGTCCATGAAAAATGATTGTGATTAATCAAAAGTATGTAAATACCCACAGTTACAGTTCAGAGGGGTCTGCAGCTCCATTCAAAAATTTTTAGGGGTCCACAAATGAAAAAAAACCCAAACCCACTGGTTGAGTGGTTTGATTTTCCTTTTATTTAATGATGGCCTTTTATTTAATGATGGTATTTATTTAATACTGCTTCACTATTATTTATAGTGAATTAAAACTATGTTAATAAGTTTTAGTCAATTTACAGCTTAATATAAATGGTTATAATTTCAAATACAGCTTTAAACAGGTTTAAAGATTTAAGTGTAAAAATAATTTACGTTAAATAAATTGATTTTTTTAAGAAGAAAACAGCCTTTTATGCATCCTGAGTAATGACATTCATGTTGCCACTGAAGCAGCTTGTACACTGTTCAACAGCCTCTTTTTTTTTCAGGTTCAAGCATCCTTTTGGCATTAATACTTGTTACCGTCGTCAGTGCCCTGACTCCTAGCCACTATCTCACAAGCCGTGATGTTGAAAGACTGAAAGCTTCTTTGGAGCGTCCATTCATAAATTTAGAAACTGCTTTCTACTCCATTGTAGGACTTAGCAAGCTGGGGGTGCATGTGTCTGATGAGCGGGTGAGACAATTCTGCTATTAGAAGTATAGTTTCAAAAACCATCTCTTCTTCCCCCTCTTTCTTATTTCTAACTCCTGAGTCCTGAGTACAGGCTGGGAGGATTTCTGCATACTAATGGCTTGATTAAGTATTCTTTGGTCTAAGTATTTCCAGCAGTGAACTAATTATGCATGAAAAATCTTGCCAACATTGATAATTTCTCTTCTTTTGAAGTTACGTAGCTGATTCCCTCCCCCCCCACCCCCAGCATTTGTCAAACAATTTTTTGTAGGAGGGGATGGGGGGTGGGGTGGAGCAGAGCACAGTATAAGAAAAGCAGCATTTCCTTGGTCTGTAATTGGTCAAACCAATACAAATTATTCCTAGCTTTACTACAGGGTGTATTTGATTTAAATCAAATCAATTTAACTTGCGATTTAAATCAGTGGTCAAGAAGCCTCAGTTTAATCATTGTTTTTTACAAAAAGTGCATTCTTGTTGTTTGCTATCCTTTATTCATTTAATTTCTTGAAACTGCACTTTTAGAGAGATGTAAGGGCTTGACTGGGTGGGTGCCCAAACTTGCAGAGAGACAATAGGGCTGATGGGTAGGTAATGAGGTCTATAATTTCTCATCTCTGTATGCTTTTGCTAACAAGGATGTTCTCTCTGGAGACAAAAAACTCTCCCTATGCTTGAAGAAGGGTCTTTGTGCCCAAAAGCTTGCAAAGAATTTTTCCAACTATTTAATTGGTCTGATAAAAGACACCACTTCTACCCAAAGAACCTTGTCTGCCTGTTATCTCTGGAGAGACAACTCCACAGTTTGAGAACTGAAACTAAGCATCACAGGAATGCTTAATGGGATCTTCTAGACCAGGGGTGGGCAAAATGCAGCCTGGGAGCCGAATGCAGCTTGCCAGACGCGAAGGCACCTTACCAAGGCCATTCTATCCAGCCTGTGGGGCCCCTAAAACATTTAGAAAATTAATATTTATCTGCCCTGGACTGCCTGTCATGCGGCCCTCGATGGCTTGCCAAAACTCAGTAAGTGGCCCTCTTCCCAAAATAATCGCCCATCCCTGTTCTAGACTGAGTCCCTGTGGGTTTTTTTTTTTATCTTTACTAATCTATACAGGAGCCTCTGGGAATCCTGTAAGATTGGGCCCCTAATATAGTCCATGGCCTGTTGTGACCTATTTATAAAACTTCTAAAAAAGGTTACATAAATATATTGTCTCAAATAGTATATAATTAGAAGTTATAATTCCTATTCCATGATGATATCTTTGAGCTTTAACGTATCTTAAGTTACAACTATATATGGTTTTTTTTTAAAAGCATCTTAAACAAAAAATAAAAAATATGGTTAAATCAAAAAATCTGATTTAAATAAAAAATTCAATTAAAAACATTTTTTTTTAAATAATTGATTTTTATCCACCCTGTTTCACTATTTTATCACCACTGCTACATATTCCTTAGGATGAAGTAGTTATTCTTATAGTTGCTGCTTGGAAATTGTAATTTTACTTTTGACAGGTCCATTCATTTTACTGTGTTAGCTTGTCATCAGATCCATGTATATCTCAACTCACTTTGTCCCTGCAGATCAACTCTGAGGAATGGTTTTTATCTTAGTTAAGCCATATGTTTCCGAAGAGAAAATGGGTCAGATGTTGAGTACTCTGCAGCTCTGTTTAAATGGGAGTCAGCAGTGTGCTTCTCTCCCATTTCTGGCATCGCTTTTTTGGCAGTTATACAGCCGCTACTATTTTATTTTTTTAGCCATGACATTTTCTTGTAGTATGTGCATCACCAGCATATCTTAAGCTTCTACCATTAGCACATGGTTTTCAAATCTTTGTGTTTACAAGTTTGTTGATTGCTTTTATGTTCTGCTTATCTGTCTCTTTAAGCTATACACATTTGACTTTTTTTGAACTTTCCTTGTAAGTTAGTTCCTCTTGCTGTCTGTTGATGGTCTTTGAACTTGTTCCGTCAGCAATGCCATAACATTTGTTTCTATAGGGTCAATATATGACAGTAAGTGTGATATATAGTTCGGTTCTCTGGATCTTATATTTTTCCACAGCTAAGAATAACAGCAGGTAGAGGTAGCAAAATACTAGCCCATCATTATGCTTCAGTAAATACTGACATTTTGGGGTAGTCTTTGCCCATAAACTGTGTCTCAGATGAGTAGTACAGATCCACAGTGCAATTATCCAAAGAGCAGCTATTATTGTAATGTCTACAAATTGCTGAAATCTTTTTCTGATTTCACAGTTTATGTGCTGATTTAATGATCTTGTTTCTGTCTGCGCCACTTGTCTGACAGTAAGACGTATTATAAGGCATTGAAGACACCTGCAGATAAGGTGGACAGCTATTTAAATTGTTAGAGTGGCACTAGTCTTTTGCCCAAAACCAGTGCTTTCAATCGTGAAGGTACTGTTTAAGCCAGTACTTCGTTTGTGTAGATGCAGCCTATTTTCGGCTCTTTACACCTTGTTAAGGTTCTTCACTTACTGCTTTGAGGACTTTGCCTCTGATAGCAGCTTTGACATTGACAGGATCTAGCCATTTTCTGATTGTCAGGTGAGTCACTGTAGGCTTCTTGGGATGTACTTGTTACAGGTGCCGAGTAATTCCTGTAACTTGTCTTTAGGTAGCTAGGTTGTAATTGCCTAGTTACCTTCCTTCCCCTTCTGATTTGGAAGGTGGGATTACACATTTGAATTGCATCTGGTAATGGTTTTTGTGTCATGCACACTGCCCCAGAGTGCTAATCCATAATGTTATACACATGACTTCCCTCCTATAAATACTTTTATGTACAATAATTAGTAAATTTGGACACAGTTTAAATTTGGCATTTAATTGGATTACAGTGCACCTGAAAATCATCTGTCTCTTTTGTACAGACAGCATCTCTGTAAGGTGCCTAGCAAAATCAAGGTCTCAGGTTCCAGGGCACTGTTATAGAAAGGGTGCTTTGTAGAGGCTTTTGGTTAATGCAAAAATATAAACTGCATGTAGCTGCCACCTCAGCAAGGAGTACTGAAAGTGTCACTTAACCCTTCTTTTAGTGGCAATGATCATGATTCATACCATTAATTTTCTTATTTTTCTGTACAGGCCACATGTGATTTCATCAAGTCTAATATAGACTCCAACAGTGTTGATTCCCTTTTCTATGCTGCACAAGCCAGTCAGGCTCTGTCTGGGTGTGAGGTGAGTTCGAGACCCTAAATGAGACATTCATGTCCTCTCAAGTAAGCCTCAAGCTTTGTTTTTTAGATAAAACTACCTCTCCTACTTTCAGCCTGCTACTAGGTAGCTAGCTGCATTTTGATTGTATCTTGGATATGTAGCTTATGAAGTGTTTTGGAATCCTCTGGATGAATGGTGATGTTTACATTTATCTGACTAGAAACAGTTTTTTTGTTTCACAAGCAGTTTTGAATATTTGATCAGAAATTTACTTTCTTCCACCACAGCTGGCCTTTTTTGGCAAGGCAGGGGCCAGTAAAAGCTTTTTATTTTCTTTCCCGTTTGCATATCAGTGCCATCAGTAATAGCAGGTCTGTGCATATCTCTTGTTTTATTTATTTAAGTTGCATCAACTGTGTGTTAAAAGAACAGTTTAGATTGCAAAGCCATGCAGTTAGGAAGTGCCAGGCTTAGTTTAGCTTTTCTGTGTCCTTATTCCACAGAGCTGAGTAAGTCTTCCTGTGGACATCTACCATTTTCTCACCAATACAGGTTTGCCTACCCTCCACATTACTTCTGATGGCAGAGAATCTAAGAGTTGCAAACCTCCCCTCCATTCCCAAAATCTTCAGTTGCTCAATTGGGAAGTTGAATGTGTAATATATTGCTGGAATGCTGTCAGAGGCAGAGCTGATGGTTATTGTAGCATTTTGGATCCTCTTCCTAAGTACTGTTGAGTCAAGAGAAGAATCACTACTGAGTTTTGGTCACTAACATTGAGAAAATTGTACATGGATTGTAATCTCCTTGGAGCAGGGACTGCTGTTCTGTTTGTACGGTAACTTGTGAGATGGTCCCTAGGTTCAGGAACTGAGGCTCTTGGACGCTACCACGATGCAAATAGTATTGTGAAGGCTTTTTTTTGTTTACACTAAAATGAATAGTAGAAGCCGCCCCCCTTTCCCACCCCCATCAGTTATTAAAGAGCCATAGCTCAGGTGTTGAGCATGACTACAAAGCGATTCAGGTAACAAGGCACAGGGGTTGTTTAAACACTGGCTTACCTTTTCTCTGTGTTCTGTCACAGGTTGCCATTTCAAATGAGACCAGAGAGCTGCTGCTTGCAGCTGTCAGTGAAGATTCATCAGTCACTCAGATCTTCCATGCCGTAGGAGCCCTAAGTGGGTTTGGGCTGCCTCTAGCTTCCCAGGAAGCACTTAGTGCCTTGACTTCTCGTCTTAGCAAGGAGGAGAATGTTTTGGCGTAAGTCTTGTTCAGAATAAAATGATTTAATCTGTTATGTGCTGTTTCTTTTTGCAGGTGGCTGTTGAAATGAAGGTTGCCTGTGCATGTTTTCTGTATCGCATTATGGATTATATACTGTATTTTCATTGCAGGTATCTGCACTTCAGGGTCTACTGCTTGGGGAGAAGGATCTTCTCTTTTCTGAGAATTGTTCACTCTGAGATTTTGCAAGCCAACTTCTAGTGTTTTCCTTTTCTGTGGAGAATCTGTATCCTGAAGGAACTGATTTTTTTAGTTTATTTTTACCTCTGTAGAATTGACTCACTTTCTGCCTCAGTGTTGTCATTCTTAGGCCAAGCTGTGTCTAGTTTAGGAAAAATCCTTTGCCTGATGCTAAAAGTTATCTTGACATTTGGCACTGGAAGAAGTTTCTTACAGTGCAATTCAGTCAATGAACAAAACACAAGAGACGGCTGCCACTACCCTTAGGAAGAGAAGAAAACTGCAAAATACTTTTTTCCTCAAAATTTGGAACTGTCCAGAACCTCGTTTATCTGTACCTGTTTCTCAGGCCTGTGTTATGTAGGGACTCAGAATCCTGGTTCTTTCTGTTTTTAAATTTTCTGAGCATTTTGTAGCACTGATGCAGTAAGTGAATTACAAATAGTTCAGATAGTGTATTAGAACAGAGGAGGGTAAGTTAAAAGCTTCTGTTATGCTTGTGTTTTTTCTGACAACACAAACCATTCTACTTGCACACTTTTCATAGATATGCTATGATTTTGGAAAGTGCAGCTGAGTTCACCATATGCTTAGAGACAGGACAGAACAGTGCCTAGGTTGTGGGTTCTTGGTATGTCTGCATGTTCAATCACCTGATCCATTAGAGTGGTTTTCTGGAATAAAGGAAAAATTTAGCCTTGCTTCAGCAAATTTTTAGGAAAACTGAAATTATATAATAATCCTAAAGTGCTTTTTTCCAAGGGGAGTAGAGGCAATAAAAATACAATGACTCAATGAAAAGTGTTTCTGTAAGAGAGCCTGCTTCTGCGGTCCCAGAATGCTTGTATGGTCTCAGTGCAGTATCCATATGGGGAATATGTCATGAAATGCATAGTCAGGGCCCAATGCTATAAGGCCCTTTGTTCCCACTGGAAGGCATTGTGAGTCAGTGACATCAACAGATTGTAATGTTGGGCCCACTAATGGCTCAGATTTCATTGATAATACATTGGTGCTATAAATGAATTGACTGCGGGGCCTG
This sequence comes from Alligator sinensis, assembly GCF_000455745.1. NCBI lineage: Eukaryota > Metazoa > Chordata > Crocodylia > Alligatoridae > Alligator > Alligator sinensis. The sequence continues at coordinate 1,612,983 of NW_005841865.1, forward strand.
GGGTTGCAGGAGTTTTCATAACCATTTGTTCCTCTACTAAAAAACATGAATGTTCAGCCACTGGTTTCTTACTGTCCCATCTTTGTACCATCCAAATTTGCTTAGCATCTTTTTTTCAAAATGAGCAGAAAATTGCTTTGGGGTAGGGGTGGGTTTTGAAAAATGAATGGAAATTCTGTTAAAGCTGGATCAAAGCACTCACTTGTGTGCTATTTTGATCTCATGTTCAATTGAAAATAAAATACCTGTTCTTGTTGTGCATGTATTAGACCAATTGTAAAGCAAGTGCTTTTGTGCAGGCCCTATCCTTGTTGAATACACCTCTCTTGTTGAATGAGCAAATAAAAACACTGAAATACAGGTCAGTCGCCTCATATGTGCATTTAACTTACGCGAATTCAACTATATGTTGGGGGGGGGGGGGCTTGCGTTTGCCCGTGGGGGTCCCC
>NW_005841865.1:1613507-1628282 GCF_000455745.1 Alligator sinensis
CGGATCCGTGCCCGGAGCTGTGCAGCCAGCCACCAGGCGGCAGCGTGGTGGTGGCCGGGTGGCGCACAGCCACCCCCACCACCACCCTGCGCTGCGCCACTGCCACCGGCCACACAGCTCTAAGCACAGCTCCGCCGTGGCGGTGGGAGGTTTTGGAGGCAGAGACAGTCACTGCTGGCACAGTAATACACGATTTGACTATACACGATTTTCGCGTTACGCGCTGACTTCAGAACCTAACCCTCGTGTAAGATGCGACTGACCTGTATGAGTATTATGAACAGAAAATTGCATTAAAGTATACACTATAGCCTGATGCTCAAAATGGCTGCTTGGGGAGCTCATGATCAAAGCCATTACGAACTGCTCTCTTCCCTGAGTAGGTTAATTTTCATGATCAAGAGCAATATGGTGATAGTTTTGCATGTCCTCCGAGATTCTTGGCACATGATCCAGCCTATATGAAAACAACACTTTCCCTTTCTTGTGGAATTTATTGTTTCATGAGATTTAAGGTTCTGCCAGCTGGTGTGACCTGCAAATTGCTCTCAGAACGTTTGTTTGAAAAAGGAGAGACACACAAGGGGTTGTGTCACACTTATGTCTGAGAACATGGATCTTGGTACAAGTAACTTGCATTTTTGGATATTAGTTGCCTTGCTTCAGTATTTGACGGGAGACATTTTCTGATGTTAACCTTTATGCAATTAACTTTACTTTGTTGTTAGATGTTCTATCCAAATTTCTAACACATGCTGCCTCAGTTGTTAGAGGATGACAGTTCTAGCTCTGTAACCCAGAATGGGAAGGGCTTCTTTCCCAGAATGGGGCAGCAAAACACTTATCTTCCTGTTCCACCCCTATTAGAGCAGAACAGCAAAATCAAGTGATTGTTTTTACTTTGCACTTTGTTTTAGAAGAGCAGGAAAATGGTACGGCTAAAGTTTTTTTATTAACTTCATATTGCTGTTGTGTTGATTGCTAGCAAAGCTGTTAAGAAGGTCTGAAGATGATGGTATGCAAAATACTTTCCTATTCTAATATCAAGTCCAGTCTTCTAAATGACCCATTATAAAAAGCTGGCTTTTGTTTCTCCTCTGCTCTGCTTCTTTAGGGCCAGGGGAAAAGTCCCATTCCTTTGTTGCATAAGCAAGCCTTTAATTAAATTGCTTAAAATTAGTTGCAAGGAATTAATTCCCAGCTGCGACTGGAGCATAAGCAGCATGTTTTGTGACAGATGTCATTGGCTGTGTTGGTAGCAGCTGTCAGATATGAGAGTAATGAGGAAATATGCCTACTGGTTTGGGTGAAGGTCTGGGAGTTGGTTCAAGCAGAAAGTACATCCATCTTCTGCTGTTTTCCAAATCCAGCATCAGGAATGGGTAATATTTGTGTATTTATAAGGTGGCTGTATTGTATTCAGATTTCTTTGTAATGAGCAGTGGCAGAGCCTTAAATACAGATTTTTAGTGTAGAAAACACTTTACAAAAACTGTTTTCTTAGAAAAGTGTTCATGAAGCTTACATTGACTAAAAGTTTAAGTCCTAGCTGTGTCTTTTAAAGCATGAAGTAGGCCATCCCCTGAAATGTAGTGGATTTAAGGGCTATGTATGCTAGTTTCCCAATGTAGAAGAAATCAATAATGTAGACTAAGATTAGCATCTTAATGTAATGTTTGTTAGCACTGTCTACAGCAGTTCCTGTACAGAGATAGTCGCAAACAGCATACAAGTGATCCCCTCGTTAAGAATGTCCAGCTCAATTGCCATTGCGCTTCCTAGGAAGCACCTCTGGTCCAAGAATTGACTTCTGTTAGCCATAAAGACAGGTTAGATTCTTTTCCTGCTGTTTGTTACCATTCTCCCAAAAAAATCTCCAATGCAAAACTGAAAACTCAAAACTTCATCAAAGGTCGAGCAGTTCTGGCATGCTAATAAAAACAGCTGTTCAATGTTACGTGACAGCCCTGTCTACTGATGCTTGGCATAATATAGCATTTTGTATTAATGCATAAGCAGAAATGAAATTACCTAGAAACAAAAGTGAAAATGGCCAACTTGCCTGTATTCCTCTGACAAGTAGAGAGAAATGCAAGAAGTAAACCAACGGGATAATCAAAAGTACAGACTTCTTCAAACGTAGGATCCTAAGGTCAAGCTTCCAAATACTTATTTAGGGAACTGTAAGTGGCCTCATTTTTCTAAGTATTAAACAACCACAGCTGTCATTTGAATCAACAAGAATCCAGGAATTCTATCCCTGGAATTCTTCCACTTATTTCGGGGTCTCACTTTAGCCACTGAAATTAGGAAATTTTCATCTTAATGTTTTATGGCAAGAACAGCTTTACCCCGGGTTTTTTTTCTGAACGTAATAGTATCCCTTTACTTGACTTTTTAAAAAACTAAATATCTTAGGCACCTCTTCAGGTTTTGTTATCCTCTGAACCCCTGAGAAGAATGCATTAACAGCATCTATTTCCATTTCAGTTGTAATTGAGACTGTGTAATTGCTTTGGGTTGAGCAGTGTTCTGCTTTTAAATAGGTAAAATCTCACATTGCTTATTCATCACTGTTTTGGTTTTCATTGTTCCAGAACTATTCAGGCTTTGGAGACAGCATCATACTTGTCCCAGCAGGCAGACTTGAGTAGCATTGTGGAGGAGATAGAGGTAAGAAAGTTTATGTTCCCTCATTATTCAGACTCCTTTTTGTAGATCCATAAATCTTTTAAAATCCAAAAAATCAGCTCATTTCCCTTCCCTTTGGTATGGGGTTTGCTTGGAAACTCATTTTAAAGCAAACCTCCACTTTGAAAAGGTTAATCTAATATTGTGGACTGTACCTCAAACAGAAGCAACCTTAAATTTACCATTTAAAACCTCTCAAAATTATTAAAGGTTTTTCCGGTTGGCTGATGCTTTGTTCTTGTATATTTCTAAAATTTCAGAAAGAATTTGAGTTAGAAGAGAACTCTGTGATCCTTGTGTGAATGCCTGATGAACACATGCCTTACAGATAAAACCAATCCCTTAAGTTTCAGTATTTGTCTTTGCCTTTTGGGTAATTTCTTTCTCTTGCTTTCAGGACCTTGTTGCTCGTTTGGATGACTTGGGTGGAGTATATCTACAATTTGAAGAAGGACTTGAAACTACTGCATTATTTATTGCTGCTACCTATAAACTGTCAGATCATGTTGGTACAGAGCCAGCAATGAAGGAAGTATGTATTGGCTCCTTCCATCAACTGCTCATAGTTAATTATTGCACCTGGGGTCTTTATGAGGCATAAGTAATGTGTGTAACTGTGATCAGGATTTGTCCATAATGATCAAAAAGTGTCTTCAGTAAACAGGAAAATGTGAAAGGAGACTTTTTTAACTCATCTGGGAAGGAAGTACAACTTGAATACAGGAGTGAGAAAAAACAAGCCTCAAAAGTACAAGAGGTGATGGCAAACCTATCATGGTATTGCTTTTTTTTAGGGCAGTTTTTTGAAATTTGTTGAAACAAAACTTGTTTTTGGAGATTTTGTTTCTTCTGTAGCACTTCACAGATTCAGAGTGCTGTACCAATGCTAATTAGGTGGAGGAGGTGGGAAACATAAGTATCTTAATGAGAGAAATGAAGAGGAGGTACATTGGTTTTGACCACAATGTTCCCTAGAGGAAAGTACCGCTTTCCAATTAGTTCACTTTTTGTGGGGGAGTATAGACATTAAACTTTATGTCCAAACACTCTGATGAATGGCAGTTAGAAAAAACTTGCATAGACCTAGGAAAAAAAATTAGATGCTCTGAGGGGAAAAAGGTTGTAGAGTATGGCTGCAATTCCTTGTATGTAGATAAACCCGCTTAGAAAATATCACCTCTGTTCAAATATAGGATAGCTTTTTTGCCCCTCTGCAGATGTTTGTTTGCATGCAGTTGCCCCAAGGTAGTTGCAAGGTAGGACTGTGCGAAATTTCGCTGTCCATTTTGTTTCGACACTGTTTCGACTCATTTTGAAGTCAAAATCAAAATGAAACAAAGGGCTTCAAAACAGCCTCAAAACAAAACAAGGCTAGTGGGAATGTTTCAAAAGTCAAAACATTTTGACCGTAGCTTTGGGGATGGGAAGTCAGTCCAGCTGAGCTGAATTTCCCTTCCCAGCGGCACCACCATCGTACTGGGGAAACTCAGCCCAGCTGAGCTGACTTCCCCCTCCCTGACGCAACCATCGAGCCGGGGACAGAGTCAGCCCACCTGGGCTGACTCCTCAGCCCTGGCCCGACCTAGCAAAACGTCGAAACAGCCTCACTGTCTCAACAAAGCAAAACGAAACAACTGTTTTGAATCAAAATGAAATTCGATACGAAACGCTGTTCCGTTGAAACCTCGAAACTCAAGTCAAAACAGAACGGTGCCATTTCGCACAGCCCTATTGCAAGATTCCCTGTTTTGCAAAAATGTTTATAGCCAGGGTCACAGTTAGATTAGCTAGAAATTATTCTGGCAGGTTCTCTACAGGATTTTTTGTTCAGTATTTTGTAGGCAAAGTTCACTGATGTTTTTTTTTTTTATTTTATTTTATTTTTTTAGGTATACCTTTATAATGTGCATATAATAATATAGGAAGTTACACACAGCAGCCTAGTGCATTGTGAAGGTAGTAGCTGAAACAGTAGGGGTTAAGAATGAAGCCCATGTGTGTGGTATCTTGAGTTCATTCCTGGCCCCTTTCCATGGTGCTGCCAGGCAAACTTGACGGAGCAATTTTGATGTCGTTCTGTAGACAGTGAATCTGATGAATGTGTTCCAGAATGTTAGCGTACCAATGACGTAAAAAAATAAATTGGTTCAATTAAAGAAAATTGTTTAGTGTTGAGTCTAACTCAGGCTGTCAGGAGCTCTTTTGTTGGATCTTTTTCTTTTCTTTTTGTTCCTGAATGGATAAAATGCCTACTTTTCAGAAAGCCAACAGAGTCACTTCTAAACTTTAATAGATTTATATTTAAAACAACAGTTCATGGTTTTTTTGCAGCTTTTGGTCAGTGTGTTGGTTGTTTTTTTAAATCCCTGATCCTACCAGGTGCCCTGTGGGGGTAACATTACACTGTGCAGGATTGGTGTTAAATAGAGAGACAGAGCTTCTACTTATGTGCCTTTATTTGTCCTGTATTCGCTGGCATGTTCAGTACAGACTCCGGGGAGTGGAGGGGGTGGGAGTTTGAAAAGCTGAAAGCTATTTTAAAAGTGTACAGGTAGGAAATTCAGTAAAGATGAAGGTGCGTTTGCCTTCTGAGTTTTATTCTGATCTTTGGATACACACATTTTATATGCTGCCACTCTGTTGGAATAATGTGAGGTTTATGCAGGCTTTTGGATTTGATTACTAAGCCCATCCCAGATCAGATTTTGGCTCAGACATCCACCCTGAAATTGAAATGGTTTTAAGCTGTTTTGTTTCAAAACATTAGTTCTTGTCTAAGGCTTGTGTATAACTGGAATCCCACGCTTGAGCTACAAGCATCTGGCACACTGCTTGTCCTGTGCTGGAAACTTGGAGCCAAAAATGAGAAACCTAATACATGTGCAAACCACCTGCAGTTTAGAGAGATGATATTTGTATTGTTTAAATAATGGAAGCAAAATGCATTTGAGATTTTTACTTTTAAGTTTGTGGATTTTAGTATAAGTGATAATGTCTTTGTCTTTATCCTCTGCAGAAGACCTAATATGAACTCACAGGTGTTCTTGGAAAAGATTTACACAGGAAAGGAGGTTGCTAGCATTTAATGAGACTGGCTTTTTTGAAATTTTGCAGGAAGCAGGTGTTCTTCCCACATTTGGCTTACACGTGGTTTATTTGCTCTCTTTCTTTCAGGATCAGATCATCCAGCTGATAAATGCAATTTTTAGCAAGAAAAACTTTGAGACACTCTCTGAAGCCTTCAGCGTGGCTTATGCTGCAGGCTCTTTATCCCAGAACCGCTACCACTTGCCTGTCATTGTGGTCCCAGATGGACCTGCAGCTGTTTCCCATCATCAGCCCATACTCAGGGTGAGCTCCCAGACCCAAATATAACATTTTGTCTTGGTGTGCAGTATCACAAGTGTGGGATGTTTTAGTGTGTCAGGTAATACCTTTCATTTCTAATATCAGGTCTCATGTACATACTTATTTCCTAAATCCTTTCTCAGTACCTATGTGACTTGGCTTTTATGGACCTGCATTTACCAGAGACTAGGAGAAACACCGCCACAAAAGCACTAATGTTGAACATGCTTGCCTTAATCAAAAGAATTAGTAATGTTTCAGTTAACGATTTTAAAATGTTGTAGAGAACTCAATAATCTGAGTATACTTGATTTCAGACTTGGCATGATTAGCAGACAATATATGAGGGATAGTCAAAGAAGATGGGATTCCTGCAAATTAATTCTGTGTTCTGCTCCCTCTTCCCAGAATTAGTTCCCTGAGCAACAGGTTTCCTAGGAAACATAGTGTTTACTCTTTCTCCCTCCCCCCCCCACCCCTTCTTCCTTCTAGCTACAAGTGACCAATGTTATGTCCCAGCCACTGACTCAATCTACTGTAACACTGGACTACGCCAAGTCTGCATCTACCAAAGCCACTGTTCTTCACCAGACTGCATTTGCCCTATCAGGGTAAGAAACAAACTTGCTCCTGTAGTTTGCTTTAAAGGAATATAATGGTAGCTATGACAATATTGGATTTTCTGTCCTACCCCTGGCCTTTCACAGGAAGAAATGGTTGTTGCATTAAGGAAAACTCACAGCACTATAGTCATGTTTAATTTGTTGGTGTCTCCAGTGACTTAGAGTTCTTTGGTAGTGATACCGAATCACTGCTGCATGTTATACTCCACTAGTATTCGTTATTCTTATCGTGTCTGACTGCTAGGAGAAAATGCGATTTTTCTCTCCCTGGCTCGTTGAGGGGAGACTAAGAAAGATCCAAGTAGTGCTGGTCCCTATATACCTCTTATTTTGGGTACGTTGGTGTATTCTGCTCATTACTCTGTCTTGTCTGACATGAAACATGCACTTAAGTAATAGACTTAATGAGAGCCATGTAGCAGACCCTAAACAACCACAAGATCAGGATGATTGTCCTACAAGGTCAGGTCAGATTTGTGGAGATGAGAAAAGTACTGATGGTTACTATTTGATGGATACTTGTCTCTTAAACCCACTCTATAAACCTCCTGCCCCTCTGCTCACAATTGTTAATGGCTGCAGGTACTGTTAGTAATAATGATCTTAATCTCTGCTTACAAGAGAAATGTTAGAGCACAGAGAAAACATCAGGCTAAAATGTAGAAGAGTCTTATTTTTAGAGAAATAGTAGTATCTTCTTAACAGTGCTGAAACCATGCCAAGGCTTTTCTGTTCTTTACATGCCATTTCTTTCATACTTGTAATCAGTAGTAATGGAAAATCCAGCATATGTTGCTCATTAGTCTTTGACTTTATAATTTCACATTCCCATATTAGTATTCCAGAATACTAGTATTCCAGTATTAGTATTTTTCTTTTTTTTTACCTCTTGCTTTTGCTGTCACAGCGATATCTTTGAGTTGAACTTCATGAATGTCAAACCTGCCAGTGGATATTATGATTTCTCTGTCAGCATTGATGGCGACACTCGATTTATTGCAAACAAAGTTGAGGTAGGTATGTGTTTGTAACCATTGTTTAATGAAATGATTACAGTTCACATTATTTGAGCGTCTGGCCTGTTATACTGATTTTGTGCCATTATAGTTTTCTGAAAACCTTTACATTTTGACCTGGCCTTAAAATCATAAAAGATAGTTTTAGTGTGTGTGTGCATGCATGTGTCCACTTACGAAGGAGATAATTTGAAATTACTGAACTGATTTATTTAATTGCTTTGAAAGTCAGACACTTTTCATTCCATCCAGGAAGAGCACACACCAACTGCTGAAACTTCCTTAGCCTGACAAAGGGTTTTTGAACTCGAAAGCTTGCTTAATAACTATTCTCCAACTATTTGGGTTGGTCTAATAAAAGATATCAAATTCACCCAAGGAACCTTGTCTGCCTATGTCCTTAGACCAACACGGCTACAACCTACACCCCTGCAGACACTTATACATGCACATTAAATACAGAATAAAGAGCACATAAAGCAGATGTATGCATAACCTTCTTTAGTATGAAGTAATGATAGAAAACTGTAAATAGGCATGTTGGTTTTTTAGATTATAGTTAACCATACTTAGGGTATGGTTAAATTGAGACTGCCTGATACTTTCTAATATTAAAGGTAAGCAATTGACTTTTGTCTGCCTATGTACATTCATTAGCCCATATAGTCCAGTCCCATCTTCTTGTATCTGTTAATTTATTTGTATTGGGAAATGACAGAATGAGGCAAGTTGTGGATTAAGGCCTTGTTCAGACAGACTTTTCCAATTTGACCACTGCCTGAGTCATGGAAACATATTATTGTATGAATACTTTAAGGTTTTACCCTAGATTTTCTCCTGTGAGGAAGATGTTTTCTCTAAGGCCCTTCACAGATTCCAAGCAATTTTTCTTTAAGCTCATCGCTGTCTCAGACCAATGGTGGCAGGTGGGAAAAGTTGTCACTTGTATCAAATGATGTCTACTGTAGGGGTTAATTTTTTGCCCTCAATTCTTCTGTAATGAAAAATATTAGCATTTAAAATTGTAATGGCTCAGTCAGCTTGGAGTGGAGGTAGAAGACACTTATTTACAAATGCTGACCTGTGCTGCGCATATCAAGTCGACATTATAATTGTAGTAATAATCACACACAGAGCATCAGAAGGGGATTGATGGTGTTACTTAAACTCTCTACAAGCATGCTGTACCAGTAGGAATGCATTAATGTGGATGGCTTTGTGTGAACTGCTCCTAATAAGACATGTTATGGGGGAGAGCTGCTGAGGAAGCTACATTTTTTGAGGCTGTCATGAGTGTTAATTGTCCCTAATGCAATATAGTTTTTGACAGTAATGAGCTAAACTGGAGGGCTATTACTCCAAGCAGAAAACTGCATTTCCTGGCATTAAAGTATTTGTGAGACGTGTTTGCGTGTGATACAGTTTAAAAAAAGGCAGTGCCCTCACTTGACTTTTAAATTAAGTGTGGTTCAGATTCTCAATTCTTCCACTCCTGTTATGGGATCAGACTAAAGCTCTGAACTCTAGTTACCTTGGGCAGAACCCATCACCCCCCGCTCCCCTCCCCCTCAAAATAAATCTGTCTGACTTCTTTTTTTTTTCTCCTTAAGTTTTGTGTTGCAAAGGTGTTGCAAAGGTTCAGTCAAAAACAACAGGACAAAAAAAATGTGCTCTCCCTCTGTCTTTTCTCTCTTCTTCACCCCCCCACCCCACCCCACCCCACCCCAGACTGCACATAGTTACAAGTCCTCTAGATAAGCTTTCTGTCGAGATGAAAATGTGCATGGAGGGGTAGGGCCTGACTCACTAGTAACTGTATGGAAACAAGCTATGGTGGATGATAAGGGAAAACGTCTTGGCAGTGAAACAGATTCTGACTCTCCACAGCGTGTTTTATGAGCTGTGAGAACAACTGTGCTAATTAAAAATTATGCTCTGCGGCAACTGCTTATGTTTGGGAGGCAGACTGAAATAAATCCTGCTGGCCTTGATGGAGTACTTAAATTGTCAGCTGTTGAGGCAGGGACTGCCTTTTTGCTCTGGATTTATACCACACGTGGCACAATAGAGTCCTAATACACGACAGGTCTCCTAGGGCTACCACAATACAAATCATAAATAACCTACTCTAATTATGAAGGGAAATCACTAAATTAAAGTCTAGGTCAGTATCATTTGGGAAATAATGCTTTGTTTTTGCCCAGTGTTAGAGAATGTGCAGAAACCCTGTTAGACATCTGCAGCAGTAAAGCTATAATTAGTGACTGTCAAGAGAGTTCAATTAATATCCCGTTAAGGGGAACAGAGAAATGTAGAACATTATATTAAAAAAGAAAGTACAAAAACACATCAGATTTAATACATAATGTCCATTACTTTGAAATAAAACCTAGTAAGATCTGGATGCTTGAGCTGTTTTAGTTGTTCTGATATGTTAAAAGGAACAGGTAACAACTGCCTGATGCAATAAGTATGCTATACTTTAACTCGTACTTTGTGAGGTCTAGAGATTTAAGGGGCTTGGTGTAGGAATGCTGGCCTAATATCAAGTCTCAATGATCAGTCCTTGTCAGTTTCCTTTAGTTTTGTTTTCTCTCTCCACACCTTCCTACAGTATTGTATTTTGTGGAAAATCCTGACAAAGAAACTGGTTCCAATATGTTTAGGATTCTCTGGGCCTGAGAGTAAGGAGAATTTGTAGGCATCTTTAGAAAACTGTTGGCATAAACTGAGTTTGCATAGATATAAATAGACTATACTAAGCGGTTTCTCTGTTGTGCTTGGCTGCAGCTGAAAGTAAAGGTCTCCACTGAAGTTGGTATTACAAACGTGGATCTTTCTACTGTGGATAAGGATCAGAGCATTGCACCAAAAACAACAAGGTAAAGCTGCAGTGTGCGCAATGCCTTTGTAAATGACAGCAGTGAATCTAGTCTATATAGGTCTTCAGTTCTTGATCTAGTGCAACAAAAGCAGAGTCTTTTGTTTTGGATTGTCGTCAGATCTGTATCTGTGCCTTCTCCTTTCAACTCAATACTTGGGAGTTGGGTGGAGGAAAAAATGGATTGATTTTTTTAATGAAAAAAATGCAGAAAGAAGCCAGAAAACAAAGGCCCTTTTTGTGCTGGCAGTACTCAAGGCAGCAAATACAGCTGGTTAAAATAATTGCCTAAACATTTATGGCATTGGCAGAATTCCTCTAGAGAAGACTTTCTAAGGCTATACCTATGTTCCCTGCAGGGTGTGATCATAGCATAGACGGGTGGACCCATGCTAGCTTTAATCTAGTAATCTCACCTAATGATCAGCAAAGAAGCACTAATGCCAATTTTGCTGTGTGCTGTGGAAGACAGCTGGGTGCCTGCATATATGCTTGCGGCTAGTCTGCACTGGAGTCTGTCACTGCATCTTTATTGCCTTTGGCACTTGCATCAGCTAGGCCTAGCACAAGTGTGTCTGTGTGTGCCACAGTTGTACCTTCGACTTCAGTGGAAGCATGCTTTAAGGTAAATGTGTGCTGTAGGAAGAGGTTGCCATCATTTGTGGGTTTACCACAAGTCTTTCTTAACTAGTGTTTTTGCCTTAAAACCACGCACCACAGATGGCTTACAAAAATAAATTATACTAAGGAACTGCACTATTTTGATTTGTGGGAGGTGGTGATGAGACAGTGAAGCATTTTAATTCTCTTAACTGATGGTCTGTTTCAACAAATGATCTGCAACAAGAAGCCGTGTGAGTAAACTGATACTGTAAGCTAAGCTTGTGCATGTCAGTCGCTCTGAACTCCAGTTCCCCGTTGAAAAACCAACTCAGTCATCATTTTTTTTTCTCCTTGCTCCAGGGTAGCTTACCCAGCTAAAGCCAAAGGATCGTTCACAGCTGACAGTCATCAGAACTTTGCCCTGTCCTTCCAACTGCTAGACATGAATAGTGGAGCTGAACTTATCCCTCACCAGGTCAGGACAAATTCCTGTAGCTATTCTGCCATTAAGATTCCACCTTTTGTGGCATCTTAAGCAACCATTGCTCTTTTTAAAGAACAATTGCTGCTTTCTTGGAGTGTGAAAACCATTTTATAGTCTGTAGGAAATGGATTGTGATGGGGAAAATTGTTGATAAATACAAAAGGTGGATGAGAGAGAACGCTGGATAAGAAGTAGGGCTGTGCAAAGCTTTGGTCGCTGATTTGATTTGGTGGCGATTTGCCCCAGTTCAGCAGCCGAATCCGAATCAAATCAGGAGACCCTTTAATCTTTCCGAATCTAATCAGAACCCTCCGGATCGATTCGGAGAGATTCGTAAAGATTTGATGATTTGGAGACGGACACAGCTTTAAACGTTTAAAGCACTTCCGGTCCACTTCCGGGTCCGCCAGGGAGTATGTGGGGGATTCCCTCCCCTCCCCTCCTCAGCGGCTGGTGCCAGGGTGGGGCCTGGGTTCCCCCCACAGCCGATCACTGAGCTGAAGCAGTGTGGGGGGGGTCCCTCACGTCCTCAGCGGCGGACCCAGATACACTTCTGGCCCAATTTCGGGTTCACTGCCAAGCACGCAGAGGGGCTGCTCCCCCCACACTGGTGTGGGAAGCTCCATCTGCCCCAGCATCGCCATGTTCACGAGCCGTACCTGGTACCTCGAGGTACGTAGGAAAAACATTTAAAGCTGTATCTATGGCCAAATCGCTGATTTTCTGAGTCAGCATCGATTCTTCAGATTTGGATTTGGCCAAATTGAATCAGAACAGTGTTCCGAATCAACAAATCGAATCATTGTCCTCGATTCGGGCTGAATCTCAATCGCATACGGCCCATTTTGCACACCCCTAGTATGAAGGGAGTGAATTTAGTTTATATACATTTTTTGCTATATTTTTAATAAACCTTTACTAAACTTGATGCTGCTGCTTCCTTAAATTAACAGACAAAGCAGAGTGAAGGCATCTTCTGTTTGAAAGTGCATTTCTTTCTTGAATATAGCCAGTTCCCAAAAACATTCACTTTCCTGAGATTGTATTTGATGTTGCACCCTCTTGCTCATAGACCAGTCAAGTGCTGTAGTAAAACATCCGAAACAGAGCTCAGTATGCCTACAGCAGGAAATGCCAGATGTCACAGATGCTTTCTGGGCAGTGTTGATACCTGTATTAGTCTACTTATAGTGGGGGGGGGCTTGAAGTCAAGTGACTATGCCATGGATCCAGGAGTCAGCTTTCCAGGATTCTGTTCCTAGCTCAGCTACTGCTCTGCTTTGTAACCTTGCACATATCTCTTGTTAATCTGTTTTCCCATCTGTCAAGTGTGACTGTTGATCTTTGCCTGCTTCACTGGTGTCAGGGTACTTGAAGGTCCTCCAGAAGGTACAGATTATAATGTTGCTGCTTTCCACTTTAGACATTTGTCCGACTCCACAATCAGAAGACTGGGCAGGAGGTGGTGTTTGTTGCAGAACCTGACAACAAGAATGTGTACAAGTTTGAGCTGGACACTTCTGAGAGAAAGACAGAGTTTGACTCTGCTTCTGGCACCTATACGCTTTACTTGATAATTGGAGATGCCACTCTGGAAAATCCAATCCTGTGGAATGTGGTATGTTGCCAGATATGCAGTTGGATGTTTCTTGAGATCACTGATAGTGTAGCAAGGAGCAACAATAGAAGCCTGAATGAACAAAGAGAAACATTACAGTTCTTTGTTGCTGATCTTTTTTCCTGCATTATTAATAGACTCCGGTCTTAAAATGTGAAAGCTGAATAAATGCAAGAGCAAGAGGAGAATGAATGTTCAGCTCTCTTTGTGATGGAACAGAGGGTGTTATGGTTTTGTGGACCAATTGGACATGGACTCAGTAGAGGTCTCTAATAGAAGTAACATGTATTTATTAGCTGGATATGAAAGTGTCCAGCTGTGAAGGGCTGATGAAGAGTATTTGCTTCACTCTTCAGAAAATGAACTACCAGTTAAAAACAAAATAGGATGCATCTGCAAGGAGAATTTTACAGTTTAGAGGGACTGGGTTGCATATAAGATCAGAGGGAAGTATGGCTGGAAAGGACCTGACAAGGCCATCTAGTCTTGCCCCCGCTCAAGGCAGGATCATCCCTGACTTGGCTATCCCAGCCAAGTATCTACCCAGCATACAGGTTTCCCTCAATTTATGCGGGTTCCATATATGCAAATTTGCTCTTATGTGATCACTCTTTTTCTACCTAAAATTCCTTATATGTGAGGTAAATTCACTCTCATGCAATCAGGGCTCCGGTTCTCCCCACTCCCCCCAGCCCCTGGGCTGCACCTGTGCCACGGTGCAGGCAGGTGGTGTCAGCTGCTCCCGGGTCTGCTGCAGCAGCTGAGGTGAGTGCCTCTGGGGGTTCAGGGCACAGTGCAGCCCAGCGGCTACAGGCAGCTGGCATCAGCTGTTCCTGGAGCCACTGCAGCAGGGACTGGGGTGAGTGGGGAAATGCGAAGGCCCCAGGTTGCAACAGGCAACAAGGTAGCAGAAACTGTGAGTGGGTGCAGAGCGGTGGGGGGAGGCCTGCAGCTGTTGCTGCTACGTGCCCCCCAGGAGGGTTGGAGGGCTGCACTGGGATGTTCTTGAGGGGGGCGGTGTGCTGTGGGCCCCCAGATCTCTGTGCAGGACAACAGCAGGCTGTGGCTGCAGGCTGGGCCCAATGGGGCCACCAGGCTTTCCCGGGAGCTCAGCGGGCAGGTTGCGGGGGCTACGGTGAATTTGGGGGTGGCAGCTTCCCTCCCAACACTCTTTTTCAGGTACAGGGAGAGTATGTAGTTGCTTTGTGTGCTCTCCTGGATGGAGTGCACCTGGCCTGATCTTGAGGACCATCATCCTGATCTTGTGGTTGTTTAGGGTCTGCTACATGGCTCTCATTAAGTTTATTACTTGAGTGCACGTTTCATGTCAGACAAAAGAGAGTGATGAGCAGAATATACCAATGTACCCAAAATAAAAGGTGCATAGGAACTAGCACTACTTAGATCTTTCTTAGTCTCCCGCTAAGGAGAGACGAATCATATTTTCTCCTAACAGTCAGACACATTAAGAATAGAGAATTATATTAGTGGGGAAAAAAGTGTAGCAGGAA